>NC_056728.1:1973943091-1974245591 GCF_019279795.1 Protopterus annectens
ACCCAGACACCCAAAAGAGCACCATAGGTGTAAACACACGGGGAACTTTTAAAATGTACATGTTGGGAGCTGCCATAGCTGCGATTCATCAGCATGTGTTAGAGACTGACGGTGTTGTGGGGGATGATGCCGACAACCACCGCAGGCCCCAGAGGAGGAGAAGAGTGTTCAGACCAAGGGTAACCTACCAGGGGCTACATGATCTGGAGATAGTAGAGCATTACAGGGTGGACAGGGACATCTTACAGCAAATAGTGAGCTGTGCCAGCCACGCCTGAGAACCAGAAATAACAGAGGGGAACTCATTCCAGTGGAAACGAAGGTATGTGTAAGCATGCGAATACTAGCCACATGTACCTTTCAAAGGCCAACTGGAGATATAATGGGGATCTCACAGGCATCAGCATCCAGGGTACTACACCAGTTCCTGGATGCCATGTTACCACATGCCAATGAGCATATATACTTCCCCCAAACTCAGGAGGAGTTGGCCAGCAATATGCGTCACTTCCACAGTGTGGCACACTACCCGGAGGTACTGGGTGTGATAGACTGCATGCACATACAAATCAAGTCACCACCCAGTGAGCATGGTAGGCGCTACATAAACCGCAAGGGATTCCACTCCATCAACTGCTAGGTCGTGTGTAATGCCCAGGCATTATCATGGATGTGTGTGCTGGCAGCCCTGGAAGCTACCATGACTCCCATATCTGGCATGCCTCACAGCTGTATCAGGTATTTGTCAGGGGGTACATCCCACATGGCCACCTTGTGGGGGATGCTGGCTTTGCACTGGAGCCGTGGATGATGACTCCCATCAGAAATGCACACACACCCATGCAAGAATGCCATAATGAGGCACACGCACAAACCAGAATCATCATAGAGCATGTGTTCAGGATGCTGAGATCACGGTTCCAGTGCTTGGACACATCTGGTGGAGCCTTGCAGTACTCTCCAGGCACGTGTGCCCACATTGTCATAGTATGTGCCATGCTACATAATATGATCCTGCAGAAACAGCTGAAGCAGGGACAAAATGGTGAAGGCCCTCATAGCCCACCACAATTGCCAAGGCCATCACAGGCACAGAGGGATTCAGACCATGAACACACTGTGCCAGCCCCAGTAGGCAGACAGAGGCATGCCCAATATACCTATGCCTTGGCAAAGAGGGAACATATAGCACATACTCTGACAGTGTAGACCCTTACTGACTGACGCACCTCTCCACCTGCACACACAGTAAAATGGATGGCACATAAGCACGACTACCTGCAAATTGTAATGTATAGGTGGCCCACTGTGTGAATCCCACATAGGCAGCCCTCAAACATTGTACACACAACAGCTATAGGATCAAGGAATGTCAACACCTGAACAGTACATGTGCCTATCACCATATGGTGGTGCTGTGTATATAGGTTCCCAGGTACAACGGTAGGTTCACGGCCGACTGTCAGAGGCCATACACCAAATGGGGCAAACAGTGTCTGCTGTCGCCACAACAGCGAGTAACCAACTGTCGCGTAGAGGAGCAGAGGCAATTGTGGGAGCATATGTGTGTAAGCACTGTTCTGCACACACTCAGCACAGAGTCCCTGCTGAGTTAATGAGGGGCTGCACATAATATAATCATGGATGTTGTGTCAAGGCATGTGGTGTACCCATGACAGGTATTCGTCACCCCAGCATGCTCCACCCACAGTCATTTGAAGGTGTAGCACAGTATCGTGTGTGGCTCACTGAGATATATTAACCCAATGCCGGAGCACATCCAGTAAACATCACATGGACATACCATTAACTGGACTCATCAATATGTAAACTAACTGAGTTACCCATGTGAGTGCAGTATGGAGTAACAGTCGTAGTGTACTCCATGTACAAAATGACATAACACGTGTACAAATCCCAGATGGCCATATGTTAAATGCAGTGACCGTCGTGCATGTTCCCGGTCCCAGGTCCTGCAAGGGATGTAATGTAATCTCGAAGGCACAAGTAGTGCATATTGGATGCAGGTCAGCAGATCATGTTTAGCACATGTTACCGGGAATATGCATTGACCACTGCTGGTAAGCGACATTTAAATATGACTACATGGATATGTGCGAAACAGGGATAAGCTACACCGAATATCATGCAGATCACAGTCAGTGATGTCCAGAACAGGTGAAACCAGCATTATTCACCCCTGTACTAATAGCACCTGCTCTGAAGGGTAAAACGACCACTGCCAGGTGTAGAACATGCAATCATGTATAGAATCACCTAACACTATTGATAGGCAAGATGTACCTATGGTAGGGTTGCCACCTCTTCAAATGACCAATGTGGGACATACGTCGGATGTCTGCAGGCCGACACATACACCCGGCCAGTACAAAATGCAGAACTTCACTGTTTTGTCTAGATAAAAGCTCAGTCTTGTAATGTTTATTTACTTATTCTGTTTCTAGAACATATAGGTGGTTCAGATACAGAATAACTGTTTTATGCAACTATTACATAAACTATAGTAAATAAGTATGTTCTAAAATCCCAGGACATTTGCCATGTTCACAAATATTTTGCAGGACACAACTGCCCAAAGAGGGATTGTCCCTCGCAGAGTGGGACAGCTGGTAACCCTAACATACGGCAGGTGTGTAATGTGACAGGTACAGACACAAACGTGCGGAGTCCAGGAAACAGTATACACCAACAAGTACACAATGAAAGGTGTAGCTTGCCTGTCACTTTATATATATATATATATATATATATATATATATATATATATATATATATATATATATATATAATACAGATAGAAAGGGTGATAGAGTGATATATGTTGATATATACGGAGTCAGCGATATCTGCAAATATATATAGATAGGTCAACGACATTCATAACACCTCGGAGGTACAAATAAATAGGATACCGCAAACTATGGAATGTGTAACATACCGACATGCATAACCACGAGGCTGAAAGACCGAAAGAACACAGTACCAGAACAGTACAACCGTGAGTAATAGTATGATGATATGAAGGGACATTTGGTTACCGCTGCCGGTGTTGCGGTCCACGTAGGTACTGTGTTCAACTGTGTTTGTGAGCGCCGTAGTCTGTGTATGTGTGTGTTGAGGGTGCCGTGTGCATCTCCGTGTGACTGTAATGTGTGTGTGTGTCCGCATCATGTGTCTGTTAGTGCCAACTCGGCGGTAGATCATTATGATAGGTGTGGGTATAGCTAGCCACAGGCATACGGTTACCACCTGTCCCACATTAAGAGGGACAGCCCCTCCCTGGGCAACTGTGTCCTGACATAAAACATTGCAAAGGGCAAATGTCCGGGATTGTAGGACATTAATATGTCCCATATATAATGTAATAGTTGCATTAAATAGTTATGTCTGTATGTAAGAAACGTAAATGTTACATGCAATATGATAAGTAGCCAAAGTCCCATAATAGGTATGTATTGAGGATAAAAGTATGTGCTAACCTGTGTACTGACCGTGGCTATGTGTTGGCCTGTAAACACCGCTGTGCATCCCGCAAAGTGTCCAACAATGGCTATATGAAAAGGTGGCAACCTATGGCAAAGAGGTTCTGTTACCAACACAACTGCAATGACTGCAAATATCTGGGACAGAAATACACGGGATAGCTGTCAGTTAGATATATCCCTTTACATATCGCTGTAATTCTGGAGGTATGGAAGTATCAACCTCAACTGCATACTATATAGAAACCAATTAACAACGGCCCAATGTACAATCCCGTAACATAAGTCTACTAACTGATAGCTCTTTAATTAGGGATGGAGCCCACACACATATATATGGTATATGTAGAAATGCAAGCCCCACAAACCTGTATATGCTACGTACACCCACCGACATTCCCCACACTAGAAACTATAGCAATACAGACTGCAATAACAGCACAAACATCCAGTTAGTCAATTTCATTTGCAGAACCATCAACATACCTTGTGAGAGATACAATTAAAGGCGCCATGCAAAATTGCAGCCATTATATAATGGAACAAACGGTGATGTCACAGGTTTTGTTTGCAATAGTCAGTTGATGTTGGGATGACAGGAACACCCACATGTTGGACCACATACTCTAGCTGTCACACACAATCCACGGGGGACATGAATCCAAAGTATAATTATCTCTATGCATAGCAGCTGCAATTACACATAACAAAACACAATACAGGCCGTCTCCCCGAAGGTAGGGCAAATGGGCAACGCCCAAGTGGAGAATTAAATTATACCCCACTGTTGGCACGTAATTGGTGAATGAAGTAGCTGCACAGCTGATATGCAAGTAATTAGTCACTCAGGAACACCAATTGGCGGGAGGAAACCACATGTTACAGGTATCGACGTATATAAGGATGACTTGTTAGACATTCAAACCGTATGCTCATACAAACTACCTGTTTAAGCAGTGTGAGAGAGATAGAGATGAAAGTCCATAACGATAACAAGGTATGTAGAACACTCGGTATGTAAGTTTATGTATAGCATGTTTTTTATTAATTATTTACTGTATGTATAGCCTGGTTTGCATTAATTAAAAGTGTCCGCAATGCATAAAGTGGGAAAAGGTATTTATGTAGTGATGTCTTGCTGAGCATACTAACGCATGTAGAAACTGTGCGTCAAGCAGTGGGCCACAAGGTACACATCACAGACACCACAAGGGATGCTACACGAGGGCTTTAAACAGAACATTTCCATACAACCCACCATCAGTGGTAGGGTATGTCCAACAAGTACGTGCCATAGCAGGGGATAGTATATGTTGATATACTGTCACAGTAGGCATGTGTATGGGCATATAACGACAATGACATGTCTAAGGTGGTCCTGCTGTGCAAGTATGCTTTGCATTATGGGACACTATGTGAAATATGTGTAATGTATAGTATTGTAGGTAGATATGTCAGATATTCTACACAGCATAACAGGCATACCATGCATACCAAAGATATTGTCTATTGGTATGTACAATAACAGGATACATATGGCTTGTAGGCATAGGGCATTGTAATAGCATGATAGCTAATCTAAATGGAAGGGCTACCAAGTAACTTTTAGTTATGTACTTACCATAACTTCGGATGTATGGGATCCATCTCGCCTACATTCATAACTGATGGGTTCGGAGCCGATCCGTCGGCTCTGACTTGGCCACTATATACTAGAACGAAGTCTCTCATTGGCTGGGCTTCCCCTTACCCCAGAATGCACCACGCCTGCTTCCCCAGATCTTGTTTGTTCGCTTTCATACATTCATACAGGTACAGAAAACACATACCAATAACTGTAACCAACTAGAGCCCTTCCAGAGGAGAGCTCAGCAAGAGCAATATTTCCTCCAAATCCAAAAGGTAGGGGGAAGGAGGGAGGGTATGTATGAATGTGGTAGATGGATCCCATACATCTGAAGTTATGGTAAGTACATAACTAAAAGATGTAATGGGATCTATCTACATTCATAACTGATGGGACAGCGTCCCTAGCACCTAAATCCTGGGTGGCTCATTGGAACACACTCCTGAGAACTGCGGAACCAAATGAAGCTCTGTCTCAGGAAGCCACATCAACCTTGTAATGAGAAATGAAGGTGTGTGGAGAAGACCAAGTAGCAGCCGCACAAATATCATCTATTGAAACTTTGGAGTGAAAAGCTACAGAGGTGGCCATAGCCCTGGTAGAATGAGCTTTAAGTGGGAAAGGTAACTCTCTGCCTGACTGGGAATAAATGAAAGAGATGCAATCCTTAATCCATTTGGCTATGGTGGTTTTGGCAACTGGTAGACCTAACCTATTCTCCACAAAGGACACAAACAGTTGGTTAGATTTTCGTGTCTGACTGGTCCTATCTAAGTAAAAATGCAGTTGCCTGTGAACATCCAACTGGTGGAAGGTATATTCTGCTCTATTAGAAAAATTTGGAAAGAAAACTGGGAGCTCCAATGATTGCTGAATGCACAAAGGGGATGCTACCTTAGGCAAAAAGGATGGATTCAATCTGAGGGAAACTCTGTCTTTATGAAAAATCAAATAAGGAGGAGTAGAACAGAGAGCCTGAAGCTCTGAAACCCGCTTAGCAGAAGTTATTGCCACTAAAAAGGTGGTTTTCCACAACAGAAATTTTATATCACAAGTGGCTGCCGGCTCAAAGGGACGGGCAGTTAAGGAGGCCAGAACCAAATTTAAGTCCCAAGGGGGCACAGGATGAGCCATAGGAGGCCTGAGGAGCCAGGCTCCCTTAAGAAAGGACTTGCAAAGTCTGTTAGCCATTAAGGAAGGCTCTATGGAAACATGAAAATTAGATATAGCCGCCAGTTGAACTTTAATTGTGGAGACTGAAGAACCTGAATGAAACAATGAAGCTAGAAATTCCAAGACCTGCGGAACTGGGGCCGTAAGAGGATCAATGCCTCGCTGCTGGGCCCAAAAGGCAAACCTTTTCCATTTGCTGGAATACAGCTTAACGGTGGACGGCTTGTGGGAAGAGGACAAAATGTACATCACTTCTGGAGAAAGAGAGTTATCTCTAACTAAGGATGGAAGTGGAGTAACCAAGCAGCCAGTCGCAATGACCGAAGGGATGGATGAGAGTGTCCCGACTGATGAGACAACAGGTCCGGCTCTGGGTCCAGAATCCAAGGGCCCTGTACCACATACTTCTGAAGGAATGGGAACCAAACCTGACGGGGCCAATGTGGGGCGACCAGAATCATGTTGCTCCCTACATGAAGAGCCTTCTGAATCACCCTCGGAAGAAGGGGGATCGGGGGGAAGGCATAAAGGAGACTGTGGGGCCAATTGTGGGCTAGAGCGTCCCTGGGAGACTGCCCCTGGGAGGGAGTCAGAGTGAAGAAATCTCTGCACTTCGCATTGTTGGGGCTGGCAAACAAGTCGCAACAAGGGAGACCCCATTTGGCGAAGATCTGTGCAGCCACTCTGTTGTTGAGGGACCACTCGTGGGGCAACAGGAGAGTCCTGCTGAGCCTGTCTGCAATCACATTGGCTTTCCCCGGAATGTGCATGGCTACTAAGAAACGTCGAGTAGCTATGGCCCAGCACCATACTCTCATGGCCTCTCTGCAAAGGGGGTAGGACCTGGTTCCACACTGCTTGTTTATGTGCCAAACTACCAACATGTTGTCAGATAGAATCACAATAGTACCTTGGGGGAGAGCCTGATGAAGTGCTTGCAAAACCAGAAGCACCGCTCTCATTTCCAGGATATTTATGTGAAGGTGTGCTTCGCAATCCTGCCAAGTGCCTTGGACAGACCTGTCCAGATAATGTCCCCCCCACCCTATTTGGGAGGCGTCCATGGTCACTGTGGCAACAGGGGGCTGAAGGGTGAAAGGACGCCCCCGGTCCAGGTTGGACCGACGCAGCCACCAACGGAGATCCCGATGACAACTGTCCGTAATCAGAACCAGGTGGTTCAGGGGAAGTTCTTGGTATGACCATTGAACCGATAATAGCCATTGCAGCACCCGCATGTGCAGCCTGGCTAACGGTACTAAGAGGATAGTTGCAGCCATCGTGCCCAATAACTGAAGAATCTGTCTGGCAGGAACTCGAGATTTGGGTAACAAATTTAGAACCTGTGATTGTAGAACCTGAATTCTCTCTGACGGCAAAAATGCCCGCATCCTTTTTGTGTCTAACTCTGCGCCTATAAAGGTGATACTCTGAGATGGCTGCAGCACAGATTTTTCCCAATTGAAAGTGATTCCCAGCGAGAGACCCAAAGTTACTGTGACCATCAGTGCTCGAATCAGTAGATGCTCGGAGGTGGCAGTGAGGAGCCAGTCGTCGAGATAGGGAAACAATTTGAATCTTAGACTTCTCAGATGAGCTGTCACCACTGCCAGACACTTGGTAAACACCCTGGGGGCTGTGGTGAGACCAAAGGGCAGTGCACGAAACTGGAAATGATTGGTTCCTAGGCGGAAGCGTAAATGACTCCTGGACTCTTGACGTATCAAAATGTGATAGTAAGCGTCCTTGAGGTCTATGGAGCACATCCAGACATCCTTCTCCGATAACGGGAGAATGGACTGAAGGGTGACCATCCGGAACTTGGACTTCTTCACAAAACGATTTAAAGAGCTTAGGTCCAAAATGGGCCTTACGTCCCCTGTCTTTTTTGGCACCAAAAATAATCTTGAGTAAGTTCCTGATCCGATCTGGTCGGAGGGGACGGGCTGGATGACCCCTTTGTTAGCAGCTTTGAAACTTCTACGGCTGCTAGATCCCGTTGACTGGGTGGCATGTCCAGGATTCTCCTTGTAGGAGGAGGGGGCTTGAAAAAGGGGATGAGGTAGCCTCTGGTTACAATCCGAAGCACCCACCGATCCTTGGTTATAGATTCCCAAGCCTGTGGGTGTTTCGCAAAATGACCCCCGACTGGCTCCGGAGAAGCACAGCCGGGCCACATCCTAGGGATGTTGAGGGTAGGAGGAACCACGAAAGGCATCACGGTCTCCAGAGTTACGGGGGCCTCTTCCACCTCTACGGCGGCGTCTTCCTGAATTCCCCTCCCTGCCTCTGGAGGGGGGATCACTCGGTGGAGTAGAGAAGAACTTTTGGGATTTTCTGAACCACATTTTCCCTCCTCTCTGGGCCTTGGGGTAAGGTCTAGAGGGAGCGGAAAAACGGGCCCCAACGGCAGTCAAGGTCTTGCCCTCCTGCTCGCACCGAGTAAGTGTGTCCTTCACCTTGGGCCCAAACAAAGAAGACCCATCAAAGGGGGCGTCAGTGAAGGAAGACTTAAAGGCCTCAGCGAGTGGATACAAGCGTAACCAGGCTTGTCTCCTAAAAGCCACTCCTGTGCCCGCTGCTCTACTCGCCCCTTCGGCTGCATAGTAAATGAGCCTCATGGACGAGTTGACAATAGAAGATAGGCTAGTCATCTGGGTGCCTACAGTCTGGGCTAACGCCTCAGGAAGATTACCCGTGAGAGACTCTCCTAACTCCTTGAGGAGGTCCCTTTGGAGCCTTGTAAAATGACAGAGATAGTTCAGTGACCACAGGGTAAAGGTCGCTGAAGAAAGGGTACGCTTCCCGTACCTATCCATGCTCCTAGAATCCTTATTAGGAGGATGAATAGACGTTGAAGCCTCTGCCACGTCCTGCTGACTGGCAGATGCCACCACCATAGCATCAACTGCAACACCCTTAGTGAGGAATTCCTTCTGGGGAGGGGCTGAAAGAAACTTATTAGGTCTGGCAGGCACCGGTTCCACTGTATCAGGATGTTCCCACACCCTCCGAGAGATTAGATCTAATAACTCGTCGAAGGGTGGAGACACCCAGGAGGAGGAGGGCTGGGCCCCGAAGGCCTTGAGGAAGACTGACTCCTCAGTGGTAGGGGCTTTGGATTGCCAATCGCCTCTCTGTCTCAAGATCTCAAGGATATCTGAGAAGGAGACGTCATCCGAGGACGATTTTGGGGACCCCTCCGCATCATCGAGGTCAGTATCTGAAGTGACGGATTCATCTTGGGAATCAACGTGCTTCCTCTTGCACAGTTTCTTCCTTGGGGGTTCATCCGAAGCAGATTCAGAAGGACCCCCCGGAAGAAGGGAACCCTCTAAGGGGGTGTCCTCAGGCCCCGGGGCCCCACTGTCATGGGAAAGAATGTCTCCAGAGGCACCAGTACCCAAAACTTGGGACGGTGAGGTAGAAACCTGCTGAACCGGCAAGGTCATGGCCAGCGCACTCCTCATGGCCTCAAAAGCAGGACCTCCAGACTCTGCAGAGGGCACTTGCTGAGAGACCACGGCGGTACCGGGAATAACTGCAGCCGATGCTCCGAGGGGAAGACTGGGTATTGAAGAGGCGAGCTCCACAGTGTTACCCTTGGCCCCCGCCGAGGAAGACTCGGTACCAAACCCTGACACGGAGGACAGGGTAGGAATGAAGGTCGGAGCAGAGAAACTCTGAGGGGGTCCCTGCTCCGACTTGACGATTCAGCTGCGTTCTACCAGCACTGACAGCAACGGCTCCAAGGGGGTCGGAGGAGGAATCAAATGCACGGAATGGGGAATTGGCTCCGAAGCCGAGTGGGCTGGAGCCGAGATCATTTTAGTAAAAACTGGGGACTGGAACAGCCTCTGGATAACCCTATCCAAATCAGAATCCGACAACCTAGAGGATTTGGAGGAAATAGACTGGGGTCAAGAAGACTTCTGCCTCGGCTCTGATAAAACAGGGGATCAGCTCCGAAAGGGTTCCAACACTATCGGACCCGAGACCGGAACCATTTGTAAGGGTGTCGGCGCCGAAGGCGGCTCCGGGGCCGAGGGGGAAGAGTCTGAGCTGCACACCTCCAATGGCTCCGAGACCAAAGGAGCCGAAGTAGGTGATTGGCCTCTCGATGCACTAACCTGTGGCTCCGACACCAATGGAGCCGAGGAAAGAAGCACCAAGGCAGACCCTTCAGCCATCGGCTCTGAAGCCATTGGAGCCGAGGAAGAAGAAGTTGATCCATGTTTCTTAGATGTCGGGTCCGAAGGACTGGTCGGAGCCGACCATCTATGCCTCTTGGGTGTCGGGCCCAACGGACTGGTTGGAGCAGACGATCTCTTCTTTTTAGAAGCTGGAGATGAAGCCAACGCTTCCTCAAATGAAGGCTTAATAAGACCTCTAAGTATCAGCTTGTTTTTTCTTTCCTGTAGGACCCTGGAAGAAAAAGCGTGACAAACACTGCAAGTATCCTGTAGATGTTTAGGCCCTAAACAGTACACGCAGACAGCATGGCTGTCTGTCATAGACATTTTATAATTACATTTAGCACATTTTTTAAATCCTGATTTTTGCTCCTTAGACATACTGAACACAGTAGAAACAGGTAACAGATAGCTAGAATACACAGAAGTAAACTAATATATGGGCTAAAGCCCTCTAACTTAAACCGGCTTAGCCCGATACAACAGGTAAAACAAGAAACTATTTCAGTCACACAACAAGAAAATAAGCACACAATAAGGGCAAAGGCCCTCTAACTTAAACAGGCCTTGCCAGTACACTAGAAGCTCGGAAAAAAATATAAAATTCTAACTTTCACAAAAACTGACCACAAACGCTCACAAAGCTGTTAAAACAGCTGTTTGTTTAAAAGCTGACAGAAACTCTAGCCAAAAAGACCAAAAAGGTCATGAAAATACACTTAGCTCCAGCCAAGTCGAGACCATGTCCAGCTTGAAAAGCGGCAAACGAGATCTGGGGAAGCAGGCGTGGTGCATTCTGGGATAAGGGGAAGCCCAGCCAATGAGAGACTTCGTTCTAGTATATAGTGGCCGAGTCGGAGCCGACGAATCAGCTCCGAACCCATCAGTTATGAATGTAGTCGAGATAGGATCCCATTACATCCATGCACACAGGACATGTAATAGCTTCACAGGTTCATAGTGGGGTACTATGCAGTCTGGCAAGTCTATGTTTAAGCACAACTACAGTGTTCACACCAGTGGCACCTCTCTAGGGTAGTGTCCTGTGAACAGCAGAGCCATGTGTTACCTGCACCTCTGCACAGTACAGCCACTGCAGTGATCCCTGGCGTACATGTGTCTCCCAACCATCAAGGGAGGTATCTCATGAACAGTGTTACTGAGTATCCCTGTGTGATGTACATAGGACTCATGTTCCAACGCAAGGTGAGTGACCGGTTTGGGAATGTAACCCTCAAGCACATCCCACTCATTGTTGCATGTGTGCACATATCCATGAGCATGTTGCTCACAGTGGCTTTTGCTTATGTCGTGTATGTGGAGTATATCCATTAATATTGTTGTGGACATGGGCCCTGTCCATTCAGCAGAGGTCACCCCTGAGTATGTAGTATGCAAATGTGTACAGACGTGGTGTCCGTAGTTCAGCCGCATACTTTAACTGTCGGAGCTTAGTAAACATCATGGCGTGTTAATGGTGTGGTATGTAAAGCTGTAGCTGTTGTGTAAGGTACACCCTAAATGGGGTGGTGTACCCTTGAATGTGTGTAGACGTCTTGAGTTCAGAGGTACAATGGGTGCCTATGTACCTGCTACACACCCAGTACAGATAAGTGTGGCCATGTAGAAGGATGTCCACGCCACAGTGGCAATATGGTAACCACAGGAGTGGGTGCGACATACGTGTGTACTACAAACATGTACAATGTGACATGTATGTAGGGGACTACCACCTATGTGATAGTCAGTGGGTGAATGGTGTAATGCAAAGGTGATGTTTATGCACCTTGTGTCATGCAGCTTGAGGCCATGATATTCATATCAGGTATCTGTCACAGTGACACCCGTATGGATGGAGTCAGTATCAGCTGGTGGATCAATCATAGTGCTTTGTATGCAGGGGGTTGTAAAGCTAGGCAGGGAAAGTCCCTCTGTGCTAAGCTGTACCCCAGGGAAGCATATACTGAACATGAGGGGTCCAATGACTGAGGACTGTGGTATGCCAAATGTGACTGAAATGCAGTAGGTACTATGGTATGCTACCCTCATTGTGTGTGTCCTGTCCATGAGCCATGTTGCATAATATCCTGAGACATAGGGTACGATGTGCAGGTGAATGTGTATGTTGTCAATACCAGAATGGAGAACGGTGCTGAAAGGCAATGAGAGGACAATGTAGGATGTGTGGACTCCCGCACCATCATCAACTACCCTGGTAACTGTACGAAAGGAGTCCACTAGGTGTAGAGGCCATGCTCTGGCCCTAACAAGTCCAACCTGGGTGGCATCAAAGGACCGGAGCCCAACAATGTCTCTGTGAATGACGTCCTTGATGATGTGCCCCATAGCCATGCAGAACAGTCCAGTCAGGTGTGTAGGACTATAGTCCCACTCGTGCATTGTGGTGCCACCTGTGTGGAGTGTGATAAATGTTGCTGTGTGCCATTCAGGGGCCACAATGTCTGATACAAGGCTATTACTGAATATGGTGGCCTAGTGGGGAGACATGTCGTTCAGAGGTTTGTGGACATCACAGCCTGGGACTTTGGAAGGTGACATGGGGCCAGTGCCCCAGGACATATACAGTGCAGGTTAGTACTGTGTAGGTGTGACCGCAGGGACACCGCAATGTTCCTGCATGGATTGTGGCCCTGTAGTGAGTGAGAGGGTGTAATGTTAGCATTGAATCCATCCGCCAGCATGTTGCCAACATCACCTGGGTCTGTAATGTTCCTGAGTGACTGTTGTATGTGAGAGCAGATGTGGGTGTTGCCAACGACTACTGACATACCACCATAATGCCTTGTGGTACACCCCGGAAAGTGTTGCAGTAATGTTTACGTAGCTAGTCTTGGAGTATGTGATGAGGGATACTGTGGCCCTACCGAGGCTGACCAGTGAGCTACCCCTCCCATGGGATTGTACACCACTGTGCAACGGCCTCCACCTGTTGTTGTACATTATGTCCATGGAACTTGACCAACAGAGTGGCATCTGTTATCTGGTGTGTACCATCATGGCTCTGTGTGGAATAGCATGATCCATGCAGTTGTGTACGTGCTAATGAAGTGCACTGGGGTATGTGTCAGCATATGTAAGTGCATTGTCCATCTGCACAAGTGTCATGACGTTAACAACCGCTGTCATAAGACGTCTGTAGTAGATGTTGTAGTACTCATGTACTGTGTATGCCGTGAAGGGTGTGGTGCCGGGATGTGGCTAACAAGGTTGATTAGCATATGTCTGGAATCCAACAATGAGGGGATAACCCCAGGTGTGGAACACCACTCACATGTTGGTAGTGTTCATGTCAAGGTTAATGTTGGTCTTGGAGGTGGTGTGTATGGGTTGATCCAACCGAGTGGAGGTTATGACTCATGGATGCGTCGGTACATGAGTGGCTATCCCAGTTAAGTGTGTGGTAGTGTCAGTCACACATTAGTAGTAGCTGTCTGAGCCCTTCTGTCCAGTACATCAACAAATGAGGTCTGGTAACCGTGGGGTATGTTGTTGAATCTGTAGCTTGTTACAATGTGTATAGCAGTTCTGGACACAGTTAGTTGCACGTGGAGCACCTCTGGTGCATTGTGCTAAGTAACTAGCCAGGATGTGTGTACAACATAGTGGGATATGGGAACACCCAGATGTGGGTGCACCGGTCCAGGTATGTGCCTGAAAGGTATGGTCTGTCTATAACCTGTCATTGCAGGTGTGCTCTGCAGAGCCTAGAGGCAGGTCCCAGTCACTGCAGAGATACTGGAGTGGTGCATTATAAGGTGTGCCTTGCCTGCGTGTGTCACAGAGGAAGATGCAAGCAATGTGTCACATGACCCCATGTCCTGCTTGCCAGTTCCCATTCTGCTGGTGACTGTTCTTGGAAACTGTGCAATACAGGCAGTATAAAAGCAGCAAGAGCCTTACATGTGATCTGTACTCCCAGGGCTGAAAGGTGCAGGTCATCTGTGCCAAAGCATTGTGTTTGACCAGGTCAGTCAAAGAGGACAGATACCAGATGCCTGTGGAATGACAGCAGAAGCATAGGCAACTGTTGAAGTGACACAGTCAGTCGTTGTACAGTGGTATCGAGTCCGGATGAATGCATAATGCTCCCCAGGGCTAGGCCCACACCTTCAGGGCTATAACATTGGTGAGCTATTGCATGTCCCTGCACACATAGTCTGTGAAGTGGCATCACAGGGCAGTCACACTAACATGGAGAATGACAGTCACATCATACCTGGTGAGGTGTGGCATGGGTGCATAGGTTATGTTGCAGAACCAGTTACCCAACAACAAGATGTAAGTGACTATCACCTTGTGTAGCCTGCTGTGTGGAGCTGCAGTGTGACCGCCTACAGACTCACCTATGACTGGTGTGTTGTGTATGTTATAACACCCTATTGGCTGTATGTGATGGGCACACATGAGTCTGTGGGCTATAAGTTGGTGATGTTGTGTTCCGTGATGGGAGCTGACTCTGGTGCCTACACAGAGTATGGAGAGGTACTGCACAAGTTGTCCTCATATGTGTGGCCTGTGGTGGAGATCATGTGAGACTATGTGATGAGTGGGGTGTGTTGCGAATGTTACACATCCCCACATGACTGTCAGGTGCAGCCAGGGTTGGTGACAGCATTACCCCCAGCAGGGCTGCATAAGTGCATCCCCCACGGGCTGTAGTGTTGTATGTTGGGAGGTGAGCATTGAATGTGTACATGAGACAATTGCTCTATTGCCACAAGTACGACATATCCATCATATAGACAGGCAATAGCACTGGTACGTGACAGTCGGACATGCCTGTATATACAACCATGTCTCACAGGATATGTGCGTTATGTGTGTACAACAGCTGTTGTACCATAAGCAAGCTGGAAATATTAGGACAGCCAGTGTACTTGTGGGAAATGGTGTGGAATGGGTGCTATATTAATCAGTAGCTCATGACATGCTCATGTTCTGAACAAGTGCCTAGCATGACCATACAATACAGATAGGGTGTTGGATAATATCAACCCACAAGTGGTGATGACAGTCATAATGGGTGGCACCTGCTGAGTATGGTGTGCATGTCCATGAACCATTATCACTGTAGATGTTAGCAGTACAGATGTACAAGACAGTACAGACGTTTGATTACAAATACCTGTGTATGTCACAGGAGTGTTCTACCAGTGCCTATTGACAGGCTCACAACTACAAAAGGTGCCAGAGTGACATGTGCATATCACACCAGTGCCAGCTACAGTAGAACAGGGTTAATGTGTTGTACTCCACCCTCTTTGTAGCCCATACCACACAGACAAATGTTAGGCATCTGTGTATGTAAGGATGTGAATGGCCATGACCTATGAGGAATAGCTGTGTCAGTGTTGTGAATAACATACAGAATGGGCTGCGTGGGTGAGGTGTGTGACATATGTGCACATTCTGATGGATGATATCAGCATTGTCACCGCAAGGTGAACATCCCTGTACCCATTAACTACCACCTAGGCTGTGGTCAACATTATGGACACTGTGTAAGGGATGATGCTGTGCAGTACACCTCCCTGCCTTGGTGACATCTCCAGGCCCCTTGGGTAGTCATACGAGGTACCCATGTCATGACAGGGTGTCATCCATGAGCATGGAGATCATTGGACAGGCATATACAGCACTGGGGTGACCAATATTTGATCACATATCACCTTTAAGGGTTAATGGCCATGCGTGGATGGGTGATACCAGCCTTCACAACCCTCACCTCCACTACGCAGCATGCTGTCTACCTTGCATAAAGACATTTGCTACACCATGATGATGAACATGCTACATGTCCATATCCTGATCTGTAAAACATACGTCAAGGACAGCCACCTTCCTAATACTAGGATCGCCACATGCTGGACAGATCCCTGTGCCATACATGTGACATACTCCTGCCAAACCATGCAACTCTGTCCATCAAAGCTGCACATGTCATCCCAGTCATACATGGTGTGATGGCCGCATGGTAGATGTAGTATCAACTGTCCGGATCAGTAATGCGGCACTGATGCACCTCCCGGTGGCATACAGGCTGTCTGTTACAGCTGGGAAACCTTGCCCGTACATGCTATGGTTGATAACCATCCCTGCGAATGACGTCCGACTAGCCATTGTCCCATGTCTATCACATGTGCAACACAGGTGATCCGTGGTAGGATGTTGAACAGCTGTACAGTGCTGTGTAGATGTATATGGCAAAACACATACATCCACAGGTGTCCATGCATATGTGTGCATTGTCACTGCTCAAGTCCATTAATGCTGTGGCTGTGTTGATATGTGACATATACACAGCATCAAGGTCAACAGCAGTACCGTGGACACATCCAGGCATGTGCAGATAGGTAAGAACACCAGTGCAGACAAATAGACATGCCCACATCAAGACAGCATTCACATGGAGTATGAACACTGTAATGAGGTGACACACATATATGGTGATGATATCCAATGCATAATGGGTGTTACATGTCTGTGACACAAACACGTCAGTCATGTCAGTGTCATGATGATTTGCAAAGATTACTGTGCAGATGTACTAGATGTCATAGAAATGTATGTGCAGCAGTATCTCTGTACATCTCTGAAACTGTGACCTGTCACCATCATTATGTCTTACAGATAATGCCTCGTACACGCCTTTCAGCGTACAGCCGCCAGGAGGATGATGTCCTCATCCCGTACCTCCATGAGAACTATGAGGTATTGTTCAGCCATGTGCCACAGCATGCCCAGCAGCGGGACGACCTGTGGCAGGATCTATGCAGGAGGGTGAACGATGTGGGTGGCCATAACCGCACCTACCAGCAGGTGCGCAGACACTGCTCAGACTTGATACTTCATGCAAAACAGTGTGCCACTGCAATCGCCAGGGAAAAAGATGGAACAGGTGGGGGGTCACCAACCCAGCCCTCACTCACACACACACACTGAGGAGCTACTGGCCAGTCTGGGGACACCATCAGAACAGCATCCACACACACTAGCTGCCATCGTGGAGGTGGGTGTCTCCCAACCAATGAGCCTGGAGTTGCCTGGTAAGTCAGTACTGCACATATGGCTATTATATCCCATTTAGTTGCATGTGTCACTGTACATTATGTAAAGTAACAACATATGCAAGGTATGTGGACACACATGCTGCATACTACAGTATGCTACCCTGTGTATGCACACATGTGCATACTATATGCTATTATACAGGCGAATGCGTTAACATGCACAGTGCACCCTGTGGCTGTCAGACAGTCAGGGATAATGTTCATACTGCTGTGTCACCCCTATACAGGTACCTCTGGCATGCCGCACAGACATGAGTTCATTGCAGGTGAGACTGTCATCAGTATCAGGCATGTTAAAGCATAGATCTATTTGCCATGTGTCCGGTTAACAGTTGCACACTTGATGTTTGTTCCAGTCACGATATACAGGTCGCATCACCCATCATTCACACAGGCCACCCATGTGCAATATATACAAACGAAATGGTACACCGACTTGAAACCACAGTAGTTGTCATTGCTACATGTGTGGTCAGCTGTGCATACAACAGTGGAGGTGTACTACAATGGAGGCATATGTAGTATGCAGTGGAACAACATGTGTGGTATGCAAACAGTACCACACAGTGAGCTGTGATATGGGCAGCCCACAGGTGTCACCATTGTGTTATATGCCCCTGCATTGGGTGCACACATTGTGATGTGCCATCTGACATGTCCCAGACACGTAGTGTTCTGGCTGCAATATTGTCACACTATCCCATGACCCATACCCCACATACCAAACATACAACCCGTTGTCTGCATAGCCCTGTGGATGGTGACATATCTGACATCTATGGGTGTATGTCATATGGGACAACACAGACATGTGAGATGGCCATCACACACATTTGGTCAACACATGTGCACACATGGCCATGGGGGATGGCCAGAGACATGTAGCCACACAGTAGATGTGATGTGTACACACCCTGTTGCACATTGTCCACACATGGTCCAATTATAGCCTTAGTTGACTGATTATACAGTTGATGTGGTACACTGGACATCCTAAAAGCCTGTGTACAGCTAGTGGAGGTGTCACTGATGTCTACCATATAAGATCTGTTGAACATCACGACTGTGTCATAGCATGGCAGTAGTCACCTGTACAGCTTCCACAGATATTGACACCACATCAGGCCACAGATACTGTACATTTCCCTTGCTGCTGTAGGACATCACCATTAGCTGTGCACCTTGTGTGTGTGGTACATCAATGTCATGTGGGAAATGGTGAATTGACATGTCCACTATGTGTGGACATGGTTGTCAAGCAGCTAAGACCCTGTAGTTGTTGTGCAGGGGTGTCATCTGTAGGTCCTCCACTGACCTGTCACTTGACACAGCATGGTTTGGTGTGTATACACCTCAGCATGGTGGGTCACAATCCACAGTTATGTCATGGGTATGCATGCAGTTATGGCTGTGTGTACATATTATGCATTGTACAGCAATATAGATGCCTCATGATGCCATGCAATGGCACAGTGTCTTGTCTTCACACTGTAT
Source organism: Protopterus annectens (assembly GCF_019279795.1). Lineage (NCBI taxonomy): Eukaryota > Metazoa > Chordata > Ceratodontiformes > Protopteridae > Protopterus > Protopterus annectens. The sequence continues at coordinate 1,973,962,173 of NC_056728.1, forward strand.
AGCAATGTAGACGGCTCACACTACCCTTCCATGCTCATGCACATTTGCTAAACATGATTCTATCTGTAGGGCATACAGACAACACCGCAATGTGATGCCCATTACGATGCTGTACATGTGTCAGGACACCATTGTGTCAGACATGTATGCATGTTAATACACACATCAGCAGATTACATGTCAAGGTCACGTCAGCCATGTGTACTGTTATCCTGTTCTGGTCCACATGGTGTATCACGGGGATGCATGCATACTACCATGATTGTGTGAACGGCATGGCTACTGATATGACACCTGCTTGCTGTAGTGTGCACCCCAGGGAGGTATGCTTACTAATGTTATTAATGTCTGAGCTGCATGCCCTCTGCCATATCACAGACATGCTGCATGCCATCTGTCAAATCACATGCATGGTGTGTCTGTGTGTGTGTGTGTGTGTCTGTGCGTGTGTGTGGCTGTGTGTGTGTGTGTGTGTGTGTGTGTGTGTGTCTGTGTGTGTGTGTGTGCCTGTCTGTGTGTCTATTGTAAATTAGAGTCTTTCTTTGCATTCACAGGTGATGCCGGTGCATTACCCTCCTACGGTACATCTGATGTTAGTGTCTCCACAGATACTAGCAGTGATGAACATATGCATGAGGTACAGGCAAGGTTGTCAGGGGCTGAATCTGTGCCAATGGTTGCCATCCCAGTTATGTCCCCCTCTTCCCCGCACACAGTTCTGCTGCAAACACATACCGCATCACCAGTGGCCATAAAGGAAGGACAGTCCGCGTCTGTTAGCGTGGAACAGGAATGTGTGGTGGCTACAGAAGGTGTGTCTGCACACCATGGTGTCAGTGTAATGACTGCAGATGTGCCACACAGGCATGTAGTCGGTACTGCTCATAGGAGGACCTCTGGCAGACATGCACCTGCAGGACAGAGCGCAGCAGCTGGTATCACCAGACGCATGTTCCAGACTGTAATGGCGGCACAGGCACATGCTGAATGGCAGAACAGAGAAGGGCAGAGGCTGCAGAGGGCTGCTATTTGTACCCTAAATGACAACATCCAGGCATTGGCAAATGCTCAACAGCAGATTGCTGATGTTCTGGACAGGCGATTGGGTACATGGTTGGAATCCTTGACTGTGGCATGGCAATCCACGAGCATGAGCTGTCTGTGCTGGAACATCTTGTAGGAGTGAGGCGTAGGCCATGTGGACGTAGGCCAGCTACACCACCTAGTGCAGGTCAACATGAGCATGCCACCTCACATGCCCGCTCCCATAGTGCTGGTAGCAGTAGCAGTACAGCTGGTGCTGCGCTGTCCACACCAGGACAAAGCAGTCCACGTGGACGTGGCCCTGGATGTTCCCAGCAGGGACACAGTTTCAGTGGACATGTGTCGTCGGACGGTAGCCAAGCTGTACCTCCGCCTGGTAGTGCCCGTGCAACCCCTGGCAGGCACAGGTCATGTGGCCGTGGCCGGACACAGTGAGCTGTACAACCTGGTCTGTACAATCTGGAGCTGTCAATAATACCCCGTGTAGGCCTCACAAAAGGCAGAACTGTGTGCACACATACATGCACACAGCAAAGACATCTGTAGGGCACCACAACACCCACATGCATAATGAACAGACATGCCCAATCATATTACTGGCCCTTACCCACACACAAGATGTCATCCATTGGTGCAGCCTATGCCTCTGGCAAACATTATCACCCTGTGCATATGATGAAGCCTGTGCCGCATCCCTGTCATCCACACCATTGGTGCAGGGACATGCTCAAATGGTCTGATGCACAGGGTGAACAGAATAGTGAAAAGTGTATATTACATTAGTTGTGTAAGAATAGTGAGAGAAGTGTATATTACATTAGTTGTGTGTGAATAGTGAGATACATGTATATTACATTAGTTGTGTACTGTTGACACGCACCAGACATACCATGTAATACAGGTTTAGCATGCATTGTTATATGTTCACAGTATGTGTTTCGGTAACAACAGTAACAGCATGTTGGTAATGATGCCCTGGTTCCCTCCTTATGGTCTACTTGCATGTGCCTACAGGTAGCACTGTTTGCAGTCTCCCATGTGTAACTGTGGAGTACTCACAGGCACATATGGCAATATCAGCATGCTATACGTAGCCTCAGCCTGACTGTTGGAAAGTCTAACATAACACAGATGTCCACACATATACTGATCCAGAAGCATGTGGGCAGGTTAATAGGCTACAGTGGCTAGAGACATGGCATCCATACCAGGTCACATCACAGGTATGTTGACATGGTGCAGGGGTTGTACACAGCGGTCTGGCCAATGATAATGTTAGAGGCCACTTGATAGCATGAGGCCTCACTGTGTAGCAGTAATACCCTGTCACATTACAGGAACATGCTCACACTCACGGGGTCAACAACACTATAATGCACACCCCATAGTGTTGAGGTGAGGACCCTTGCCTATGTGGTCATCACCGTCACAGTACTGTGAACCCACATGACGTGACACAGAGAAAGAACATGTACAGATAGCCAGTGCAGCTAAGACCGATGGCATCAACAGGGTAGTGGACTGCATCACCATGAGAGGTTAGGGATCCTGTGTGGTCTGTATGGTAGCATACACCCTCACTCCATGCACCAGACAGCCATACATACCTACATACACACACACACACACTGTGGAGACAACAAATGTCATACACATATGGATAGCTGATGTGTGTGATACACACACCACACCTGCCTACGTCATGCTTTCCACACTGCAGTATGTACAGATCTCTACAACAGTGTACATGGGTGTGTAACAATTGGGATGTATTCTCCACCATATGTGGCATATATGGTCACACAAGCAAACACACATGGCAATACTGTGAATGATACACCTGCTATATGATGATACGTCTGACAGACATGCAGCAGTATTGGCCACATTATGTGTACCAACGCTACCTTTGGCAATTGTGCTGCTATATGCACACGGGAGGATGTAAGTGTTACAGGTGTCAAGTGACGTACTGTCGGTGACACCTGACCGCTGTGTAGGTTTTATGTCTCCACCGTCCAGTAATGGTAACATAGCGTACTGTTTGCACATGTAATGGTAGGATGGCATGTGAAACACCTGTGAGCCATCCCCGGCAAACATCCATCTACACAGGTGGATCACCACTTTATGTACACACATCCATCCATACCTGCTGCACATCCTACTGTACTGTTAGTATGTCACCATATACAGGTGTCAATGATGGGGCTGCATTGCAACTGCATGTTGTAGTTAGGCACAGATTAGTTACTTACATCAGCTACTGCACATGCATGGTAGCTGCATGCACACTACAGATTGTACATGTGTGCTGGTCCTACATGCCTGTCATGCAGCCATGTTGGTATGCATTGCAATTGGTGGACATGTGTGTTGACATACATAACACATGGACTGTTGTATGATATGATGGGTGTCATGGGTAACTAGTACAGAGGGAATGTGTCCTTGGTCAACATTGCTGCCTCATGTACTGTTAGCATTCAACAGCCATGGACCCACCTTCCATTTGCATGCGTATGATTGCTGTAGCCACTTGTCTGCACAGAGACAGCAAAAGCTATGCTATGTACATATGTGTCATGTGTGTGGTCCATGCACATATCCACTGCAAATACATGTATGACATAGCCTAACATGCATGTTCATTGGTGTACAGCGACAGTCATCTGTCGCAGCTGTGTAAGACCCAGGGTCCCTGGTATGTGTAGAGCTGACCTGGTTATGTACAGTGGTATCATTGCAATGCATAACACATGATGGAACCCTGTCGGTACATGTGTAGTCTGCACAGTTGCTGTAGACCTATGTACAGTGCACTGGTCATGAGTCACATGGTGTTGTGTTAATGTATGGCTGTGTATTGCTGGTCCAATGACATGGTGATGTCGGAGGGCTACATTGTAGATTGTGGTGTGTACCTCTGAGATATGCACCTGAGACATCTGTGATAGCTCCTGAGTGTGTACTGGTCAATACATGTGAGTGGCCTTCATGTACGTGGGGACAGTAATACCATACTGTGCCCTTCCGTGTTTAGAATCCGTGTGCATGCAAGATGGCCCTTTGCAACTGCTGTGTGTGAGCATGCCCAGTACACCGTTGTGTAGATGGACACACAGTACATTCCAAACTGCGCCCTTCCGTGTTTAGAATCCGTGTGCATGCATGCAAGATGGCCCTTTGCAACTGTTGTGTGAGCATGCCCAGTACGCCGTTGTGTAGATATACACACAGTACATTCCAAACTGCGCCCTTCCATGTTTAGAATCCCTGTGCATGCATGCAAGACGGCCCTTTGCAACTGCTGTGTGAGCATGCCCAGTACGCTGTTATGTAGATGGATACACAGTACATTCCAAACTGTGCCCTTCCATGTTTAGAAGCCGTGTGCATGCATGTAAGATGGCCCTTTGCAACTGCTAAGTGTGTGAGCATGCCCAGTATGCCGTTGTGTAGATGGACACACAGTACATTCCAAACTGCGCCCTTCCATGTTTAGAATCCGTATGCATGCATGCAAGACGGCCCTTTGCAACTGCTAAGTGTGTGAGCATGCCCAGTATGCCATTGTGTAGATGGACACACAGTACTTTCCAAACAGACGTGTGATACTAAGCATGTGGGCATGGCCATTGACATCCTGTATAGCGATGGTGGTCATCCATGCATCAGGTGTCCATTTTCAATGTCACAATGGATGCCTACATTGAACACACTGGTTGCTGTCTTGAAGGGTGTACTGTCTGTGGCGTGTCCCGTATCTATGTAGTGTTGTTGTAGTGCTCTGTAGATATTTGGTTGCCCCGATCACACCACTGCCGTGTGTTTGTCTACGTCTACCTTGGGACAGTAATATGCTTTCAGACTGCTCACTCTCTATACATTATCTATCGGCGTCCTTGCCTTTGCGGATGATGTCACCCACCTAGAAGTATGCCTCTGGGAGTGCTGTGTTCAGTAATCTCGGTAGCACGTTCTGTAAATGCGTCATGCTGTAGTGTGTTAGGGTAGTTAGGTGTATGTTCGACTCCCAGCCCTGCCAAGTGTGTGTGTGTGTGTGTGTGTGTGTGTGTGTGTGTGTGTGTGTGTGTGTGTGTGTGTGTGTTTGCGCGCATGCTCCCATCCGCCTGCGGACTCCGTCTTGCTTTTAAATGCTGCACACCGCAGCAGTTTGGTACCGACGTCTTTGCCTTTGCGGATGATGTCACCCACCTAGAATTATGCCTCTTGGAGTGCTGTGTTCAGTAATCTCGGTAGCGCGTTCTGTAAATGCGTCAAGCTGTAGTGTGTTAGGGTAGTTAGGTGTATGCTCGACTCCCAGCCCTGCCAAGTGTGTGTGTGTGTGTGTGTGTGTGTGTGTGTGTGTGTGTGTGTGTGTGTGTGTGTGTGTGTGTGTGTTTGCGTGCATGCTCCCATCCGCCTGGGGACTCAGTCTTGCTTTTAGAGGCCGCACACCACAGCAGTTTGCTACTGACGTCTTTGCCTTTGCGGATGATGTCACCCACCTAGAAGTATGCCTCTTGGAGTGTGTGTTCAGTAATCTCAGTAGCGTGTTCTGTAAATGCGTCATGCTGTAATGTGTTAGGGTAGTTAGGTGTATGTTTGACTCCCAGCCCTGCCGTGTGTGTGTGTGTGTGTGTGTGTGTGTGTGTGTGTGTGTGTGTGTTTTCAGCTGCATGACAACAGTACATTGCTTTGACAGTATTCACTCTCCATAACATCCGTGCAGCATCTTTGCCTTTGATGCTGTTGCCTGCAGGCTAGACATGTGCCTGTGTGAATCATGTGATCCACTGATCACGGTAGCACATTTTGTAACTGCGTAATGCTGTTGTGTGGTACAGTGCTTACGTTTATGTTCTGCTCCCAACCCTGCCACGTGTGTGTTTGTGTGTGTGTGTGTGTGTGTGTGTCCGTGTGTATATGTATCTATCTACATATATATATATATATATATATATATATATATATATATATATATATATGTGTGTGTGTGTGTGTGTGTGTGTGTGTGTATATATATATATATATATATATATATATATATATATATATGTGTGTGTGTGTGTGTGTGTGTGTGTGTGTGTGTGTGTGTGTGTGTATATATATATATATATATATATATATATATATATATGTATATAGAGAAATATATGTATGTATATAGCTATATATATATATATATATATATATATATATATATATATATAAATATATGGTTCCCATTCAGAAGCCTGAAACATCATAAGCCTGAAAATCAAAATCCTGAAACCAAAAGCCTGAAAATTCAGAATCCTGAAAACTCAAAATCCTGAAAGCCCAAAATCCTGAAAGACCAAAATCCTGAAACTCAAAATCCTGAAAACACAAATAATGCTAATATGTCACTATAAAGACACTAATATCTACCAACTGACCCTGACCCTAACCCTAACCCTAAGGTCAGTCACTATCGCACACTCACCTGACCCGCCTAAACCTAACTCACTTAAACCGCCCCTAACCCCAATATTTGTCACTATTGCATACATGCCTAACCTGCGCCCTAACCCTAACTCACTTAAACCGCCCTAACCCTAAAATAAAACCAACCGCACACTTACCTGACCCCAACGCATGACCTAACACCACAGGGCTAACAATAGCAAAGCCACAATGACATCAGTATGTCTATTTTGTGTTTTCAGGATTTTGAGTTTCAGGATTTTGGTCTTTCAGGATTTTGGGCTTTCAGGATTTTGAGTTTTCAGGATTCTGAATTTTCAGGCTTTTGGTTTCAGGATTTTGATTTTCAGGCTTATGATGTTTCAGGCTTCTGAATGGGAACCAAATATATATATATATACTGTATATAGATATGTATGTTGGGATTATCACTCTTGACTGTGTTGCATTGTCTGTACGTGAACACCTTGGATGTATGTACATCTGCTATGGCTCTGTGATAGTACACATACTGTGTGCTGTGGTGATCATGGGTTATACATGTGTAGTGACCGGTTATTGTGTTGCTGGGTATTACACGGGCATTGGGAACAATGTTAGTGCAGCACCTTTGAGTGGTCGTATGCAGATCTCTGAAACAGTCAGCGGTGGTTATTACATTGGAGTGTGAGTATGGCTCATATCCATCTGTAGTAACTGTCAAGTCTATGCACCCCAGGTTAACATTACAGACACACGTTTATCGACAGGTTGTCATTACAGATCCCAGGACTGTATGTGTAGACATTGACAGGTGCAGGACTGGGTTGTGTTGGATGCATGGAGGGGTGTCCATGGCCAGTAATGGGTATCTCTACAGCCGGGCAGGTACGGTCTGTGACTGTCCCACAACCTCCTGTATATGGCTGACACATGCTGTACCTGTGTATATGCAGACACACACACTTACCACAAACAGCTACGGCTATCACATACACACACCCATTGCACCACCATTGGGCCATGCAATAACCGTTGTCCCTCACACACACACACACACACACACACACACACACACACACACACACCTACGTGTACATTGGATGGCTCTATGACAGCTCTGGACATGTTAACACCACACCCTGTGCATATGATGTCACCTGTGCCACCACCTGTGATGTGTAACATTGATGCAGGATCTGACTAACATGGTGCTGCTGCACACAGTGGCTTTATTCTACTGTATTGATGTTAGCATACTGTTAACACACAGTGTGTTACTTCCAGGTGTACTTCAGCAGGCATGCTGCATTGCAGCTATGACCATCACTGTAGCATAGTTTACAGCACTGTTACCTCTGATGTAGTCTCCATCCATGTGCCATTTCACTGCTGTGTGTAGTATTGGTGACATGTGTGTCTGTGTGTGCAGTACGTGTGTGATGTGTGTAGTACACGTATACCTGCTTACAAATGCATACACGACATTACACGGGCTTCACCATTCGTACAGTAGCTTACTCGTTCTTCCACACGTGCACATGGGCTAACATGCACGCACACATATTTACTCGGGCTTACTGGCGAGCACGGGCACAGACACACTGTGGGCAGGTTTACATTTCACATCGGTGGTATCCATGGCGTACGCCGTCAGTCTCCTGATGTTCCCTGGGATAGCTCATGACACGTCTCTTCCACTGAGTACTGACAGTACACATGTGACACTGCTCCGGTGAGGTTACAGTGTTTTGTATATACACATTCCTGTTGTCACCTATCTTCTACTCTAATAGTCCCCTTAACCTACACTACACTGTAGAGGCTTGGCCCATATGGCATGACATGTTGTGATTCACTATCCTCAGCCTCACTTGCCTCACATTGCCTACAAATGCTTCGTTACATCTCTGAAAGAGCGCTTCCACACATAGGTACCAGTACACAGTAGCCATGTTATCTCCGGCTTGCCATTCATCTGCATGGCGTACTAACATCTAACTAAACCTATATTTTGTATGTATATTATCCATATGTCTTGTGTTGAAGAGCAGCGCATTCTCGTGGCGCAGTGCTATGCTTCCACACCAGGGATCAGGGGAGGACAACTACTGGTTCATTGATATCCAATGGACAAAGCTGCCACTGGCCTTGGACTTGGACATTGGCATGCTTCTTCGACTGCATTCATACTGTTTTTGCAGCTGTCATTGCTCCGTTTAGCAACGTGCAAAACATTAGTCACATAACATCCGGGTACATTTCTGCACATAACTCTGCTCTTGCCCGGACAGCTTACTGTTTCATGTATCGTGTAGTTACGTAGGGTTACCACCTGTCCCACTTTGCGAGGGACAGTCCTTCTTTGGGCAGTTGTGTCCTGCAAAATATTGTGAGAAAATGGCAAATGTCCTGGGATTTTAGGACAAAAGTATTTTCTATATTGTATGTAATAGTTGCATAAAACAGTTATTCTGTATCTGAAACACCTACATGTTATACAAAACAGAATAAGGAACAAAAATGCTACAAGAATAAACTTTTATTCAGACAAACAACTGAAGTTCTGTCCTTTGTACTGTCCGTGGGTATGTTTTGCCCTGCAAAATCTGATGTTCGTAGTGCAAATGTCCCACTTTGGCCATTTGGAAAGGTGGCAACCCTATAATTACATCATTTGCATAGCTTACACATACAAATGGGGTATGTTGCAAATCCCAACATTGTCTGTGCAATGTTTGTGTTACGGGCGGTCTTGCACGCCCCTGCGGATGTTTGCTGAATAGCCTGGCAATCATCTTTCCTTGCTGTACTCTCACTCAATCCATAAACGCTGAAGGCGTTGTGTATCATGGCCTAGGCTTTGCTGTGTGCTATGTCTATTTGTGGTGTATGCATGGCTGTGGGTATGTCCCAATGTCATCATTGGTAAAGGTGACACCCTATAGGTACTTCCTGTAGACTGCTGTGCCATTTGACACGTCAGCACATACCTGCGGATGAACTTCCTACTGCAGCGCTTTTCATACCTTCTGCGTTATCTTGCGGTCGATAATGCTGTTTCCTCTGACATGTATCTGTTTCTGATCATACCTATCAACCTCCTAGTGCAAAACATCTGTACAAAGCCTAACATGATGGGGGACAGATAGGGGCAGATTCTACATACTGCTCTTACAAACGTAGATAGTTGGCAGTATTATAGGTTTTGCATTAGTATGCCCTTTCTGAGGGATTTGGGGTCTTAAACACATATGTTTATCATTATTTAATGATGTCATTTCTCAGGTATTTGGCAGACATGTACACATACCTCTCAACCTCCAACAGCAGGAAATCTGGACAAAGCCATAACTAAATGTGGGGCAAAAGCCCAAAAGTAGGGCCAATTTATAAATATTGCTCTTACAAACTTAAAACATTGATAGAATAACAGGTTTTGCATTAGCGTGAATTTTCTGAAGGGTATGAAGTCTGAAACTCAAATGTCTCTCATTATTTTCTAACTTCAGTCTTAAATGATTTGCACTATTTGCCAGAAAACCACAATTTTATGTATAATGTGCCAAATATATGAGGCAAATATCTGGACATTCTGCAAAAATCTGTACACTTGAGAGGTATGCAGGTACAGATTGTGAGAGGGACACACCATACATATGAGGCATACATCCGCACATTCGTACAGTTATGCCAATACACACAATACATGGCGCCATCACAGGCCAGTTACCATTACATTCCTATTGCTGAACACACCCACCCACTGGGTTATATTCCTCACACAGGCCAACAGGTGCTTATCCACGCTACTTATTCCATCATGTACCTTATGTGTAGGCCAGTATTTGCGCTTTCCGTCAATGGCAGAGCTCATGTACGAGTATGGTGGACTGGACACTGTATCGGTGACACTGCATGACACCCTGAGGGACACATGTCATTTGAGTCTATTAACCTTCCACATGGACTTTCACAGGCCATACGTTGTAATTCACATTTGTGGACAAACATGCTTATGAGTTGTACATGTTTTGTCATTTGTCCTGACGTCTTTCTTCTCACCTGTCCACCTAGTATCACTAGTTCTGTACATTTCATTAGGAGGGGTTACCTTCATACCTCTCACCTGTACACATTATGGGTATATGCCCTGGGGTTTGACCTATGATTCTCTTACATTTGTCATGATAATGTGCCTTTCTGATAGACTGCTGGCAAGCCATGACAGACTGTGCGGTTAGGTAATCATGACTGACATTTCTATTTCATGATTACTAACTCTCATAACATTCGTATTCCCGACTACGCAATTATTCTATCTATGGTCTGACTTTGTCTGAGGTATATTTAATATAGTCCCTATTTGTCTGTTGTGTACTATGCCTTAGTCCAGCTGTCTTATTCTGACATTCTGGCAGGTATGGTTACCATCTTGGTCATATACGTGTCCATCCATGATAATCGCCTACATGACACTGATATAGGTCCCTATGTCTTCCCCCAATGGTTTACACAATATCCAGTGGGTGGGTTGCACCTGTTTGGTGAATATAGGTGTGTGCTATACCCACATAGGTATACTGATCACTCCCATGGGGCGTACCTAATAGATCTGCGCCAACCAGCACCTTGGCCCAATTCTGCATACCCATGATTCCCATACCTGACACACCTCCACAGTACCCATTAGACATGTTTAATGTGAGCGATAATAAAGTGTGAGGACACTTCCGAGCACTCCCCACTCTGTGGAAATCAGCTCGTACGTCATACATTCAATCGACCCATGTGTTATTACCCTTGCACCTGCTACTGTTGCATGTACAGCTATATCGTAGTTGCAGGTGTAACTTCTTTTGCATCAATGACGGTTTGCACTTCATACGGATCAATTTTTGGGGTCCTGCAAAGGACACCTATATTCATGTTTAATGTGTAGAACTTGCAGGCCCTGTCACACTGGTACTTTCCGGGAAATGGTTTGGAAACCATCGGTGTATTCTCCTTTCATGCATGCCTGTCTGTCTATCCATATTAGGTCACTATTTATGTACATATGTTTGTTGTGTATATATCTATTCATGTATCGTGTGTGTATAGATATATATATATATATATATATATATATATATATATATATATATATATATATATATATATATATATCTGTACATATATACATATGTCTGTACATTCCTCATCTCGTAATTTGCTTTGGATTATGTCTGTGGATATATGTGTATATATATCTCCATATCATACCTTTCAACTGTATAGATTTCCGCTGCATGTACAGCTGTTTGCCTCTTATCTTTGCTCCGTTTTTCATAACCTCGTGTCTATCTGGAAAGTTAGTGGCATATCATTACAGACTGATGTTGGTAAATAATGACAAACATTTCAGGTTATGACTTCATACCCTTCAGAGAATCCATGCTAGTGACACACCTGTTATTCTATCCACTTTCTATGTTTGTTAGGGCAATATCTGGGGATTGTCCCTATTTGTACCAGTTGTTGTCATGGCTTTGTCTGGTTTCGTACTGTACGGGTTTAACAGGTATGAGCCATGTACATGGAACGTGGGGAAAACACCATTCATTTTTTATTCTGTGAGCGGATTACACACGCGCAGGTGCACTTGCATATCCTTATTGTGGGTTACATATGTTTCATAGATAATTGTGCTTCCGTGAACTTTCATAATTCTGACCGTAGCAGTTACATATCTGTATTCCAGTTTACAGATTACTGCGAAACACACGTTCACCTTTACATATTTAAATGTGTGTACTGCACGAACGCTTTAATTACACTTTCAAGTTATATATGCAGTGGTCGTAGGTCAACTGGGACTGCATTCACGTTGGCCGGATACCGGAAACACTATTCTATTGGTGTTCTCCCTCATTGATATGCATACACATAGTACTTAGCTACATCAACATATGCCTCACCGCTTCACCTATGACACAGGCATCCATTCTCCTGCTGGGAAAAAGGCGGTACTACATATTACACGTTCCCTATTGCCTACTGCTGTGGACTCCGGCTGCATTGTTAATCACTCCGAGGGTATGCAGAACACCAAGGCATATAGTCCAGCCACATACAGGTCTTTGATTGTCAGGGTGTTCACGCAGTGATCTGGGTTTAGGCTTGTCCACCTGGTGAACGGGACTTCCCTGGCCGAGGTCAGATGTCAGACGAAGCATATGGACAGGGCTTATCTCCCTATTTTGAAGTTTTACCTGTGTTTATAGACACAGGTGTTTGGGCACCTGTCAGCAGCTAATTCTGTTGGCATTGGGTTTGTTATAGTCCATACTCCCCGGTGAGGGATGTTCCCATTCACATTTGACTATTACCTGTATACAGTCATACGGGGATTGTTATTTTTGGACATGAAGTGACTACAGGTATGCGGTTGTACATTACACAAGTGTGAAGAGCTGTTCCTGTAAATATGTACGGACCATACCTCTTAGAGCACCATACCTGCGCAAAACCTACACGATGGGGGGACAATTAGGGACACATTTTAACGATTGCTCTTACAAGCATACAGCGTTGATAGAATGCTAAGTCTTGCATTAGCATGACTTTTCTGTGGGTTGTGGAGTCTTATACTCAGGATATTTCTCATTATTTAGTGACGCCAATCCTCAGCTATTTACCACACTGGTGCAGATTGTCGGAGGCACACACCAACACTATGGGGCGAACCTGTGGTCATTCTTGGGGTTGCCACCTTTTCGACTGCCCAAAGTGGGACATGTTCTGTAGAGATGTCAGATTTTCCCGGACCAAACATACCTACAACCATGCATAGTACTGAACATTAACCTTTTTTGTACATATAATAGCGTATTCTAGTAACATTTGAATTGCTTATGCTACTTCACATAACATATTGAGGATTCATATATAAAATAACTGTTTTATGCAACTATTAAAGTAAATTAGGGAATAAACTCTCAGGAAATTTGCTATGTCTTAATTTTTTTCACAGGACACAACTGCCTACAGAGGGATTGTTACTCGCAAAGTGGGACAGGTGGTGACCCTAGTCATTCTGCGAATATCCGGACAGTTGAGTGGTATGGCACGGACCTCTGTAATACGCTGTTGTGTTCTGGCACAGCAGTAGCTCAGCATTAAAGACTGCAGTCGGAATTTGCTGACAGACATTTGGGTTTCAGACTTCATACTCCAGATATTAATGCCAATGTGCAAACTGTTATTCTATCAAATTCTATGTTTCTAAGAGATATGTTTACAGATTGTGCCTGATTCTGGACCTTTGTCTCACTTATATTCACGGCTCTGTCCAGATATCTTGCTCACACAGGTTGACAGGTATGGTCAGTCACGACTGCACACAGTCAGTGTCCCTCACACTTGATCAGGCTTGACCTGTTTACGTAGTGTCTTCCTCGCCGTCATGCCGTTTTCCACTTTGCAAATGTGTGCATTATATTCTCCCTCCTATTCATGTCTGGACACGTGCGTCACAGGAAGGTATTTTATCCTGGGTGGCAGGTTATGCATGCCCACTTAGGGCTGGACAGTGTCATGGACTGCCACTGCATGTTCTGACTTGTGTACAGATATCTACTGGATTGGACATTGTCATCATAACCATTCTACTATTTACACAGGTTAGTCACCCCGTGAGGGATATCCCAAAAATTGGTCAAAACCAAAACAAGTTAGATGATGATTTCTGTGGCTGCACGAAAACGTGCAGGAGGTTTTACCTGCAGGGGATACATGGTTTGCAATCCTGACACTGCCTAGGGTGACAATACCTACTACATATGCGTAGGGGTCACTGTGTGTAGCTGTTTCTGCAACAAACCAGTGGACCAAGTACGGCTGGATTTGGTGGACGTTCTGGTATGGTGGCAGGTTTTGTGTTGTGGAGGGTATGCTGGGTAGGCTGTTATGCATCCAGGTGTGTTGCGTTTGTTATGGCCAGTTCCATCAGGACCCATCTGTGGGTATGTGATGGTGCCATATGTATACATTTGTCTCGCATATTTCTATATTCATATGTTTGTGGGATTGTGTTCTACACTATGGCCTGTCTTCTTGTCTTGCAGCTGTTTTTACATGAGGTTGTGTTTCTTTCCACTTCACCCGCTGCCCCCTCATACACCTCCGGTTCACCTTTTCTGCATACAACACAAGTATCGCCTTTGAGGGATTTACTATTAAACACACACCCCTCACACGCGAATTACTCACACCCCATAGACCACTACTTTGGTTGTTGGCCCATGACACGGCCAGAGTTGCACATTGACTACCCTACATGTGTCGGGTACCTTTATGGTTGTGTGGACTACCCTGCCATGTTTGCTGTCCACATGCTATACCTCACGCACATAGGTACACGCACTTACTTCACTTTCATTACTTGGTTGGTGTATCCGGGTACTACCCATTCAACTGTGTCACATACGCGTTCGGATTATACAGCTGCCTTCCGGATTTTGCCAGCCTGTTCTACTCATTGGTAGGATGGCACCTTTTCCTATGTCCAAGCTATTCCTTACACATGTCCGACTGTTGCGGACATTGCCTCCCCACAATCAACGGTTGGGTTTCCACCTTTTCAATTGTCCACAGTGTGACAGAGGGTTACCACCTGTCCCAATTTGCGAGGGATGGCCCCTCTTTGGGCAGTTGTGTCCTGACATGTAATTGTCAACATGGCAAATGTCCTGTGATTTTAGGACAAACATATTTCTTATATTTTCTGTGATAGTTGCATTAAACAGTTAATTCTGTATCTAAAATACCTGACTGTTATGAGAAACAGACTAAGCAACTAAAATACTACAGGAATACACTTTTCTGTAGGCAAAACAGTTATGTTCTGTCCTTTGTACTGGCTGTGGGTATGTGTCGGCTTGTACAGTCTGATGTCTGTACCAGACATGTCCCACTTTGGCCATTTGTAAGGGTGGCAACTCTACTGTGACAGTTGCGGTGAACACAGCATATTTTACAGGCCGACACATACCCACGGTCAGTTCGGCAGATAGAACTTACAATTCTTGCCTATATCTCAGATGATTCTTGTAGCATTTCAGTATCTTATTCTGTTTGTTATGACATTTCTGTATTATACATCCAGTGAAATATGTTTAATGCAACTATTGCATGACGTCTACGCAGGAATTATGTCCTATATTCTCTGGACATTTGCCAGTTTTACATGTTTTTGTCAGGACACATCTGCCCACAGAGGGACTGTCGCTCGCAAAGTGGGACAGGTGGTAATCTTGGTCGACGGTACGGATCATACTGTTCCTTTCGGCCTACATGTGTCCGTGTTGTTATGGCTCGTTTATATGCTCCTTCTGTTTTGTTTACATGTGTATGCTATTTCCTATCACATTTGGTATGTGAAATACAGACACACCTTTTGTATGTGACTATTATATGGCTTGTGGGATATGATTCAGACATATGGTCACTACCTATATCTACATTTCTCCTCGTGTATTTTGTTATGGACAGATCTGCACAGCTATGTTCCCTCCCTCAAATTATGGGTCGGTTGGTGACCCGCTCCATTGGACTGGACATACCTACTGGCGGCATGCTAACATCTGATATGTTTCACTTCCACATGGTATAGCTATCTACACTACGTTGGACTACAGGCACACGGTTTTCCTGTCATTTGTTCATGGGTAGGGACCCGTTATTCCCTAACGTGCATTTGTGTTTGAGTCTTCATTTTCTCTTCGTAGGGACTCTGCTTTGCATACGTTTCAGTCTCCATGGACACTGGTAGGTATGATTACTATTGCTGGTGGAATATAATATTCAGCAATTTAGGTTGCTCCTCGGAAGCCAACATTGACACGCCTCCCTGCACAACTTCGATATGCCCCTTGCACTTGCACACGTTTCCTATGCATGTGGCTGTGGCGGCTGCACGCCTTCATTAATATGCATATGGCACGACTACTCCACATCTACGCCGCACGGCCGGCGCAAGCCTTAAGCCGGCCTTGCGCCGAGCTTCATGAATCCGGGGGACAGTATATATGTACATATATATATTGTGATACTATTTTTGGAGGACTTTTTAAATGATAGTGGTCTTAAAACTCTATTTCTGATGAAGTTCCAAATAAATCGGGATGAAAGCACTAAAATAGAGTTGTTAATTTTCAAGTTATTTAATTTATCATCTGTTCGTGTTGTTGGGGATTTGGTCATTGTGTGTTTCTTTGCGCCTGACTTTCAAGAGGTGAAGTGTTTCAGTGTATTGGAGTTTTTATTTTTGCTAACATATATGTATATGTGTGTGTGTGTGTGTGTGTGTGTGTGTGTGTGTGTGTGTGTGTGTGTGTATATATATATATATATATATATATATATATATATATATACACACACATACACATACATACACACACACACACACACACACACACACACACACACACACACACACACACACACACACACACACACACACACGGATCTGCTTCATATAGTCAACTTACCACTAACAACTTGGCTACCAACAGCTAAAATAGAAACGTAACCAAAGTAAACCTCCACACCCCTATGTCAGGGGATGCACTCCACACACCCCCCCGTAACGAAATATACCAACTCCGAGATTGCACCACAGTGGAGAAAAGGGCAAAAGGCAAAGTTCACAATGGTGGCCAAGTGGTTAGTTTCCCAGAGGGAAAATACAATGCTCCAGGTGTTCGTTATTTTCGACAGCGTGGTGTTGATCATGTGAAAGTCTACGAAATGGTAAGTTGACTATATGCAATAAATATATATATATATATGTATATATATATATATATATATATATATATATATATATATGTATATATATATATATATATATATATATATATATATATATATATATATATATATATATATATATATATATATATATATATATATATATATATATGTATGTATATATATATATATATATATATATATATATATATATTTATATACATTTATATATAGACAAAAACCACATTAAACATCCAGCACCCACTTTCTTCCAATATTATAGTTAAAAATAACTACTCATGTTAATGGCAGAAGTCCTTTTTAATCCAAATAAATAAATAAACATAAATAAACATAAATATTAGGACACGTCCTCTGTTACTTGCAAACTGGTTTCACCATATAGGAGTCATCAGTGCTAAATCAGTATATATGGATCTACTTCTAAACCTCGAACCTCATATAACCAAACTTCATTTTCACGAGATGAAAACCGCGAAAGCTGAAATACCTGAATGGTGAATTTTTCCCAGAGTATGTAAGCATTAGCCCAACATGCCCTCTTCTCCACTGTAGTGCAATCCCGGAGTTGGTATATATAGTTGGGGGGGTGGTAGCCCCCACATAGGTTGGTTTTACTTACTTTGGTGTGTGTTTTGTGTTAGTTTGAGAACATGTTTACTCACCCTGGGAAAAATTTGCCTTTCGGGTATTTCAGCTTTCATGATTTTTGTCTCCCGAAAATGAAGATTTATATATATATATATATATATATATATATATATATACATCTACAAAGAAGAAAAAAGTGGGCATACTAAACAAAACCAAGAACTAAATACAAAGTTAAGCCCTGGAGGTAGAAATAAACTGGTCATAAATTGTCACTGGTGCAAACAAAAATGTTTATTTCAAAAAAGATTTATGGCAATTCCCAAGTGGGAGCATAATCAGAATACATAATCCTGTACTTTGATCAGATGATGCCTGGTCGGAAAGGTTATGAGCCAGTTGTTCAAGTAAGGAAACACCCAAAATCTTTGCTGCCACTACTACAATACATTTGGTGAACACCCTATAGGCAGTGGCAAGATCAGTGGCAGAGTTCTGAATTGGTAATGACTGGCTCCCAGCTGGAAGTGTTGATTATCTCCTGGACCATCTGTTCATTTTAATAAGGTAGTACTCATCCTGAAGATCTATTGAGCACATCCAATCGTCCTTGTGAAGAAAGGATTAAATGGACTGAACTGTGACCATCATAGGTTCATACGTTCATAGGATGATACTAGGCTACTGGCCCGGAGGCCCTTATAAGTCTAGCCAAGAATTTCACCCATGTTCTCACAAAGTCATCACCTGTTTACTCTGTCTAGCAGGGACACAGGTGGGTTCCCAGGGGTATATTTTTTGTTTCCCATCCAGTCGTCCAGGTTCCTCTTAAACAGGGCTAGTGAGGTACACTGCTTGACATGGAGAGGGACTCTGGTCCACAGATGGAGGAGTCTCTGGGACTCACATCTATCCCCCAAACAAGTTCTATTAATGTCATAGACCAGGCTGAGGCCTTGTGTGCAGGTTGTGTGAGTGGATTTTGACTTACGGATATGCAGCAACTCCATCAAGGCTGGCTTTGAGATGGCTTTGTATGCCAGATACAGGTCCCCTCTGAGCAGTCTGTACGAGACTGAGTAGAGGGACAGGACTTTTAGCCTATCTGTATAGGACAGGTATTTGAGACCCTGGATTTTCCTGGTCAGGAACCTCTGTGGTCTCTCCAGCTGCTGCACGTGGCTGGCAAGGTACATGCCGAAGGGGGCAGTGTGCTCGATAATGGGTCTGATAAAGGAGGAGTACAGGGATGTTATGATCTCCTTGTTCCTGGATGAAATTGTAGAATATGAACAGCCAAAGCATGTGTTTGAAGGAATTGAGTATGTGACAGTCTGTATGTATTAAAATGTACTGTGTACTGTGAACTTTGAATGAACTCTGAGCAATGGAAAAATACTAAAAACAACAGTCTGCTTGAAAGCAGGAAATGTGCCTTATATGGAGTGTATCCAGTTTTCTTTCTCTGCCTAGAGATATGATGATGTGAATTGCCTCATGTTTATGGGTAAACCTTTAATTGGTTAATTGCCCTGTACAATGATCTAATTGATTCATTTTATATTTTTTGTACTGTCAGCAATATCACCAGTATATAAGCTTGTTTATTCCTTTGTTCTGGGAGTCTACCTGGTGCTTTCCATGAGGCTCCCACACGTGTGTACTGTAGTAAATAAATACCACTGAAAGAGAAAAAGAACTGTATTTGTTTTCATTTTCAAGGTAATGTGTAACGTAACAATTGGTGCCGTTTATTCGGATCTGAATTGAGAACAAGCTGCAGCAGTCAGGAAATCAACGAAATACTGCCAACAAAAGGGCCCGCAAGAGATTTTTCTCTTTCGGCAGTGTTCCTTTAATTTTTCTGCACCTGTCTGCTTTAAAGATTTGCAAATATTTTTTTTTTTTATGCAGAAAATGGTATGATTTCTCTCATTCAGTTGTTTTGAGGTAAGTGGCATGCATTTCTTTTTCTGCTATCGAATGCGCAGTATGAGTGTGGGTTAATACGGAAAATACTGGCGACATACGTATGAAAGGAGGTATGATAGTGGGGTAACAAGACGTTTATATAACACCTTAGCTAAACCTGTATTACACAAGTATAGCTCTATTTGAGGAAAAATGGGAGCGAGTGCGGGAAAAATAAATGAGCCAGAAAGAGGTACACCAGCTGGTTATATGGTTTACCATGTGTCCCGGGACAGTTGCATGTTTTTAAATCAGTGGATCGCCCTTATTAAAAATGACGGTGTTCTTGCTTTTCCCGAAAATGGTAGTTTTAATAAAGATATATTGACTAATTTGCAAAATAAATTAACAAAGAAAGGAAAAATACCAGGGTTGTGCTGGGCAGCTTTTAATGATTGGATGTGTGAGGCTAAAGAAAGGGAAAAGGACTCGGTCATCAGTAGTCTTAAGGACAATCAAAAGAAACCTAAAAGAGCAGATAAACGAACTGCAGCATACTGCATGTAATCTAGATGTAGCAGACGGTAAACGCTTAAGGGAACCACCCTTTAAGGGATTATATCCTGTACAGGAATTAATTAAATTACAAATAACTGAATCATCTGAGGATGATAACCCCTGGTTCCCCCCACCCCCTACGGCTCCGCCACCACAATATCAACCTTCACAGGTTCAAGACGGAGCAGTGAGCTCCACAACAGAGGGTGAAGGCTGGCGGGGAGAAGAGCAGACCGCTCCCGACTCTAGAAGCGAAGATCAGGCAATTGGAGGTCAGCCTAGCAGACCAATTATAGAACAACCTGACCAAACAGATACAGGTAAACCTTCACCTAGACTAACCCGTTCTAAGACAAAAAAACAGCAAAAAAGAAAAGCACAAATGCTTTTTGACCCTAGGTCTAGCCAGCCGAAAATATATCAAAATAAAAAAGCCGTATATTTACACAAGGGTAAATATTACAAGCAATACCCAATTGTGATTGAAGACAATGTCGGCTATATTGGCCCGGACAAATCTAATCCAGATTCTGATTCTGAATTGGGCACTAGCCCATCAGATGAAGAAGGAGTATTCCCATTGAGAGAAGTCCCAAACCCAGCACTTGCTAGGGATGCGGGACAACTGGCTACTGTAGTGGTACCTAGGGCGTGGTCAGCAGTTGATTTTCAAGTGATTACTAAATCACTCCCGCTCATTCATACTAACCCAGCGAAGTTTCAACGTGTATTGGCAGGACATATTTGTCTGCAAAACCCTACCATAGAAGAGGTTAGAGCTGTCCTCCAATACGCTGTCCCAGCTGATCTGATGAAACGTATCTGGGATCATGCTAATGTTTCTACCCAATACTGAAGCACAACATACAAGGGGAAAATGGGTTTGAAGCAGTTAGGCAACGTATAGTTGATACTATCACTGTAATAGTGCCACCTACCCCTAACTGGTCGAAAATTAAATCAGTCATACAGAAAGAGGATGAACCTGTAGACGAACACTTAAATCAGCTCACTGAAGCCTTCAAGGCATATTCCAGGTACCCAGAGCCCACCGAAGGACCAGCACAAAGTGGGCTGTCAGATGCTTTTGTAGATGGGTTACGCCCTCAGGTGAGGGACAAGTTAAAGGAAGTATGCTTAAACTGGCCTAGTTTGGGCTTACATGAGTTAGTCCAGCAGGTACAATACCTATCTGACCATTTGGCTAAAGAAAAGAAGGATTTACAGGAGAAATTAGTAAAAGCACAAATCCAAATGTGTAGCTCTTTTGGCCAACTGACTGGTCAGTGGGGTAGAGGACGAGGGTGAGGGAGATGGAGGAGTGGACGCCAAGGAGCAGGAAATCAGAATAGACAAAACTGGCAGGGAACACAGTCGGCCCCACCCCAGAATTCTAGTAATCAGACAGACTGTTTCAACTGTGGCCAAGCAGGCCATTGGAAAAATGAGTGTCCATATTTGGCTGGGCAACCTGCACCATACACTGATGCGTCGCATCAGTGGAATTCTAACTGGACGCCGTCCAATCAACAGCAACCACAATGACGGTTCCCTGAACAGAAACAAGAGCAATTGTGTCCTTTTATTCCTGTGGATCAGGATGGACCACATGTTATGTTACTGGTTAAAAACAAACCCTATCCATTTTTAATTGATACCGGAGTGACTAAATCCATGCTAGCTGGCAAAGCAGCCATAAATATTCCCCTCTCCAACAAGATAACTAGAGGAGTAGGCATTTCTGGTATACCTATTGAGTATTCCAAAACTGTTCCAGTCCCAGTAACTTTACGACATCTACAGGATAACCATGCATTTTTAATAGGACCCTCAGCACCTTTAAATCTATTAGGAAGAGATTTGCTTTGCTAAATGGGGGCTACCATTTTTTGCACAGCTGATGGAGTTTATCTCCAAGTACCTTCATACCAACAGGATAGTACCCTGGCAGCTTTAGATGACTCCGTCATTCTACAGACAATGTGTATCCAGTCAAATTCTGACAGAAAGGAGTATTTACATTCCCTCCCCTCTCACCTGTGGACTACTCATGACAATGATGTAGGGTTTTTGACCTCAGCTACTCCTGTAAAAATAACGCTAAAACCAGGAGCAAACTTACCGCGAGTACCACAGTACTCTTTGACAGCTGAGGCTATATCTGGTATTGGCCCTGTTATTTCTGCATTGGAACAGCAAGGGATCATAGTACCCACCACAAGCCCATGTAACACCCCAATATTACCAGTGAAAAAACCTGGCAAACAAACTTACAGATTTGTGCAGGACTTGCGGGAAGTTAACAAAGCTGTTTTGCCTGTTTTCCCAATGGTACCAAACCCAGCTACTATTTTGAGCTGTATCCCACCTACTGCAAAATGTTTCATGGTAACAGATATTTCATCAGCTTTTTTCTCTATTCCAGTGCATCCTGACAGTCAGTATTTGTTTGCATTTACCTACAAAGGTCAGCAGTATACTTGGACTCGATTGCCCCAAGGATATGTAGAATCCCAAACCTTATTTTCTAGAGAGGTGCATAGACAGTTACAGGATCTGCAACTACCATCACGTTCAGTTCTAGTCCAATATGTGGACGATATTCTTATAGCTTCACCAGACAGTAACTCATGTAGGGAAGATTCCCTTCTAGTGTTAAAAGTTTTAGCTACACAAGGGTTTAAAGTAAATAGATCAAAATTACAATTCTGTCAGGAAAAGGTGCAGTATTTGGGACATATTATTGCAATGGGTTCTCGTCAAATACTTCCCAGA
This sequence comes from Protopterus annectens, assembly GCF_019279795.1. NCBI lineage: Eukaryota > Metazoa > Chordata > Ceratodontiformes > Protopteridae > Protopterus > Protopterus annectens. Next base: position 1,973,985,300 of record NC_056728.1, read on the forward strand.
TCGCATAACTTCTGTTCAAAGTGCTCCACGCCCTGTAACCGAGAGGCAGCTTCGAGGATTCCTTGGCCTAGCAGGATACTGTAGATAGTGGGTGCCTAATTTTTCGGAAATTTTGCCCCCCCCCCCCCCCGTTACAGCTCCTAAAAAAGGATATTACGGAACCTTTACCCTGGACGTCACAACACAATGAGGCTTTTCAGGCTATCAAAACAGCCTTGGTAAATCCCCCTGCCTTAGGGTTGCCAGATTATTCCAAACCTTTTGTTTTCTTTTGCTGTGAGCGAAACAAAACTGCCTTGGGTCTCCTAGCCCAGCAATGCACTGGAGGCTACCGACATATTGCTTACTATAGCACTCAGCTGGATCCGGTTGCCTCTGGTTACCCGGCTTGCTTACGGGCTGTGGCAGCTGCCACTGTTTTGGTTGATATAGCAGCCCCACTAACCTTGGGACATGATACTATATTAGCAGTCCCACATGCTGTTCAAGCACTACTTCTAAAAACAAAAACACAGTATCTTTCTAATGCATGCCTTACTAAATATGAACTAAGTTTAATAAATAATCCTGCCCTGCAAGTCATACACTGCCCACCACTGAACCCTGCCTCTTTAATGCCAACTTCAGATGAGGGCGAACCACATGATTGTGTGCTTGTAGTTAACTCTGTTCCTTCTCCTGGGTTACATTTATATGACACTCCTTTGCAAAATCCTGATTTAGTTCTTTTTGTTGATGGATCCTGCTTATGAACAAACTCTGGTGAATTCCAAGCTGCTTGGTCAGTCTGTACTCCGACTGAAGTTTTAAGGTCAGCACGATTACCCCCAGGCACTTCCGCGCAGGCTGCGGAACTAGTGGCATTATCGAATGCATGCAAAATAGCTAAGGACAAGTCTTTTACTATATATACTGACTCCCGTTATGCCCATGGTATTGTTCATGATTTTGGTATACTGTGAAAGGAACGAGGGTTTTTAACTTCTTCTGGGGCACCTGTTAAAAACCATTTTTATATCAATAACTTGCTACAAGACTTATTGTTACCTTCTGAACTTGCTGTTGTTAAATGTGCAGCCCATCAGTCCAATGACTCTTTTGAAACTAAGGGCAATAATTTAGCTGACTAGGCTGCTAAACAGGCTGCTCTCTCACAAACTGTTCAAGGACATTTTTGCAGCCTCTGCAACCAATGGTTACTTTTGATACCACAGTGTTAAAAGCTATACAGGATGAAGTCCCAGAATCAGAAAGGAGAACATGGCTGGCTCAAGGTTGTTTTAAGCGCTCTGATCTCATTTGGCAACATCCAGATGTCAGATTGGTCTGCCCAATGTCCATGTTAAATTCTCTTATTATAGCGTATCATTTGCCAGCCCATGTCGGGGTACAAGCATTAATAAAACAAATCCAAAAGGATTGGTTTGCCCCAGGACTTTCTGCTTCTGTACAGCATTTTTGAGCACATGCTCCATTTGTTTACAGTATAACATTTCAAAAGGCACTATGGCTCCCGCACAACCACTGCCAAAACCATTGGGACCATTTTGCGCTTTGCAATGGGATTTTATTGAACTTCCACCTTGTGCTCATTTCAAATATGTTTTAACTGTTGTTGTTGTTTTTTCTGGGTGGTTAGAACCTACCCATGTGTCAAAAATGATGCTATTTCAGTTGCTAAGAAACTTTGTTATGAATTGATACCTCGTTTTGGTGTTCCCTGTCAAATATATTCGGACCATGGAACACATTTTACTGCTCAGTTAATTGATTCACTGTGTAAAATGTTAGGCATCACTCTAAAATTTCATTGTCCATATAGACCACAGGCATCAGGTATTATTGAACGCATGAATCAGACACTGAAAACCAGACTGGCTAAAATTACTACTGAAATGGGCCTCAATTGGGTACAGGCCCTACCTTTAGCCCTACTCTCTATGAGAGCGCAAGTACATCCTACTAAAGGTCTTTCTCCTCATGAAATCCTCATGGGGTGCCCTATGCGTATGCCCATGACTCCACCACCACCACCCTTTTCTGAGTATGATGCATTTGATCATGATATTCTTGTATATCGCACTTCTCTTGTCTCTTTTTTACAGTTTCATCACCGCCGGGTAGAAGCGGCTCAACATGTCCCTGATCCTTTCTTGTCCTCCACACTACAACCAGGAGATTGGGTGTACGTCAAGTCATTCTCTCAAAAAACAGCGCTTCAGCCATGCTCGAAGGGGCCCTTCCAGGTTTTACTGACAACATCATTAGCGGTGCGACTACAAGGCTCACCCACCTGGATTCACATATCGCACGTCAAGAAGGTCATCCCATCTGAAGATCAACAGCCTCTACCTTTTGCAACTCCTGATTCTCCACCTATTGCTACTCTTACTCGAAGCCATACTGTACCAGCACCTGACAATGCCTGATGATAATCCATTTGGACAACCTCACCCTCCAGAAACAATACAAGCACAACCACCATTTCCACAAACATACTGCACAGCTATTTTGGTGGTTATTGTTGTCGTTTTGTTATTTTTTTTACTGTGGCCATTTTTATTTCCTGCTCCAACTACGCCTCATGCCAAATGAGCTACATGGCATCCATCTTTCAACACCTACCAAGCTATTAAATACACTTATGTGTCATCCCTTAATGTCTCGGACTGCTGCATTTGCACTGCTATTCCTACTATTCATGGGGGATTGATGCTAAATATAGTCCCTTTAGGGGTTAATGAAACCTGGATGAATCTGATCTATGATACATCAAATGTAATTTCAAAGGACAAGATAGCATTACAGTTGTCCCTCCGCCAAAACAGAGCTGTGTGTTTTCAAAAACTTGGTAAAACTAGAGTAGGGTGGAGCCATTGTAACAAAACAGTGGTACATAACTGCACTGCAGACAATTCGGGTTGTGTAACAGATTTCTCACCTATAAAAAGACTTGTAAAAACTCTATAGCTCATTTTTCCCAGAAAATAGAAACTTGTCTATTGGAAAATATTCCAAGGACTGCAGGACGCCAAGGATCGCTTCAAGTCTATCAACATCACCATTAAAGTAGAAAATTGTTATTTTGTGTGCGGAAGAAAAGCATATAAATGGCTACCAGGAAACTGGCCTGGCAGCTGCTTCCTGGGCTACCTAGTCCCAGCTATTCGACATGTATCTGCATTACCTAAAGGAAAAATTCAGAACGTTCAAGAGGTCAAGAAGCCTGCCAATCCGGTACTTCAAGTTGGTGCTTCATGGATCTATCACCATGATTTAGCTCATGCTGGCACTAAAGGACTGTGGACTGTTGAAGTTGATTTTATTAATTGCAGTATTAGCAATTGTTGCTTTTCTTGTCTTATTTCTAATCAAAGCACTGATCTTGAAATTAATGTCTTCAAAAATTGTGAAGAAAGTGTCTAAGTTTTATATGCCTGCAGCCATGAATGTAGATGATGAAATGACAATGTTTTCCAATGATGAAAAGACCAGTACTTTTAGTTATGTACTTACCATAACTTTGGATGTATGGGATCCATCTCGCCTACATTCATAACAGATGGGGATCAGCTCCGACTCGGCCACTATACACTAGAATGAAGTCTCTCATTGGCTGGGCTACCACTTATCCCATAATGCACCATGCCTGCTTCCCCAGATCTTGTTTGTTCGCTTTCATACATACATACAGGAACAGAACACATACCAATAACTGTAACCAACCAGAGCCCTTCCAGACGAGAGCTTAGCAAGATCAATATTTCCTCCAAATCCAAAAGGTAGGGGGAAAGAGGGTGGGTATGTATGAATGTAGGTGAGATGGATCCCATACATCCAAAGTTATGGTAAGTACATAACTAAAAGATGTAATGGGATCCTATCTCGCCTACATTCATAACAGATGGGACAGCGTCCCTAGCACCTAAAAACCCCGGGTGGCTCACTGGAACACACTCCTGAGAACTGCGGAACCAAATGAAGCTCTGCCTCGGGAAGCCACATCAACCTTGTAATGAGAAATGAAGGTGTGCGGAGAAGACCAAGTAGCAGCCGCACAAATATCATGTATTGAAACTTTGGAGTGAAAAGCTACAGAGGTGGCCATAGCCCTGGTAGAATGAGCTTTGAGTGGGAAAGGCAAATCTCTGCCTGACTGGGAATAAATGAAAGAGATGCAATCCTTAATCCATTTGGCAATGGTGGTTTTGGCAAATGGTAGACCTAACTTATTCTCCGCAAAGGACACAAACAGTTGGTCAGATTTTCGTGTCTGAGCGGTCCTATCTAAGTAAAAACGCAGTTGCCTGTGAACATCCAACTGGTGGAAGGTATATTCTGCTCTATTAGAAAAATTTGGAAAGAAAACTGGGAGCTCCAATGATTGCTGAATGCATAAAGGGGATGCTACCTTAGGCAAAAAGGATGGATTCAATCTAAGGGAAACTCTGTCTTTGTGAAAATTCAAATAAGGAGGGGAAGAACAGAGAGCCTGAAGCTCTGAAACACGCTTAGCAGAAGTTATTGCCACTAGAAAGGCAGTTTTCCATGACAGGAATTTTATATCACAAGTGGCTGCCGGCTCAAAGGGCCGGGCAGTTAAAGAGGCCAGAACCACATTTAAGTCCCAAGGGGGCACGGGATGAGCCATAGGAGGCCTGAGGAGCCAGGCTCCCTTAAGAAAGGACTTGCAAAGTCTGTTAGCCATTAAAGAAGGCTCTATAGCAACATGAAAATTAGATATAGCCACCAGTTGAACTTTAAGTGTGGAGACAGGAGAGCCTGAATGAAACAATGAAGCTAGAAATTCCAAGACCTGCGGAACTGGGGCCATAAGAGGATCAATGCCTCGCTGCTGGGCCCAACAAACAAACCTTGAACATTTGCTGGAATACAGCTTAACGGTAGACAGCTTGTGGGAAGAAGACAAGATGTGCATCACTTCCGAAGAAAGAAAAAGATCTCTAACTAAGGATGGAAGTGGAGTAAACAAGCAGCCAGTCACAATGACCGGAGGGACAGATGAGGGTGTCCCGACTGATGGGACAACAGATCCGGCACTGGGTCCAGAATCCAGGGGCCCTGTACCGCATACTTCTGAAGGAATGGGAGCCAAACCTGACGGGGCCAATGTGGGGCGACCAAAATCATGTGGCACCCGACATGAAGAGCCTTCTGAATCACCCTCGGGAGAAGGGGAATCGGGGGGAAGGCATAAAGCAGACCCGGGGGCCAATTGTGGGCTAGAGCGTCCCTGGGAGACTGACCCTGAGAGGGTGTCAGAGTGAAGAACTCTCTGCACTTCGCATTGTTGGGGCTAGCGAACAAGTCGCAACAAGGGAGAGCCCATTTGGCAAAGATCTGCGCAGTCCAGCTGAGCCTGTCTGCAATCTCATTGGCTTTTCCCGGAATGTGCATGGCTACTAAGAAATGTCGAGAGGCTATGGCCCAGTGCCATACTCTCATGGCCTCCCTGCAAAGGGGGTAGGACCTGGTTCCGCCCTGCTTGTTTATGTGCCAAACTACCGACATGTTGTCAGATAGAATCGCAATACTACTTTGGGGGAGAGCATGATGAAGTGCTTGTAAAACCAGAAGCACCACTCTCATTTCCAGGATATTGATGTGAAGGTGCACTTCGCAATCCTGCCAAGTGCCTTGAACAGACCTGTCCAGATAATGACCCTCCCCACCCTATCTGGGAGGCGTCCGTGGTCACTGTGGCAACAGGGGGCTGAAGGGCGAAAGGACGCCCCCGGTCCAGGTTGGACCGACATAGATACCTACGGAGGTCCCGACGACAACTGTCCGTAATGAGAACTAGGTGGTTCAGGGGAAGTTCTTGGTATGAACATTGAACCGATAATAGCCACTGCAGCACCCGCATGTGCAGCCTGGCTAACGGTACTAGGAGGATAATTGCAGCCATCGTGCCCAATAACTGAAGAATCTGTCTGGCAGGAACTCGAGATTTGGGTAACAAATTTAGAACCTGTGATTGTAGAACCTGAATTCTCTCTGACGGCAAAAATGCCCGCATCCTTTTTGTGTCTAACTCTGCGCCTATAAAGGTGATATGCTGAGATGGCCGCAGCGCAGATTTTTTCCAATTGAAAGTTATTCCTAGCGAGAGACCCAAGGTTACTGTGGCCATCAGCGCTCAAATCAGTAGATGCTTGGAGGTGGCAGTGAGGAGCCAGTCGTCGAGATAGGGAAACACTTGGAATCCTAGACTTCTCAAGTGAGCTGTCACCACTGCCAGACACTTGGAAAACACCCTGGGGGCTGTGGTGAGACCAAAGGGCAGTGCACGAAACTGGAAATGACTGGTTCCTAGGCGGAAGCGTAAATGACTCCTGGACTCTTGACGTATCAAAATGTGATAGTAAGCGTCCTTGAGGTCTATGGAGCACATCCAGACATCCTTCTCCAATAACGGGAGAATGGACTGAAGGGTGACCATCCGGAACTTGGACTTCTTCACAAAACGATTTAAAGAGCTTAGGTCCAAAATGGGCCTTACGTCCCCTGTCTTTTTTGGCACCAAAAATAATCTTGAGTAAGTTCCTGATCCGATCTGGTCAGAGGGGACGGGCTGGATGACCCCTTTGCTTAGCAGCTTTGAAACGTCTACGGCTGCCAGATCCCGTTGACTGGGTGGCACGTCCGGGATTCTCCTTGTAGGAGGAGGGGGCTTGAAAAAGGGGATAAGGTAGCCTCCGGTTACAATGCGAAGCACCCACTGATCCTTGGTTATTGATTCCCAAGCCTGTGGGTGTTTCGCAAAACGACCCCCGACTGGCTCCGGAGAAGCACAGCCGGGCCACATCCTAGGGATGTTGAGGGTAGGAGGAACCACGAAAGGAGTCGCGGTCTCCAGAGTTACGGGGGCCTCTGCCACCTCTAGGGCGGTGTCTTCCTGAATCCCCCCCCCCTGCCTCTGGAGGGGGGATCACTCGGTGGAGTAGAGAAGAACTTTTGGGATTTCCTGAACCACATTTTCCCTCCTCTCTGGGCCTTGGGATAAGGTCTAGAGGGAGCGGAAAAATGAGCCCCAACGGCAGTCAAGGTCTTGCCCTCCTGCTCGCACCGAGTAAATGTGTCCTTCACCTTGGGTCCAAACAAAGAAGACCCATCAAAGAGGGCGTCAGCGAAGGAAGACTTAAAGGCCTCTGCGAATGGACACAAGCGTAACCAGGCTTGTCTCCTAAGAGCCACTCCTGTGCCCGCTGCTCTATTCGCCCCTTCGGCTGCATAGGAAATGAGCCTCATGGACGAGTTGACAATAGAAGATAGGGTAGTCATCTGGGCGCTTATGGTCTGTGTTAATGCCTCAGGAAGGTTACCCGCAAGGGACTCTCCTAATTCCTTGAGGAGGTCCCTTTGGAGCCTTGTAAAATGACAGATATAGTTCAGCGACCGCAGGGTAAAGGTCGCTGAAGAAAGGGTACGCTTCCCGTACCTATCCATGCTCCTAGAATCCTTATTAGGAGGATGAATAGACGTTGAAGCCTCTGCCACGTCTTGCTGAGTGGCAGATGCCACCACCATAGCATCAACTGCAACAACCTTAGTGAGGAATTCTTTCTGGGGAGGGGCTGAAAGAAACTTATTAGGCCTGGCAGGCACTGGTTCCGCCGTATCAGGATGTTCCCACACCCTCGGAGAGATTAGATCTAATAACTCGTCGAAGGGTGGAGACACCCAGGAGGAGGAGGGCTGGGCCCCGAAGGCCTTGAGGAAAACTGACTCCTCAGCAGTAGGGGCTTTGGATTGCCAGTCGCCTCTCTGTCTCAAGATCTCAAGGATATTCGAGAAGGAGACGTCATCCGAGGATGATTTAGGGGACCCCTCCGCATCATCGAGGTCAGTATCTGAAGTGACGGATTCATCTTGGGAATCAACGTGCTTCCTCTTACACAGTTTCTTCCTTGGGGGTTCATCCAAAGCAGATTCAGAAGGACCCCCTGGAAGAAGGGAACCCTCTAAGAGGGTATCCTCAGGCCCTGGGGCCCCACTGTCATGGGAAAGAATGTCTCCAGAGGCACCAGTACCCAAAACTTGGGACGGTGAGGTAGAAACCTGCTGAACCGGCAAGGTCATGCCCAGCGCACTCCTCATGTCCTCAAAAGCAGGACCTCCAGACTCTGCAGAGGGCACTTGCTGAGAGACCACGGTGGTACCGGGAATACCTGCGGCCGATTCTCCGAGGGGAAGACTGGGCATCGAAGAGGTGAGCTCCACAGTGTTTCCCTTGGCCCCCGCCGAAGAAGACCCGGTACCCAACCCTGACACCGAGGACAGGGTAGGAATGAAGGTTGGAGCAGAGAAACTCCAAGGGGGTCCCTGCTCAGACTGGACGATTCTGCCACATTCTACCTGCACCGACTCCAATGGCTCCAAGGGGGGTCGGAGGAGGAATCAAATGCATGGGATGTGGAATCGGCTCCGAAGCTGTGTGGGCTGGAGCCGAGATCATTTTAGTAAAAACTGGGGACTGGAACAGCCTCTGGATAACCCTATCCAAATCCGAATCTGACAACCTAGAGGATTTGGAGGAAACAGATTGGGGCTGAGAAGACTTCTGCCTCGGCTCCAATAAAGCAGGGGATCGGCTCCGATAGGGTTCCAGCACTATCGGACCTGAGACCAGAACCGTTTGCAACAGTGTCGGCGCCGAAGGAGGCTCCAGAGCTGAGGGGGAAGAGTCTGAGCTGCACACCTCCAACGGCTCTGAGACCAAAGGATCCGAAGTAGGTGATTGGCCTCTCGATGCACTAACCTGCGGCTCCGACACCAGTGGAGCCGAGGGAAGAAGCACCAAGGCAGACCCTTCAGCCATCAGCTCTGAAGCCATTGGAGCAGAGGAAGAAGAAGTCGACCCCTGTTTCTTAGCTGTCGGGTCCGACGGACTGGTCGGAGCCGACGATCTATGCTTCTTGGGTGTCGGGCCCGACGGACTGATCGGAGCCGACGATCTCTTCTTTTTAGAAGCTGGAGATGAAGCCAAAGCTTCCTCAAATGAAGGCTTAATCAGACCCCTAAGTATCAGCTTGTTTTTTCTCTCCTGTAGAACCCTGGAGGAAAAAGCGTGACACACACTGCAAGTACCCTGTAAATGTTTAGGCCCTAAACAGTACACGCAGACAGCATGGCTGTCTGTAATAGACATTTTATAATTACATTTTGTACACTTTTTGAACCCTGATTTTTGCTCCTTAGACATCGTGTAGGAAAAAACAGGAAACTGATAGCTAGAAAAAAAAAAAAAAAAACAGTAACTAATGTATGGGCTAAAGCCCTCTAACTTAAACGGGCTTAGCCCGATACAACAGGACAAACAAACAGGAGTAAGGAATACGTGGGCCAAAGCCCTCTAACTTAAACGGGCTTAGCCCGAAAACTATTTCAGTCACACAACAAGAAAAATAGAAAATTAGATAGTCAAACAATAAGGGCAAAGGCCCTCTAACTTAAACGGGCCTTGCCCAGTACACTAGTAGCGCGAAAAGCAATAAAATTTAAATTTACACCAAACTTACCACAAACGCTCACAAAGCTGTTAAAACAGCTGTTTGTTTAAATTCTGACAGAAACCCTAGTCAACAAAGACCAAAAGGTCAAGAAAAAAACACTTAGCTCCAGCCAAGTCCAGACCACGTCAGGCTTGAAAAGCGGCAAACGAGATCTGGGGAAGCAGGTGTGGTGCATTATGGGATAAGGGGTAGCCCAGCCAATGAGAGACTTCGTTCTAGTGTATAGTGGCCGAGTCGGAGCCGACGGATCGGCTCCGAATCCATCTGTTATGAATGTAGGCGAGATAGGATCCCATTACATGCATGGTTATGTTAGATTTTGGGCAAATGTATGATAGGTTAAATTGTGATGCTTACACAGCATCAAATGGGGGATTGTAGAATATGAACAGCCAAAGCATGTGTTTGAGGGAATTGAGTATGTGACAGTTTGCATGTATTAAGATGTACTGTGTACTGTGAACTTTGAATGAACTCTGAGCAATGAGAAAATACTGAAAAACAAGAGTCTGTTTGAAAGCAGGGAATGTGCCTTTTATGGAAGTGTATCCGGTTTTCTTTCTCTGCCTAGAGATATGATGATGTGAATTGCCTCATGTTTACAGGTAAACCTTTAATTGGTTAATTGCCCTGTATAATGATCTAATTGGTTCATTTTATATTTTTTGTACTGTCAGCAATATCACCAGTATATAAGCATGTTTATTCCTTTGTTCTGGGAGTCTCCCTGGTGCTTTCTATAAGGCTCCCACATGTGTGTACTGTAGTTAATAAATACCACTGAAAGAGAGAAAGAACTGTATTTGTTTTCATTTTCAAGGTAATGTGCAACGTAGTAAGAAGTTATGTACTCACCATAACGTTCCATCTGAGTAGGTATCTTCATTTGTCTGCAACCTTTGGGATACGGATCCGATCTCGGATCCGAGCCGGCAGCTTCTATCATAGCATAGATCCGACCTCCTAGCTCCTCCCCTTACCCATAATCCCCTGCCTACCCTAACTGACCTCAGATCAAGTTTGCCCCATAGCACAGCAGATAAAGGTGTCCCAAGGGGAACATATGCTAATAACCACAAGGACGATCATTTTGGTCAGGGGGAAGGAGGGGGGGATGGTTGCAGACAAATGAAGATACCTACTCAGATGGAACGTTATGGTGAGTACATAACTTCTTAATCTGAAGTAGGAACTTCATTTGTCAGCAACCTTTGGGACAGAGTCCCCAGCTACCTAAATCTTGGGTGGCCTTCATGGAAGGATATTCCGGAGCACCGCTGAGCCAAAGGACGCCCTACCTCGGGAGACAACATCTATTTTATAGTGGCTGATAAAGGTGTGAGATGAAGCCCAAGTGGCTGCGGAACAAATGTCATCCAGTGGAACCCTGGCTTGAAAGGCCGCAGATGTGGCAACGGCCCTAGTAGAATGAGCATGGACTCCTTGAGGTGCAGGCCTTCCCGAGCTCTAATATGCTAAAAGAATACAACTCGAGATCCATCAAGAGAGAGAAACTTTAGAAACTGACTTTCCGAAATTCCTTTTGGCAAAGGAGATAAACAACTGATCGGATTGCCTATGATCAGCAGTTCTATGGATATAAAAACATAGTTGTCTGTGTACGTCTAAGGAATGTAGCTTGTACTCTCCTTTGTTATGAAAGTTGGGGAAAAACACTGGAAGATTGATAGATTGATTGATGTTCGCTTCTGAAGATACCTTAGGTAGAAAGGACGGATTGATCCTGAGGTAAACCCTATCCGGGTGAAAGACCAGGTATGGTGGTTTGACACAAAGAGCTTGCAATTCCGACACTCTTTTGGCTGAAGTTATGGCCACCAAAAAAGCTGTCTTCCAAGAGAGAAATTTGAGATCAACCATGGCCGCCGGTTCGAATGGGGGACCAGTCAAGGCCTGCAAGACTAAGGATAAATCCCATGGAGGTACCACCTCTTTGACTGGAGGCCTAAGGAGGAAGGTACCCTTGAGGAAGGTCTTACACAGTTTGGAAGTGATAAGAGGGCCAGACTCTTGCCCCACGTGATAGTATGAGATTGCTGCCAATTGTGCCTTGACTGTGCAAGAACTAGCCCCCTGGTGTAGAGAGAGGTTAGAAAATCTAGAACCGACGCTATCGGGGCTGTAAATGGGTCTAAACGAAGGTGTTCTGCCCAAATGGTGAAGCGTTTCCACTTACTTTGATAAACCTTCTTGGTGGAAGGCTTGTGAGCTGCTACAAGAATGGCTTTGACAGGTGATGAGATCCCGAGAGTCCTTATGAGGAGTGGAACTGGAGCAACCAAGCCGTCAGCTTGAGGTTGACCAGGTTCGGAGTCAGAAGATCGAGAGGGTGAGAAATGAGATCCGGAATGGGATCCAGAATCCATGGTGGATACACTAGGTGAGACCATAGGTAAGGGAACCACATCTGACGAGGCCAGAATGGGGCAATGAGGATCATCTTGCTCCCCAGCTGCCTGGCTTTCTGTAATAATTTCAACATCAGGGGAAGAGGAGGGTAAGCATAAAGCAGACTGGGAGGCCAAGCATGAACTAGAGAGTCTCTCGGGACTCCCCCAGAGGGGGGATCAGAGCGAAGTAATCGTTGCATTTAGTGTTTGAAGGAGAGGCAAAAAGATCGCAACAAGGTTGCCCCCATCAGGCAAATACTTGCTCTGCAACTCGATGGTTGAGAGACCATTCGTAAGGAGTCAGGATAGTATGACTGAGCCTGTCTGCTAGAATGTTGGACCGTCCCGGAATGTGCATTGCTATGAGAAAGCAGTTGGTGGAAATCACCCATTCCCACACTCTCATGGCCTCACGGCAAACGGGGTAAGACCTGGTTCCCCCCTGTTTGTTGATGTACCAGACAACCGACATGTTGTCTGTCTGTACTGCAATCGTCCCTACCGGAAGAGAGTTGTGTAGTGCCTGCAACGTCAAAAGCACCACCCTCATCTCTAAGACGTTGATATGGTATTGAAGAGGTCTCTACGTCGTTCCACGTGCCTTGGACTGTCCTGCCTGAAAAATGCCCCCCACCCCCCACCCCAGGCGAGAAGCGCCCGTGGTCACTGTGTTGACTGACAGAGGTAGTGAGAAGGGACATCCCGTGTGGAGATTGGGAGACTGGAGCCACCACAGGAGCAATCTTCTGCAAACCTTGCTTAAAGAAATGGGGTGAGACAGGGGGTTGCCAGACAGGGACCATTGTACCTGGAGGGTCCACTGCAGAACCCTCATGTTCAACTGGGCCAATGGCAGCAGAGGGATTGCAGCCGCCATAGATCCTAGGGCCCTCAGGATCAATTCCGCCGAAGGAGTTTGCAGTTGAAGGATGGCCTGTACGTGCAACATCAGGTTCCGAAGCCGATCTGGAGTCAAGAACGTAAGCATCTGTCTGGAATCCAGTCTCGCCCCTATAAAATCCAACACCTGTGTAGGGATGAGAGAGGATTTGGTCATGTTGATGGTTAATCCTAATAGTGGAGCCAGACTGAGGAAATAATCCCTGTATGAACAAAGTAGATGCCTTGTTGGGGCCGTAAGGAGCCAGTCGTCCAGGTATGGAAAGACCTGAATTCCCTGGAGTCTCAAGTGGGCCGCTATTATCGCTAGGACCTTGGTGAACACCTTGGGGGCTGAGGTGAGACCGAAGGGGAGGACCCTGAATTGAAAGTGACTGGCTCCCAGCCAGAAGCGGAGAAACCTCCTGGGATGCCTGTCCACTAGAATGTGATAGTACGCATCCTTGAGGTCTATGGAGCACATCCAGTCGTCCTCCCGCAATAAGGGGAGGATGGATTGCAACGTGACCATTCGGAACTTTTCTTTGGGTACCGCCAGGTTTAGGAGAGAGAGGTCGAGGATGGACCTCAAGTCCACCGTCTTTCTTGGCACCAGAAAGAACCTGGAGTAAAACCCTGATCCGACTTGATCTGGGGGGACGGGCTGGATGGCTCTTTTTTGCAGAAGTTGCTGAATTTCTGCAACAGCTGCCTCCCTCTGACTAGGTGGAACATCGGGAAGGCTTCTGATTCTGGGGTTTACTATAAAGGGAATTTGGTAACCTCTGGATATAATACGAAGCACCCAGCGATCCGTTGTTATGGACTCCCATTTTGCTAGGTGCCTCGAAAAACGCCCCCCGACTGCCTCCAGAGTGGAGAAGTCAGGTAACCCCTCAGGGGTTCTGCGTGGGCCTCTCAGAGAATGGTTCTCTGGACCCAAAATTCCTGGGACCCCCACTGTCTCTGGGGCAGCGTCCTCCCTGTCCTCCTCTGCCACGAGAGGACTGGTTGTCCTGAGCAGACTGGGATTGATGCGATTTTCGGAACCACATCTTCTTCTGACCCTTTTGGTTCTTGGAAAAGGACCTCTGGGGCACAGAGAAGCAGACTCCGACGGCAGACAAGGTCTTCCCGTCTTTCTCGCTCTGGACAAGAGTGTTGCGAACGGTTTTGCCGAACAGTGCAGAACAATCAAAAGGTGCATTCGCGAATGACACCTTAAAGGGTTCCGAGAAGTCACAGTGACAGAACCAGGCCTGTCTCCTCATGACAAGCCCGACTCTGCCTGCTCTAGCGGATCCCTCCGTAGCATGAGACAACAGCCGCATAGAGGTGTTAGAGATAGAACGGAGGGTGGCCATTCGGGAGGAGTACAGATCCTTGTCTCCCTCTGACATGGACCCTGGGGGGGGGGAGCAGCGTATTCCTTAATTAGATCCCGCTGCATCCGAATAACGTGTGCCATGTAGTTCAAGGTCCTCATAGAGAAGGTCGCTGAACTGAAGGCCCGCTTCCCAAGATGGTCCATCTCGTGAGACTCCTTGCTCAGAGGATGAATCGTGGGGCTCTCCTGAGCCAACTCTTTCTTGGTGGCTGCAGCCACCAACATGGCATCCACAGGGGGACCTCTGCTCCAGTGTGATCTCTCTGCAGGGGGGCTAAAAATTTTGTCCGGACGCTTGGGGATCGGCTCTACAGTGTCCGGTTCCTTCCAAGCTTTAGAGGATATGAGATCCACCAGGGGGTCAGGTGGAGGGGACACCCAAGAGGTAGATGGTCCTGCCTCAAACGCCTCAAGGAATACGGACTCATCAGAGGAAGCCTTAGGAGCAGACCACCCACCCCTGATTTTGAGCATTTCCATGATGTCTCCAAAGGAGACATCCTTGGGGGGTGATCTAGGGGAGCCTTCCCCTTCATCCAAGTCCGTATCTTTGGTGAGACTCTCAGGGGACTCTATGTGCCTCCTTTTGCACTTTGCCTTGTGAGGAATCTCCTCGGGGGGGGCTGTCCGAGGAGTCCTCACGGGCTGTATCCTGTTCCACTGGAACTCCTAGAGGCGCTGAGGCAGGCTGCCCCGAGGGCCAGATGAGGGAAGCCGGGACCAGATGAGATGGAGTGCGGGAGGGAGCCGAAGCCAGGACCGGAGGCCTGGAAGCACTCGACAGTGCCCTCTCCACCGCAGCGAAAGCCGAGGGGGAGCCCCTCTCTGACGGATCTGAGATCCAACTCCCACTCAGATCCGAAGCGTGGATCGGACCCAGCGCCGAGAACGTCAGATCCGAAGGACCAGTGTGCTCTGACCGAGACGAAGCCAAAAGCACACTGAATCCCTCGGATCCGAAGCTTGGCCCATGGCTCCGAGAAATTGGATCCGACCAACTCGAGGGAGCCGTTGGAGCCGACGTACCCAGCACGGTCGGCTCCGACCTACCCCCGGATCCAACGTGGCTCAGCTCCAAGCACTCTGAACCTGGAATGCGGGTCAGAAAAGGAGCTATAGGAGTGAAAAAAGGGGTCGAGCTCCCCCCCGGGGGGGGGAGGCAAGAGCACTACCATCTGCATCTGGGCCTGGATGAATCTCCTCATCATCCGGTCCATGTCCGCATCAGACATGCTAAAAGTGGACCTCGAAGAGGCCGCTGAGGCAGACCTGGAGTGTCGCCTCGATGACCTCGACGGGGACCGGATCACCTCCTCCTTGGGTCCCGGGGAGAAACAAGGGGATCGGATCCAAGGAGGAGGAGATTGAGAAGACTTGGACAGAGAAGCCCTCTTGGCGGGCGGGGCCGATGAGGAGTCATCGGCCCGCCACTTAAGGTGCTTCTCCCACCACTTCTCTTTCCTGGACTCCCTATCCTCCAGAGCCGAAGCGGGAGGTTGAGTCCCAGTCGGAGGAAGGGAGGCAGGAGTGACCGCTACCGGGGGGATAGCGGGCACTGAAGTACCGGAGGCCGAAGCAGAGTCTGGGGGTAAAAGGCCAGCCAGAACTAGCTTTGACCTTTGATCCTTGAGTGCCCTGGGGTTGAACGCCGTGCAAATCGCACAACCCGAAGAGAGGTGTTCTACCCCAAGACACCTAACGCACTGAGTGTGGCCATCAGCCGGTGAAAGCTTGTGACCACACTCGGTGCATTTCGAAAAAATGGCTTTAGGGGCCTCTGACATTACTAGAGTAAAGCACACTCACTAGGCCCCTAACACTCATCACACACACACGCTACGACCAGCGGGGGAGGGAGAAATATTTTAAATTAAATTTAAGCTGAAAAGCTAAAATAATAACAAGTTTAGTGATAAGGGTAACCTACCACGCACACACAATCACTCACTCAGAAAGAAGAAACTTTTTCTCACAAAAACTCCAAGAGCTCTGGAATCTAGCTGTTGCTTGAAGAGTGGCAAACTAGATCTGGGGTCAGTTAGGGTAGGCAGGGGATTATGGGTAAGGGGAGAAGCTAGGAGCTCGGATCTATGCTATGATAGAAGTTGCCGGCTCAGATCCGAAATCGGATCCATATCCCAAAGGTTGCTGACAAATGAAGTTCTTACTTCAGATCAAAATATTCTTACTTATAAGGTGGGCCACATAGAAAGCCTTCCATACAATGGAGGCAACACAGTGGCCAAAAGTCAGATTGCTATCAACTTGGGTGCCCAACGACTGATTGTGTGCTTAGTACGTTGTTATTAATGTGATAATTAGTGGGAATGCCATCTTCCCCAAAGGGGATAATGATGCATTTTTGGTCATGCTTCTGGCACCAGTCATTAGTTTGGGTAAGGCCCTCTTGGAGGATGTTCACATCACTAGGGGAATTGAAGACAGTGCCTAGATTGCAGTCATCTGCAAACTTGGTCAGCCACAGACCACTGCTTTTGGCTTGCCACCTAAGAAAAGTATATCCCAAACAGTAGAGGGCCCCAAGACCAATCTAGAACTTGGTGTACTGAACTCATTTGTTCAGATTGCTGAGATCCAAAATTGGTCCCCTATTTACTCTGGCACTAAAAAGAATCTTGAGTAAGTTCTGGACTCTTTCCAGTCTGAGGGGACCTCTTGGATGACTCTTTTCTCAAGCAGCTTTTTTATTTCTATTGTTGCTACTTTCTTCTGACTGGGTGAAACATCTGGGGAATTGAGAGAGGAGGGAGGGTATTATATAACCTCTGTGAATAATTCTCTGCACCCATGAATCTTTTGTAATTTCTAGCCAGGCTTCACTGGTGCAGGGATAAATTACCCCTGACTGCCTCCAAAGTGGACAATTGGACCCCCTTTCAGGAGGGTCTGTCAGAGAAAGTGTCTCTGGACCCTTGTTTTTGTGGGCCTCCTCTGCCATGTGGGTAGCGTCTTCAATTAGAGATCCCCTCTCTGCCCATGGGGGAACTATCTCCACACTGATGTTGGAAGGAACATTAGGACTTTATGAACCATATTTCCTGACCACCTCAATGATTCCTAGAAAATGTCCTTTAAGGAGTCGACACGCATATGCCCACAGCAGACGGGGTCTTACCATCCTGTTCATACCTGGATAATTTATTTTTAACTTTGGGACCAAATAAAGAACTTCCAACAAAGGGAGCACTGACAAAGGATGACTTTAAAGGATTCACAAAATCACACAGGCGCATCCAGGCATGCCTCTTAATGAAAATGCCTGAACCCATCACCCTTGAAGTTCCTTCAGCTGTATGTGAGATGAGTCTCACAGACAAATGCAAAACAGACTGTAGGGTAGCCTACTGTGAGACAACCAAGTTCTCTGCCTCAGAAGTAATGGCCCAAGAATGGGATTTGGTGAGTTCTTTAATCAAATCCCTCTGGAGTCTGGTGAAAAGTTCCAAGTAATTCAGTGACCGAAGTGCAAAGGTCACTACAGCATATACATGCTTCCCAAATCTCCAGCACCTGTAGACTCACTGTTAGGGAGATAAACAGAAAAACTTTCTTTTTCTGCCATTTCCTTTTTTTCTGGCCACTACTACAACCATGGCATCAATTGGTATGCCTCTGCTCCAACATTCCTTATCTTTGGGCATTGCCAGTATCCTGTCTGATCTCTTGGAATTGGCTCAACAGAATCAGGTTCCTTCCACGCACATTGTGAGATCAAACCAATGAGCTCATCGGTGGACAGAGCCACCCAGGAGGTAGATGCCCCAGCCCCAAAGGCATTTAAGAATACTGATTCCTCTTGGGAAAAATTGTCGGTTGACCAATCTCTGCTTTGCTTGAGGATCTGTAGAACGTCTTCAAATGACACATCATCAGGTGGTGATCTTGGGGACCCATCCCCCTCATCAAAATCAGTATCCTCCTTTTACACTTTCTCTTCCAAGGGACTTCTTCAGCGGGATGTTCTGGAGAAGTATCGGGAGATATCAATATGCCCTCTGGGGTAGCCTGGAGAGTTTGAGCTGGGTGTCCCTGTGATGCAGGAAGTTGAGGCACAAAACTCAAAGACAACTGGGTCTGGGAAGTAGGAGCCAAGGAGAGTGGATACTTCCTTTCTTTTGAAGCAGAGAAAACCTTCTCTAGTACTTCAAAAATAGAATGCCTTGGACAGAAAGAGACCAATGGCTCCAAGAAGACATGCCTCTGATCAGTTGGCTCCTTCCAACCCAAACACAAACCACTCGAAGCAGGGGTCAAAGCTGAGCTGCTTACAGCCCAGGCTCGAAGGGGCAGAGATGGCTTCAACAACCTTGGAGTTGACTCCAATACCTCAGATCTGGCGCCTATTCTATGACTCCAAGAGTTATGTCACAGCCAGTTCACTCAAGTGATAGTATGAGTGTAGAAGATAGAACAATCTTCAAATCCGATATGGACAGGTCCAGGATTCTCAGATCCAAGTACTCCAAAAACCAAAGGTTGGATTGGAGAAGAAGACAAAATAGATGGGGTAGCACTGATGACTATGTAACTGTATAAACTTGTAAATCATAAAAAGGCTCTCGGAAGTCACTCAGTCAGGATTTATTGTCCACAAACAACGAAAAACAAATAGGCGATAATGGTTGAAAAAACAGTGTAAAATAGTACTAAACGCTTTTACCCTCTACAACATAAGGGCATCCTCAGAGTACTTCTAAAAGCTTGTGCTTTCTGCATTTAAATAAATAACCAATAACTAAAAACTTCTTTGATTGGTTATGCAATTAAATTGAAACAATTAAGTATTTCAATAAATAGATAAATATAATGCTTAGAAGAACCTTTTTAAAAAAAAAAAAAAATATATATATATATATATATATATATATATATATATATATATATATATATATACACCCATAAAATGTTTGTATATAATATAAAATTCATTACATATATTACCTCACTACACCTAAAAGAATCAGACAAACTTTAAAAAGGAATTAATAAACAACAATCCATTTAAGTAAAACATACGTTTAAACAGACTGAACTGTTATCTATTTAAATCTATGGTGCAATATGGGGGGTTGCAATGGGAACCCCTTGTGCAAATTCATATGCAAACTTAGTCCTTTATTACTGGGAATGCCAATATGTTTTTAATAATACTAAAATGGACAATGTAGTCCTATACAGACGTTTTGTAGATGACATTCTTATCTTGTGGAAAGGTGATATATCTTCTTTAAGAGAGTTTGTAAGTTACTTTGAATCTACTACAGATTTTCTGGAGTTTACACTTGAAGTTTCATATAGAAGTATAAATTTTTTGGATATTACCATTTCCATTGATGATGAAGAAAGAATAAATACAAGCATTTTTAGGAAGTCATGTTGGAAGAATGCGATTCTACAATACAATAGTATGCATCCCAGACATATTTTTGAAAATATTGTGAGAAATCAGTATACTAGGATATCGAGGATTTGTAGCAATCAATTAGAAAGAAAAAGGCAACTGGATATCATGAGCAAACTATTCCTAGAAAGAGGATATCCTATTAATCTTATAGAGACAATTAATAGTGATTTCGTGCCAGTTGACAATGTCATAGATCCTGTCGTAAATGAAGAACACCATAATAAACATAATAAAATAAGAGTTTTTAACTCAAGATCTATAATTATAGAAATATTAATGATATCAGATCTAAAGTTCCATTTATAACGAGATATACTAATGATAATTATAATATAATAAATATAATAAGAAAGAACTGGAACATTTTAACTACTGATCCAGATATAAGAGCTTTAGTAGGAAATACACCGACATTTAGCTATAAGAACAGCAAGAGCTTGAAGAGACTTATATGTGATGAAAAATTAACTTCAGTAAATGTAAATGACAACACTTTACAACTAGGAACAAAACCATGTACCAAATGTAACATGTGCAAATATGTTACGAATGATATAGATTTTGTAGTACCAGATTTAGATCAGCGATATCAGTTTAAATTAAAAGCTACATGTGATACAACTAATGTGATTTACCTAGCAACATGTCAAAAATGTGATGCATACTATATAGGACTGACTTCAAGAAGATTAAAGGACCGCATTTATAACCATATATATGAAATAAGAAAGCAGATCCAGACCAATGCGTTAGTCAAACACATTACCAAATATCAAGATCATACATTTAAATTTCGAGTGATAGATATAGTAAAATCTTTTAAAAAAAGGGGAGATAATATGTTACACTTGGAAAATGTTGAATTACAATGGATTTTGAGACTTAAAGCCCATTTAACACCAGGACTTAACAGTATGGTCAGCATAAAACCTATTCTGGCTTCACGATAATAGATCATAGTGAATTAGCTTTTATTTGATGAAAGATCTTATATGATATATGGAATCTATTAAATATTTTAAATATTAGGATTTAAGACTTAAGCTATAAGTAAGATGGATCTTCTTCCATACACATTATATATATATAGCTTTATGAATTATAACTATGACTCATATTTATATATTCATTTATATCTATATTTATTTATTTATTTATCTATTTATTGATATATTTTATTATTAGAATTATATATATATGGAAATGAGTTGATTTATTATTAGTAAAAGTTATATTCATTATCTACAAAATATGCTATATGATATATGATTCACATATTTACATATTGTATATATTGCCATGTAATACTATTATATTTTAGACTCACCAGTATAGTCTGGGTTCAGCATTTACTTAGTATAAAATAGGGAATAAACATTTTTATATCTATATTTCTTTTTAAAAATTTTTTACATACTTATTTTTAATTTATGCTATATAATAAGACAGTAAACATTGTGATTTGTAGAAAATGATATGAATATCCTTACTGCCATAATACTGTACTATTTATTTGGTGTTTTCTTATTGAATGGAAGAACATGCATACTCCATACTTTATACTTTGTATTTATACAAGTGCATATATTGGTTTTTAAATAAATTACATCTATATATAAAATACATGTAGAATAATATAAATACGTAGAAATGAATTTAATTTAAATTAACTAATGTATTTGAATATTTTATAGTTGTTGTTACAGCCGACACAGGCATGGAAGCCAGAGTATCGGCGCCGATCGGCGCCGATACCGAACCTTCAGAGAAGGAAGGATCGGCTCCAGCCGGAGCCGACCTCGACTCCGATGGAGTCAGAGCCAAGGCTGAAGGCTTGGAAACTGAAGCCTGGGCCTTGGGAGACTTTGAGGGCTTCCCCGATCCAGACTTAACCGGGGAGCTCTCAGGCTTTAATAAGCCCCTGAGAATCAGTTTATTCCTACGTTCCTGCAGGACTCTCTGGCTGAAGGAGTGATAAATAGCACAGGAGTCCTGCAGGTGTAGAGGTCCCAGGCAATAAATACAAGAAGTGTGACCATCTGTCAGAGACATCTTCTGACAGCACGAGTCACACTTCTTGAAGCCTGAGACCCTAGCTTCTTTGGACATGACTGAGTCCCTAATACACACACACACACAACACAGTCAGTCCAAAATTAAGCTAAGTTAAAGTAAATTAAAAACCAAGTACAGGGAAAAAATACACAGACACACACAAACAAACCCTGACAGGAAAAATATAGGAGGGGTAAGGACCTAAGGCCAGACTAGCAAAAATAAATAAAAAAGGGAACGGACCTAACGGGAATAGGGCTAAGTGAATCGGGAGGTTAACAAAGTAATATAGATATAAAAATAAAGTTATGGGGTGGACTAAAGTCTCCGAAAAATAGTTATAAAAATTCACTTACCAGGAGCTGGTAAAAAGTTACCTCATGAGCGAAGCGGCAAACGAGATCTGGGTAATCACCGCCTTGCATCATGGGATATAGGGCTGCCTCGAGCTGGTGGAAGTGACTTTTGAGCTTAGCAAGTGCCGAGTCGGAGCCAAGGATCGGCTCCGAACCCATCCAGCAAGAATGAAGACGAGATTGACAACTTAACATCTGGAGGATTTCATCTTCGGAAACAAAGAGATCTGATCCAATGGTTTTGATATTTTTAGAGGCGTTCTGAGCTCAGAGCATAAAAAGATGAAGGGTCAGAGGAATGCTTTTTGGCTTCTAACCGGGAAAAGCCGAAAGACACAACAACAACAACATATATCACATGCAAAATCCAAATGGGCCCAGCCTAAACAATAAACACAGATATCGTGAGCATCCAGTAATGGTATCTTATGGTCACAGACCTCACATCTTTTAAAACCCAAGTGTTTCTCAATCATATCTATAGACACTAGCAATAAAAGGATATCATAAGAAAAATAAGTTTTTTTTGCTGTTGTTTTTTAGTTTCTAGATACTTAGAATTAGGAGAAATGGTAACTTAAAGGACTATCTCAATGGTATAAAAGAAAGGGAAAATACCAACTATGGTATTCAGAAAATACACTAAACAGTGTAGGAAGGGCAAGCAAAGATACAATTCAATATGGAAAAAATGGTTAGATATATAAAATCTACTTTTACTCACAAGAAACAAACTATAGCTGGAGAGCTAACAATGACCATGTCAAAGGGGAAAATTGGGGTATGGTAGGGGACTATTGCATTATGGATAGAGGAGGAGCTCAAGAGTTTCAGTGTTCCACAAGCTGGAAAAAGTGACTGAGTCAGATCCAAGGGTTGGATCTGAACCCAACAGTTGAGGAATTAATGAAAATGACAACATCAAATTTACAAGATTATAAACAGATAAATATGGATATAACTGAATATAAATTTTATGGGAAATGTAATAAGGAATATCTTAGCAAATTGGATAGAATAATGTTTTGTATTGTATGGATAATATGGAATGAAAGACTGCATGAGAGTATGTTTAATTGAAATTTAATGTTACTAAACAATAGGGAAAATCAAATGGTGTTTATGGAATAAGGAGTAGGGGTCTATAAAATGTAAAATTTTGTTAGTGATGGAGGAATGTAAATACAATTTTTTGTAAATATGCAAATAAGTAAACCTGTATATAGTTGTATAATAAAGGACATCTACTCTTTGGAACTGCCAGAGGGCTCTTAGAGCAGTAAGGAAGAGTCATAAGGGAAGTAGCAGCACGGAGGAGGAGAGAAAAGCTATGAAGAGTTTGGAGTTGAAAAGTAAGAATTTGGAGAAAGAAATTGTGCAATATGGAGGGACAGAATGTAAACAATTCTGTACAGTGGATGTTAAAAATGAACTGTGTCTAGCTTTCTCCTTTGAGAAAGAAGTATTTGAGAATGTTGAAGTGGCACAGATAACAGAACTAGTGCCAGGAGGGCTTACAGATGATGTTCTATTAAAAATAATTAAACAGGATGATCCAAGTGACAGTTCTGCTGTTTCATGGGGTGTGGCTGTTTCATGGGGTGAAATGGCTGATAACTTTTTTGGAAGTGCTGAGAATGTGGAAAAGGAATAAGGTGAAGTGGCAGCAGAGAATACAACAGTTAAAACTTATGCAGCAGTGACAGAAAGTAAATGAAGAAAGCAGTTACTAACTGAGAAGGGGCCTGGTTTTCTGGCAAGGGATAATGGATTCATGCAGCAGTGACAGCAGGCAAAAAAGGACAGCAGCAATAAATTGCAAGTAAAAGTGTTTTTAAAAATAAGAGAAGACTAACTATGAAAATAAGAACAAAATATGACACTGTAATAGACAAATATTCTGTATGGGACAATTTCGTAACTGTCCTGGATTTTAAAGCTCAAGAAATTCTGTCTTTTATATGGGTTAAGGCATTAAGGCAGCAATATATTTCCCTCCTTTCATTTGGTTGGGTGCACTTGGTTGAAGTGACATTCAGCTGCAGAGAAATATGGCAATTGCAAATTTCCTGTGGGCAAAGAGAAAGATGTGGTGCCATGCTCATAACTTCAATAATCAAATGCACAGGGGTAAAATAATTTCCATGGCCCCCAAGGGAACATGAGACAGTGGGCAGTATGGCAGGCATCAGCTGCAGGCTGGCTAGTGGGCATGTCAGTGGCAGTAAAAATACAGTGCACAATGGGCACTGCCTTAATTATTGGTGTATGTGGAACACTACCCCGTCACAATGTCTAGGGAATATTACCTAAAATGCATACTGCAGCATAAATGTGACTACAGTAGCATGCAAGAATTCCTCCATGCTGTAGCACTCTTCTACATGTTGTAGTTCCATAAGCATGTACTGTACACTGAGCACAACACTCATTACTTCTTCTGCCCCAATGCACTTGGTTATTAAAGCTGTGGGCATGGCAGTTTGTGCTTCTCTTTGCCCCCAGGGAATTCACAATACCCATATTTCCCTGCAGCTGAATGTCACTTTACCGTGTGTTCTCAACCAAATATACCACA
Source organism: Protopterus annectens (assembly GCF_019279795.1). Taxonomy (NCBI): domain Eukaryota; kingdom Metazoa; phylum Chordata; order Ceratodontiformes; family Protopteridae; genus Protopterus; species Protopterus annectens. The sequence goes on from NC_056728.1 coordinate 1,974,009,927, forward strand.
GGGAAATGCTTTGCTGTCTAGGCACCTGAAACTTATGCAAAAAGAAATATATAACAGAAATCAAGAAAAAGTTAAGGCATTACTGTTAAGGCAGAGATAGCATTTACAAAAAAGAAGGGGAATGTATCTGCATGTTTGGATAAAATAGTAAAGGAGGATATTAATATAATGAGGGAAAAGAAAAATGTAAAAATGAGAGGTAAAAGAACAGAAGAGCAAATTATGAGTATTGTACTACAGCATGTGTCAAAAAAGTTATGTGCTCACCATAATGTTCCATCAGTGTTGTCCATTTTCATTCTTGCTCAGCTAATGGGTTTGGATCCGATCCGCAGAGCCAACTCGGTTGTTATACTAGCTCATGGCCTTCAACAAATTCTCAAGCTCCTTCTCTACCCATAATGGACCACCCCAACAACTCTCAGATCTTGTTTGCTGCTTAACAGGAAGACTATATGCCATAGGTGGAGTTCAACACAAAAGAATTGGTGTCCTTGAAGTGTCTCATTCCACCAGAAGTCAGTCATTAAATAGTGGGGGTTGGTGGGTGGGGAGTTGAGGAAGAATGAAAATGGACAACACAGATGGAAAGTTATGGTCAGCACATAACTTTTTAACTGATGTCAATTTTTCATTCATTCCTCAACTAATGGGACAGAGTCCCCAGCTAAAAAACCTCGGTGGGCTGTAAGGAAGAATACTCCTGAGTACAGCTGAGATAAAGGCTGCCCTTCCCCTTGAGACCAGATCTAGTTTGTAATGAATTATAAAAATAAGAGGATTTGAACAAGTTACAGCTGCACATATATAATCCACAGAAGCGCTAGACTGTATTATGGCAGAAGTTGACATAGATCTGGCTGAGTAAGCCTTCAAGGGCTTTGGTAAGGGGAGATTCAATTTGTTATAATAAATGAAATGCAATCTGTCAATTATCTAGCTAGAGTTACCTTTGTAACTGATTCGCTCAATTTATCAAATAGTTGATCAGTCTTTCTAATCTCTTTTTTCTGCATAGATAAAAATGTTATTGTCTATGAATATCCAGCAAGTGCAGCATATATTCCCTTATATTTGTAAATTTTAAAAAGAATACTGGCAAGTTAATGGATTGGTCGATGTTGGATTCTGACACCACCAAATGAAGGAAGCATCGGTACATAACATAACCCTATCCTTAAGAAAAATTACATATGGAGGCTTAGAAGATAATGCTTGAAGTTCATACATTTTTCTAGCAGATGTAATTGCAGCTAAAAAGATAGTTTTCCAGGTCAAAAATTTAAGATAACACTTAGCTTCTGGTTCAAAGGGAGAATGAATTAAGGCTTGCAGTACCAAATTTAAATCCCATGGTGGCATGCGGTCTTTATAAGGGGTCTTAGTAGAAGAGTACCTCTCCAAAAAGCATTGCACAGTTTAGAGGAAGCCAGTGAAGAATTCTGAAATCCTGGATGAAAATCAGAGATTGCTGCGAGTTGGGCCTAGCTCCTTCATTAAATATATTTGTTATATATTCAGCACCAACCAAGTTTCACCACGATGTAATAAAAGTCTGTTTATTGCAAGAATAACAAGCGCTTTCGCATACACCAAGTATGCTTCTTCAGGTTACAATTCACAGTAAAAAATCATACATTTTTATATAGATCTTGATTGCATAATTAGAGCTTTCTAATTGTTTAATTTCCCGCTCTTTCATATCAATTGAATTTCAATCCGTATGTTCGGTTCAGTATCTCGGCGCCAATACCGAACCTTCAGAGAAGGAAGGATCGGCTCCAGCCGGAGCCGACCTCGACTCCGATGGAGTCGGAGCCAAGGCTGAAGGCTTGGAAACTGAAGCCTGGGCCTTGGGAGACTTTGAGGGCTTCCCCGATCCGGACTTAGCCGGGGAGCTCTCAGGCTTTAATAAGCCCCTGAGAATCAATTTATTCCTACGTTCCTGCAGGACTCTCTGGCTGAAGGAGTGATAAATAGCACAGGAGTCCTGCAGGTGTAGAGGTCCCAGGCAATAAATACAAGAAGTGTGACCGTCTGTCAGAGACATTTTCTGACAGCACGAGTCACACTTCTTGAAGCCTGAGAACTTAGTGTCTTTTGACATAGTGAAAGGAGTGCCTGACAACAACACAAACACACTACAGACACACCCTCTACCGAAAAATTATTAAATTATTAAGGCTAACACAAAGCCACAACCACACATTCAAGCCCTTAACAAAAACTACTGATTTAGTCACACTAAAGGACTGGGGGAAGGGAGGGGCCGAAGGCGTACAAGTTAAGGGAAGAAAGGAAGGGAATATAGACCCGAAAAAACAGGGTTGATTTATCTAAATTTTAATTAAACTAAAAAGGTTATGTATGAAACAAAAGGGGGTTAAGAAAATACCTATTACAGTAAAAACTCTCACTCACCTGCCTGAGCCGGTAGAAAAGCACCTCGTCAGCTATAGCGGCAAACGAGATCTGAGTAGTTACCGCCTAGCATTGTGGGATATAGGGAAGCCTCGAGCCGGTGGAATTAGCTCTCGAGCTTTAGTATTGGCTGAGTCGGAGCCGAGGATCGGCTCCGAACCCATCCAGCAAGAAAGAAGGCGAGAAGAAGACAACTAACATGGAACGTTATGGTAGGTACATAACTTATTTATTTATTTATTTATTTATTTACATTTGTTGACCGGGCTAGTCTAGCTGGATACATATCCCTTTTCAGTAGAGGCCCGAGGAGAAAAGCTCCAACATAAGTAAATTAATACATTCAAAATATTATAAAAAAGATTAGTTTTACATTACAAAATAAGACATGAAAAAAATAAATTGTGAATAAAGTAACGTTTCATTAGAGTAGAAGTAAAAAAATTAAACAAGTCTTAATGCTTTAGTAGGGTTCATGTGAAGTCAATCAAAAACTAAAACAATTTAACATTAGGAAACATGTTATAGTGTTGTTCATAAGATATGGGAGGGTAATTGATTAAGGAAGCAGGAAAGTAAGAACCAGGGGAGGGGAGAGATGAAAAGTAGATTCAATCAGGCTTTGAGCAGGGGCAAAGCCAATGTATTTTAAGGTGGTCTCTAAGATGTTTTTTAAAGATTACAGAGGATGAGAGTGAGGTGAGTGTATTTGGAAGTTTGTTCCAGATTCTACTCACAACATTGGAGAAGAGGGAATCTTATTTTAAATGGTCAAGAGGGGCTTTCGTTGATCGCCAGTTGGCCCAGGCTCTGTTTCTAGTTTTGATTTTTGATGAGGTATCCTTTGTGAGCCATGGTGCAGTATTTGATATGGTTTTTATAGTACTTGCAGGAGCACGTACTATAAAAACCAAGGATATTTAGGAATTTAGCATTAAAGTAAGCTATGAGTCTAATGATAGATGTCCATAGACATGTATATCTGATGTTATCCATGTCATTATTCCTCATGTAATGGTCTTGTATCAGACATTGGATCCGAGCCAGCAACTTTAGCATAGACAGATCCAAGGCTCAAGCTTCTGCCTTTCCCATAATCTCCTGCTACTCTCTAACCCTCAGATCTTGTTTGCCATGTTTTGCTATGGACATGATCCCTGGCTCTTGCTACACATAAGTGATTCAGCTCAATTTTTTTGACTATAGCTTAGTTTAACTTGGTTGGTTTTGTTTCTCTTTAATTTCTCTTTAGTTTAGTCTGTTGTAATGTTAGTAGTTACCTCACCCCCCTTAGATTTTCTAGTTTTTTGGGTAGTTCTTCTTGCTAGTTAGGCGTTCGGCACCCTTTTTGTTGTTACTCTCTTTTTTTTGTTCTAGGTCTTGGTATTCTTTATAATTATGTCTGATAAGCCCTCTGGGTTTAAAAAGTGCTCCTTGTGTGGTCAGAAGCTACTCAATTTCAACTTGCATGAGGAGTATTTGTATTGTTTAGGGGCTCCTCACCTGGAGGTTCAAAGTGACATGTGCCACATTCAGCCCCAGGGCTTTGGCAGAGTGCTGTAATAAGCTGCTGCTTAAATATATGGTGCAGGGGGTCCTTATGTTTCCTCTCCTAAGGCTTCCTCTTCTGACCCTAAGTGAAAGACCCCTTCCATGCCCCTTGGTGGCTTCTAAAAAGTTGAGGTTGTCGGATCCTAGATCCCCAGATCCGACTCCAGCCCGGGCTATCTCGGATCCAAGATCTTCGGATGTGAGATCTTTGGTTTCTTCTACTGGATCCAAGGCCTCCTCAGATCAGAGGCCCTCCAATCCGGTCAAAGTCAGACCAACCCCGGATCCAACCAGTTCATCAGATCCGATTGCTCCTTCCACTCGGCCGTCAGATCTGACAGGCTTGTCAGATCCACCCATAGTTATTGAGGATACAGCTTCACCTAGTTCCTCTAGGCATTTTTTCCCGTTGTCTCCTAAACTCCGGAGCTGAACTCCAGATCACCAACACAGATCCTCAGGGTCTCCAGCTAAGTCTACCCAATCCTCCACTTCCTCTAGATTGGCTATGAGTTTGTTGCCTTCGGATATGGACCGGATGATGAGGATCTTCCTCAAAGCCCAGGTAGATCCAAGAAGGCATCCTAGAAACTAAAGCTCTACAATATACTAGGGGATCACCATGCTTTCTAGATGGCAGTAGAAATCGTATAGTGGAGACAGTGCCAAGTGATAACAACCATATGGATGGAATAAGATGCCTACTTACTTATAGTAATGATGCTAGACATATATGTCAGATTGTGGGAAACAAATGGAAAATTCTTATGACAAATGAAAGTATAAAAAATATTGTGGGTGAGAAACCTCGCTTCTGTTTTAAGAATAAGAAGAACCTGAAGCGACTATTATGCACGAACATATGTATGAATTGAAAAAAATCTTGTAAATGAACAAAAATAAGAAGATATGTACCTACCATAACGTTCCATGTTAGTTGTCTTCTTCTCGCCTTCTTTCTTGCTGGATGGGTTCGGAGCCGATCCTCGGCTCCGACTCGGCCAATACTAAAGCTCGAGAGCTAATTCCACCGGCTCGAGGCTCCCCTATATCCCACAATGCTAGGCGGTAACTACTCAGATCTTGTTTGATAGCTATACCAAGCAACCCTAGTCTCCATAGAATGGAGTAGGGAAACCCACCTCAAAACAATCTGCGTAAAAGGTATCGCAGACCTCAGAAAGGATAAAAGAGGTGGAAGAACGTGTGGGAATGACGACTTCCAGAGGAAGAACACAAACTGAATTCCTGTCGGTCTGTCCAGGCTTGGGGGAAGGAGGGTGGGACGCAAGAAAGAAGGCGAGAAGAAGACAACTAACATGGAACGTTATGGTAGGTACATAACTTCTTAATGTTAAGTTGTCAATCTCACCTTCATTCTTGCTGGATGGGACCACGTCCCTAGCACCTTATCCCGGGTGGCCTATCGGAACAGACTCTTGAGAACAGTGGAACCAAAACTGGCACGGCTTCTGGAAACCATGTCCAATTTGTAATGTGAAATGAATGTATGAGGAGAAGCCCAGGTGGCTGCTGCACAAATGGAATCTATTGGCAGCCTATCCTGAAAAGCTACGGATGTAGCTAATGCCCTAGTTGAATGAGCTCTAGGTCTTGAGGGTAGTTTTTGATGTCTGATCTCATAGATGAAGGTAATTGTAGAGGTGAGCCATCTAGAGAGGGATACTTTAGTAACAGGAAGGCCTAATTTCCTTCCATATGACAGAAACAATTGATTAGATTTCCTGAATTGTTTAGTCCTGTCTAAGTAATATCTAAGTTGGCGATGAACATCCAAAAATGTAGCTTTTTTCCGACCTGTTTGAATAGTTAGGGAAAAGACGGGAGATCAATAATTTGGTTTAGGTTTATTTGAGAGGAAACTTTAGGCAAAAGGATGGATTAGTACGGAGGGATACCCTATCTTTGTGAAACACTAAGTAAGGAGGACGACTGCACAGAGCATGGAGTTCAGATACCCTTCTCGCTGAAGTTATAGCTACCAGAAAAAGTGTCTTCCAAGAAAGCAACTTCAGAGAACATGAAGCCGCGGTTCAAGGGGCAAGGATTAAGGATGCCAGAACCAAGTTCAAATCCCATTGAGGCGGGGAATCTTTGATTGGAGGTTTGAGAAGAAATACGCCCCTTAAAAAGGCTTTACAGAGTTTGTGAGCCATGATGCTAGACTCTGAAACACCAACATGAAAATTAGATATGGCAGCCAATTGAACTCTAATGGTAGATGCAGATGATCCTAAATGAAAGAGTTCTGCTAGAAAGTCTAGAATAGACTGGATAGGTGCAGTAAAGGGATCTATGTTTTTTGATGTTGCCCAAAAAGAGAAGCGTTTCCATTTGCTACTATAAATCTTCCGGGTAGAAGATTTATGAGAGGCTATCAAGATATCTCGGACCGAGCGAGATATTGAGGGAAGCCTGGCTAAGGTTGGAATCGGAGAAACCACGCTGTGAGGTTTAGAGAAGGCAGAGATTGGTGCAGCTGACCCGATTGGTGGGTTATCAGATCTGGTACTGGGTCCAGATGCCAAGGCTGCTCCAAAAGGTAATGATGAAGAAACGGAAACCATATCTGTCGAGGCCAGTAAGGGGCAATGAGGATCATTGTCACTCTCAAGGGGATGGCTTTCTGAATTAGTTGAGATATCAGTGGAAAGGGGGGAAAGGCATATAGAAGTCCCCGGGGCCAATCGTGGACTAGAGCATCTCTGGTGGGATGGCCTGGTAATGGGAAGAGAGTGAAGAAGTCGTGACACTTGCTGTTTTGGGGAGTAGCAAAAAGATCGCAGCAAGGCTGGCCCCATCTTAGGAATACTTCTTCTAGAACTGATTTCTTTAGAGACCACTCGTGGGGCATGAGAATTGCCCTGCTCAATTTGTCTGCAATAATTAGAAGTTATGTTCTTACCATAACGTTCCATGTTAGTTGTCTTCTTCTCGCCTTCTTTCTTGCTGGATGGGTTCGGAGCCGACCTCGGCTCCGACTCGGCCACTCTAAAAGCTCGAGAGTTGGTTCCACCGGCTCGAGGCTCCCCTTATATCCCACAATGCTAGGCGTGAATTACCTCAGATCTCATTTGTGAGCTAGGCTCAGCTAATAATACAACCAGAAAAAAACTGGGAAAAGATAGACCACCTCTATAAACAAAGGGGAAGAGGAAAGGTGACCTAAAGCCTGATCTAGGAAATATGCACAGCAGAGCATATACCTATAGCAAAGAGGTGGTAGAAAGAGAGGTCACAATCAAACTCCTCTAGGTCTGTCCAGGCCAGGGGGAAGGAGGGTGGGATGCAAGAAAGAAGGCGAGAAGAAGACAACTAACATGGAACGTTATGGTAAGAACATAACTTCTAAATGTTAAGTTGTCTATCTCGCCTTCATTCTTGCTGGATGGGACCGCGTCCCTAGCACCTTGTCCCGGGTGGCCTAACGGAACAGACTCTTGAGAACAGTGGTACCAAAGTTAGCTCTATGCCTAGAAGCTAAATCCAACTTATAATGTGAAATGAAAGTGTGAGGAGTAGCCCAAGTAGCCGCTGCACAAATGGTGTCAATAGGCAATCTGTCTTGGAAGGCTATAGAAGTAGCCAAAGCTCTGGTGGAATGGGCTTTAGGTTTGTTAGGCAGCTTTTGGTGTCTAATTTCATAAACAATGGAAATTAGAGATGTTAGCCATCTAGATAGTGATACCTTGGAAACAGAAAGTCCCTTTCTGCCTTCTGCATAAGAGACAAACAGCTGGTCAGATTTTCTGAATTGTTTGGTTCTATCCAAATAGTACCTTAACGGACGATGAACATCTAGCCAATGCAATTTTTGTTCAGACCTATTAGAATATTCTGGAAAAAACACAGGGAGGTCAATGCTTTGATTTAGGTTAGACGTCGAGGCTATTTTAGGTAAAAAGGACGGGTTGGTTCGTAAGGATACCCTGTCCTTATGGAACAACAGATAAGGAGGTCGACAGCTGAGTGCATGAAGTTCTGAAACTCTTCTAGCTGAAGTAATAGCTACCAGAAAGAGAGTCTTCCATGATAGCAATTTTAATGAACAGGAAGCTGCAGGTTCAAAAGGGGGAAGAATCAAAGAACTGAGCACTAAATTAAGGTCCCAAGGAGGGGGAGGATTTCTTATAGGAGGTCTGAGAAGAAAAACTCCCTTCAAAAAGGCTTTGCAAAGCTTGTGGGACATGATGGCAGACTCTGAAATGCCTACATGAAAGTTAGATATAGCTGCCAATTGAACTTTGAGAGTAGAAGGAGATGAACCTGCATGAAAGAGTTCAGCTAGAAAATCAAGAACCAAATGGATGGGAGCAGTGAAAGGATCTAAATCCTTTCCTTGAGCCCAATAGGCAAAACGTTTCCACTTACTAAGATAAATTTTCCGAGTGGAAGATTTATGTGAAGCTATTAAAATATCTCGAACATTGTGAGATATTTGAGGAAGCCTGGCTAGGGTAGGAACTGGAGGAACCAAGCAGTGAGGTTCAGAGAGGGGAGGGAGCGATGTAACTGACCCGACTGATGGATCAAAAGATCTGGAACTAGGTCCAGATGCTAAGGTTGCTCCAACAGAAATTGATGTAGAAAGGGGAACCAAACCTGTCGAGGCCAGTAAGGAGCAATGAGGATCAATGAGGCCTTCTGAGCGATAGCTTTCTGTATCACTTGAGAGATTAGTGGGAAGGGAGAAAATGCATACAGAAGTCCCCGGGGCCAAACTTGGACTAGAGCGTCTCTGCTGGGCTGGCCTGGTAACGGGAATAGGGTGAAATAATCTCTGCACTTGCTGTTTTGGGGAGTAGCAAAAAGGTCGCAGCAAGGCTGACCCCACTTGAGAAAAATTTTTCTCGCAATAGAATCTTTCAGAGACCACTCGTGAGGCATGAGGATAGCCCTGCTCAACTTGTCCGCGATTTGATTGGACTTCCCGGGGATGTGCGTTGCTATCAGAAAATGCTGAGAAGAAATCGCCCATTGCCACAGTCTGAGTGCTTCTCGACATAGGGGATAGGACCTGGTTCCGCCTTGTTTGTTGATATACCACACTACAGACATATTGTCGTCTGGATTGCTATCGTTCCCAGGGGAAGAGAGTCTTGAAGGGCTTGCAATGCTAAAAGCACTGCTCTCATCTCTAGAACATTTATATGCAAGTGGCATTCGTCTGGTCGCCATATGCCCTGGACAGTTCTGCCCTGATAATGCCCCCCCACCCGATCAGGGAGGCGTCCGTTGTCAGAGTAGCAACCGGAGGGAAAGGAACAAAAGGTCTTCCCAAGAAGAGCTGAGGGGAAGACATCCACCACAGAAGATGATTCTTGCATGTTTGCGTAATCATAATGGTGTGGGACATCGGAAGTTGCTGGTATGACCATTGTGTGAAGAGCATCCATTGAAGGATTCTCATGTGGAATCTGGCTAATGGAAGCAGAGGTATGGCAGCCGCCATAATCCCCAATACTTTCAGAACTAACCTGGCTTTGACTCTGTTGCTGCTGAAGAGAAGCGAGACTAGTTTGCGTATGTCTGTTATTCTCTGATCCGTTAGTCTCGCAGACATATTGACTGTGTCTAGATTTGCGCCTATGAAGGTAATAGCACGACAAGGCGACAAAACAGACTTTTCGCAATTTATTGAGATGCCTAACTTTTGACAAATGCGAAAGGAGTAGTCTCTGGCCATTAGAAGAAGATGCTTGGTGGGAGCTGTGAGGAGCCAGTCGTCCAAATATGGAAACACCTGGAATCCTTGACGTCTCAGGTGAGAAGCTACCACTGCCATGCATTTGGTAAACACCGGGGCAGTGGTGAGTCCAAAGGGCAGGGCTCTGAATTGAAAATGACTGGTTCCCAGCCTGAAGCGGAGAAATCTTCTGGAGCGTCTGTTCATTTTTATATGATAGTACACATCCTGAAGGTCTATAGAGCACATCCAGTTTTCCTTTCCCAATAGGGGAAGGATGGACTGTAGCGTGACCATCCGAAATCTTGTTTTCTTGACAGACTTGTTCAAGATACTGAGATCCAAAATTGGTCTCCAGTCCCCTGTTTTCTTTGGAACTAAAAAGAACCTGGAGTAGATTCCGGATCCTTGCTGGTCTGCTGGAACTGGCTGAATTGCTCTTTTTGCAAGCAGCTTTGAAATTTCCAAAGCTGCAAGATCCCTTTGAGTGGGTGGAACATCTGGAAGGGATTTTTTTGATTGGTTTGGAATGCGAACGAAGGGAATGGAATAGCCTTCGGAAATGATGGACTGTACCCACTTGTCTTGAGTTAGGGATAGCCAGGCTTCTGGGTACAGTGACAATCTTCCCCCGACTGCCTCCGAAGGTGGACAGTCGGGCAACACCTCAGGGATGCTGAAAGGGCTTATCGGAAAAAGTTTCTCGATTGCCCTGGTTCTGCGGACCACCTCTGCCTCTGGGGCGACGTCTACCATTATTGTTCTCTCCTCTGCCTCTGGAGGGGAACCGACTCTGTGCGTCAGGCAAATTCCCTTGAGATTGTTTGCGGAACCACAATCACTTTTCTGGCCTTTGGGGTAAGATCTAGAAGGAGTAGAAAAACGGACTCCGACGGCAGACAAAGTCTTGCCAACCGTCTCGCATCTAGTCAAGGTTTCTTTCACCTGAGGACCAAAGAGAGATGATCCATCAAACGGGGAGTTAGTGAAAGACGTTTTAAAGGGGTCCGCAAAATTGCATAGTCGCATCCAGGCATGCCGGCGTAAGGCGACACCTGTCCCTGCGGCTCTACTCGCTCCATCAGCCGCATATGAAAGGAGGCGCATGGAGGAGTTAGCTATAGAATTCAGGGTAGTCAGCTGGGCGTTCATCTTGTCCTGAAAACCTGCAGCTGTAGGATCCTTCAACATATCACTCGCTTCCTTGATCAAGTCTCTCTGGAGACGAGTGAAATGGCATAGGTAGTTCAGCGAACGCATAGCAAAGGTCGCTGACGAAAACATCCGCTTCCCGCACCTGTCCATAAACCTAGATTCCTTGTTAGGGGGATGGACAGGCACTGAAGGATCAGCTAGTTCCTTCTTGGTGGCAGCAGCTACCACCATAGCATCCACCGTAACTCCTTTGGTCAGAAATTGTTTATCAGTTGGTGCTGTTATAAACTTAGAAGGTCTCCTGGGGGTAGGGTCCACTGAGTCAGGAGCCGTCCATGCTTTGCTACCACCTGCATGAGGGGGTCAAAGGGGGGAGACACCCAGGAGGTGGAAGGGCGAGAGCCAAATGCCTCAAGATACACAGATTCATCCTCCGAAGGGTTAAGGGCTGGCCAATTTCCCCTCTGCTTGAGGATCTCTAGAATGCCTGCAAAGGAGACATCTTCAGAAGGGGAACGGGGGGAACCCTCGGAATCCTCTAAATCTGTGTCAGAGGTGACAGACTCAGGTGAGTCTATGTGTTTCCTCTTACACTTTCTCTTCCTAGGGGGCTCCCCTGCCATATCAGGAGAGGCCTCGGAAGAGGATGAAATCCCCACAGGGGATTCTTGAAAAGTTGGCTCTCTGCGGTCAGGGATGAGGGAGAGAGTAGACTTAACCTGAGGCACCGAAGAGGGAGGGGCGGACGGAGCTGACTGTGGAGTTGAACCAGGTTCCAACACACTCCGCATGACCTCGAACGCACCCCTGTCAGGCAGAACCAAAGGTCCCCGCTCCGAGAAGCTGAGAACCTCCCTCGGCACCGACAGAGATGGCTCCGAGGCCGATGTCGGAGCCGAACTCACCAGAGCCGAAGCACCGAGAGGGAGAGCGGGGTCAGACAAGGGTCCGATTCCACTCACCCCCTCGGAGCCGACTAGGGAAGTCCGGCGCCGAGATTCTTCAAAGGAAGAAATCGGAGCCGACGACGGAACCGAAGACAAATGTATCGGCTCCGACGCTACCACAGTCTCGGTTCCGAGACGCCCCGGCTCCGAGCTCAAAGGAGTCGGAGGAGGAATATTTAGAGGGACAGATTGAAGCAACGACTGATGAGTCGGGCTCTGAAGCATTTGGGCCAGTGCCACGGACTTTAGAAGTCGACTCACTACCCTCTGAAGGTCATGATCCGAAAGCCTCAATGACCTAGAGGAGTGAGACCTATGGCTCCGTTCAGACAGCAAGGGGGACACTGGAGCCGAATGAACGGTGCCAAGGGATGGTGACCTAGACCTCTTTCTCGATGTCGGCTCTGATGGTCTGATCGGAGCCGACCCAGGAATTTCCAATACCTCGGCTCCAGCCGGAGCCGAGGGAACCACAGAAGCTGTAGTCAAAGACTCATCGGCTCCAGCCGGAGCCGATGTAGCAGTAGGTTTCGAAGCCTTAGGCCTCGACTCTGAAGCTGGAGTCGAGGTCTTAGAAGCCTTGGAAGGTTTTCCCGAGGTAGCAGTTAGGGAACCTTCAGGCTTAAGCAAACCCCTTAGAATGAGTTTGTTTTTTCTTTCCTGCAGGACTCTAGGGCTGAAGCCATGGCATACAGCACAAGAGTCCTGCAGGTGTAAAGGTCCCAGGCAGTACACACAAGAAGTGTGACTGTCTGTCAGAGACATTTTCTGACAGCACGAGTCACACTTCTTGAAGCCTGAGACCTTTGAATCCTTGGACATTTTCAAGGAGCCGAAAGTGTAACCACCACACAAAAAACACACACACACTGATTACACTATCAAAAAATAAGTTTAAACTAAATTTAAACTAATAAATCTAGTTAGTTTGTAATACAATATATCCCTACAAAAACACAAACACACCACTATAGGGATGGAAGGGCCCGAAGGCCTAAGGAAAGAACTTATCAGTTCTTGTGGGAAAGGGGCTGGTTAAGGGTAGAAAGGATAAAAATCCACTACACTAAGGGTAAACAGAGAAAAAACTAAGCTAAAAGGGGTTTAAAAGCTATTAGACTGATCTAATACCACTGACCTGAAGCCGGTAGAAAAACAACACCTCGATCGCTGTAGCGGCAAACGAGATCTGAGGTAATTCACGCCTAGCATTGTGGGATATAAGGGGAGCCTCAAGCCGGTGGAACCAACTCTCGAGCTTTTAGAGTGGCCGAGTCAGAGCCGAGGTCGGCTCCGAACCCATCCAGCAAGAATGAAGGCGAGATAGACAACTTAACATTGTTGGATTTCCCGGGAATGTGCGTTGCTATCAGATAACGCTGAGAAGAGATCGCCCATTGCCAAAGTCTGAGTGCCTCTCGACATAAAGGGTATGATCTGGTTCCGCCTTGTTTGTTGATGTACCACACTACGGACATGTTGTCCATTTGAATTGCAATAGTCCCAGTGGGAAGAAAGTCGTGAAGGGCTTGCAACGCTAAAAGCACTGCTCTCATCTCTAAGACGTTTATGTGCAAGTGGCACTCGAAAGGTTGCCACGTGCCTTGGACTGTCCTGCCCTGATAATGCCCCCCCCACCCGATCAGGGAGGCGTCTGTTGTTAATGTGGCGACTGGGGGGGGTGAAGGGTCTTCCTCGGAGAAGTTGAGGTGATGTGATCCACCAAGACAGTTGATTCTTGCATGATTGAGCTATCAATATGATATGGGACATCTGGAGCTGTTGAAAGGACCATTGAGTAAACAGCATCCATTGGAGGATCCTCATGTGAAAGCAAGCTAAGGGGAATAGCTGCTGCCATGAGTCCTAACACCTTCAAAACTAGTCTGGCTTTGACTTTGTTGCATTGTAAGAGAAGGGAAACTTGTTTTCGAATGTCTGACACTCTCTGCTCTGTGAGTCTGGCTGAAAGATTGAGTGTGTCTAAGGTGGCGCCTATAAAGGTAATAGATTGACAAGGCGACAAGGCAGATTTTTCAAAATTTATCGAAATGCCTAGAGCTTGGCAAGATTGGATGGTGAAGTCCCTGGATAGAAGAAGTTGATGTCTGGTGGTGGCGGTAAGGAGCCAGTCATCTAAATATGGAAACACCTGGAATCCTTGACGTCTCAAGTGAGCCGCGACCACTGCCATGCATTTGGTAAACACACGGGGGGCTGTAGTGAGACCAAAGGGCAGGGCCCTGAACTGGTAGTGACTGGCTCCCAGCCTGAAGCGGAGATATCTCCTGGAGCGTCTGTTCATCTTGATGTAGTAGTACGCGTCCTGAAGATCTATCGAGCACATCCAATTGTACTGACCCAAGAAGGGTAGAATGGACTGTAGCGTGACCATCCGGAATTTTGTTTTCCTGACATACTTGTTTAAGTAGCTGAGATCCAGTATGGGTCTCCAGTCCCCTGTTTTTTTGGTACCAAAAAGAATTTGGAGTAGATTCCGGATCCTTGCTGGTCTGCTGGGACTGATTGGATAGCTCTTTTTGATAGCAGCTTTGAAATTTCTAATGCTGCTTGTTCTTTTAGACTGGGTGGAACATCTGGAAGGGATCTTTTGGGTTGGGATGGGATGTGAATAAAGGGAATTTTGTAACCCTCGGATATGATCGACTGTACCCATTTGTCTTGAGTAAGGGAAAGCCAGGCTTTTGGGTACAGGGATAACCTTCCCCCGACTGCCTCCAAAGGTGGACAGCCGGGCAGCCCCTCAGGGATGCTGAAAGGGTTTGTCAGAGAAAATTTCTCTGCTACCCTGGTTTTGCGGACCTCCTCTGCCTCTAGGGCGGCATCTATTATTATTCCCCCCTCTGCCTCTAGAGGGGAATCGACCTTGTGCGTCAGATGAGACTCTCTGGGATTGTTTGCAGAACCACATCTTTCCTCCCCTCTGACCTTTGGGATAGGGTCTAGAAGGGGTAGAAAAATGGACTCCTATGGCAGAGAGAGTCTTACCTTCTACCTCGCACCTGGTCAATGTATCCTTCACCTGTGGACCAAACAAGGATGATCCATCAAAGGGAGAATTGGTGAAGGACGCCTTGAAAGGGTCCGCAAAGTTGCATAGCCGCATCCAGGCGTGACGTCGTAAGGCAGCACCTGTGCCTGCGGCTCTACTCGCCCCATCTGCAGCATATGAGACCAGCCGCATGGAGGAGTTAACGATGGAATTCAGGGTTGCCAACTGGGAGTTCATTGTGTCTTTGAACCCCTCAGCTGTAGGATCCTTTATCAGTTCACCCATATCCTTGAGTAAATCTCTCTGGAGACGAGTGAAGTGGCATAAGTAATTCAGCGAACGCATTGAAAAGGTCGCTGATGAGAACATCTGCTTGCTGTACCTGTCCATGGTCCTAGATTCCTTATTAGGAGGATGGACAGGAACCGAAGGATCAGCTAACTCCTTCTTAGTGGCCGCAGCCACCACCATGGCATCAACAGGGACACCTTTGGATAAAAAATCTTTATCTCTAGGGGCAGTAATAAATTTAGATGGTCTCCTCGGGGTGGGTTCCACTGAATCAGGAGCCATCCAAGCCTTCCTTGCCACCACTTCCATAAGGGGTTCAAAGGGAGGGGACACCCAGGAGGTAGAAGGGCAAGAGCCAAATGCCTCAAGATACACTGACTCATCCTCCGAAGGGTTAAGGGATGGCCAGTTCCCCCTCTGTTTGAGGATCTCAAGGATGTCAGCAAAGGAGACATCCTCAGAGGGGGATCGAGGGGAACCTTCAGATTCCTCTAAGTCAGTGTCAGAGGTGATCGACTCAGGGGAGTCAATGTGCTTCCTCTTGCACTGACTCTTCCTTGGGGGATCTCCTACCGGGTCAGGAGAGGCCTCGCAAGAGGAGGAAATTCCCAATGGGGAAACTTGAGGAGTTGGCTCTCTGTGGTCTAAGACAAGGGGGTGAGTAGAAATCACCGCAGGCACTGTAGATCGGGGGGCTGAAGGAGCCGACTGTGGGGCAGAACCTGGTTCTGGCACGCTCCGCATGACCTCGAAGGCACCCCTGTCAGGCAAGGCCAGAGGCCCCCGCTCCGAAGAGACAAGGACCTCCCCCGGCACCAACAGGGACGGCTCCGAAGCCGATGTCAGAGCCGAACTCACCAGCACCGAAGCCCCGAGAGGGAGAGTGGGGTCGGACAAGGGTCCGATGCCACTCGCCCCCTCGGAGCCGACGAGGGAAGCTCGGCTCCGAGATCCCTCCAAGGAGGAGATCGGAGCAGGCGATGGAGCCGAAAGGGAAGGTATCGGATCCGACACACCGACGGTCATGGCTCCGACAAGCCCTGGCTCCGAACTCAAAGGAGTCGGAAGAGGAATGTATTGGGGAACGGAAATAGCCACTGACTGGTGAGTCAGGCTATGCAGCATTTGGGCCAGTGCCTCGGACTTGAGAAGTCTACTCACTACCCTTTGCAAATCATGGTCAGATAACCTGGAAGACCGTGAGGAATGAGTTTTATGGCTCCGTTCAGAAAGAAGTGGGGATCCTGGCGCCGAATGCACGGAGCTGATAGAGGGGGATCTGGATCTCTTCCTAGACTGTGGCTCCGATAAGAGTATCGGAGCCAATGGAGTTTTATCAGCCTTGGCTCCAGCCGGAGCCGAGGTAACAGTATGAGGCTCGGAAATATCGGCTCCAGCCGGAGCCGATGTCGAAGCCGACTTAATCTTTCCAGCAGTCGACTCTGAAACCGGAGCCGACTGTTTGGAAGTTTTAGAAGGCTTCCCCAACACAGACTGAGTCGGGGGGCCTTCAGGCTTTAATAAGCCCCGCAAGATTAATTTATTCTTGCATTCCTGCAGGACTCTAGGGCTAAAACCATGACAAACAGCACAAGAGTCCTGCAGGTGCAAAGGTCCCAGGCAATACACACAAGAAGTGTGACCGTCTGTCAGAGACATTTTCTGACACCACGAGTCAGAGTCACACTTCTTGAAGCCTGAGACCTTAGAGTCTTTTGACATCGTAAAAGGAGTGCCTGACAACAACACAAACACACTACAGACACACCCTCTACTGAAGAAATTTTTAAATTATTAAGGCTAACACAAGCCACAAACACACACACACGCACACACACACACACACACACAAAAGCCCTTAACAAAAAACAACTAATTTAGTCACACTAAAGGACTGGGGGAAGGGAGGGGTCGAAGGCCTACAAGTTAAGGGAAGAAAAGGAAGGGAATATAGACCCGAAAAACAGGGGTCGATTTGTCTAAATATTTAATTAAACTAAAAAGGTTATGGTATGAAACAAAAAGGGGGTTAAGAAATACCTAATATGGTAAAAACTCTAACTCACCTGCCTGAGCCGGTAGAAAAGCACCTCGTCAGCTATAGCGGCAAACGAGATCTGAGTAGTTACCGCCTAGCATTGTGGGATATAGGGGAGCCTCGAGCAGGTGGAATTAGCTCTCGAGCTTTAGTATTGGCCGAGTCGGAACCGAGGACTGGCTCCGAACCCATCCAGCAAGAATGAAGGCGAGATTGATAACTTAACATGTTGCCAGATATACCACAATTAGAAGTTATGTCTTTACCATAACGTTCCATGTGGAGTGTTCATCTCACCTTTGTTCTTACACCTGGGTTCGGAGCCGATCCTCGGCTCCGTGTCGGCCGCTTGGCAAGCTCTGCATTGAGAAGACGCTCGAGACCAACCTAACTCCCACAATCCCCCTCTGCCTTTACCTCAGATCTAGTTTGCAAGCAAACCAGAAGTCAGAGAGAGAGACACATTCATGCCAAAAACAACATAACTGAAAGAAACACCTATACATATATATATATATAAACATATATACACAATAACTGCGTAATGCAGAAGCAGGAGAAACCAAACCAGACACCAAACTGGACGTTCTTCCTGAGGGTGGGAGGGTGGGAATGTAAGTACAAAGGCGAGATGAACACTCAACATGGAACGTTATGGTAAGGACATAACTTCTAAATGTGAGAGTGTTCAATCTCGCCGTTTGTTCTTACACCTGGGTAGCGTCCCTAGCTCCCTGTTCCTGAGGAACTCACGGGAGAACGTTCTTGAGCACAGTGGAACCAAAGGTTGCCCTGTCCCTAGAAACCCTGTCTACCTTGTAATGAGAAATGAATGTATGTGGTTTAGACCAAGTGGCAGCTGCACAAATAGTGTCTAATGGTAAGCGAGCTGCATGAGCCAGGGATGTAGATACTGATCTTGTAGAGTGCCCTTGGGTTTGACAGGTAAAGTTTGTTCAAGTAGCATAAACAAATATAATGCAATCAGTTAGCCATTTGGAAAGGGTTCGTTTAGTAACTGCTACACCTTTCCTGCTGTCTGCAAAGGCTACAAAAAGTTGATCTGTTTTCCTGTGATCCTTTGTTCTATCCAGGTAAAATCTAAGTTGTCTATGAACATCCAACTTGTGTAACATATACTCCAACTTATTGGAGTGGTTTTTGAAAAAGGTAGGGAGCTCAATGGATTGATTAATGTTATTAACGGAGCAAACTTTGGGGAGAAAGGACGGATTAGTGCGAAGAGATACTCTGTCAGAGTGAAAAATCAAATAAGGGTGTTTAATAGAAAGAGCCTGAAGCTCTGACACCCGCCTAGCCAATGTAATGGCCACCAAAAAGAGGGTCTTCCACGACAAATACTTCAATGGACAAGAGGAGGCTGGTTCAAACGGAGGTAGCATCAATTTGGATAATAAAAGGCTCGGATTCCAAGGTGATGTAGGAGTTCTAACTGGTGGTCTAATATGGAAAGATCCTTTCAGAAAGGCCTTACAAAGTCTGTGAGCCATAATAGGAGCCCCACATTCTTCCACATGAAAGTTGGAAATGGCAGCCAATTGCACTCTTAAAGTGGCAGGAGAAGCTCCTTGGTGGAACAATTCGGTTAAAAACTCCAAGATCTTGTTTAAGGGAGCTATAACAGGGTCCAATTGCTGTGTATTTGCCCAGTAAACAAAACGCTTCCATTTACTAGTGTAAGTCTTTGTAGTGGAAGCTTTATGAGAAGCCACTAGTATATTCTGAACTGCAGGTGAAAGAAGATCAGACCTGGCTAAGTAGGGAAGCGGAGCAGCCAAGCTGCTAGTTGGAGTGACAGAAGCGAGGGGTGGGGAGCCCCTGACGAGTGGGTCAGTAGATCCGGCTCCGGGTCCAGGATCCAGGGTTCCCGAATGCAGTGTGCCAGGAGAAAGGGAAACCAGATTTGACAAGGCCAGAATGGGGCAATGAGGATAATCGTCCTTTGCAGGTTGTTGGCTTTCTGCAGAAACTTTGTAATCAGGGGAAAGGGAGGAAAAGCGTACAGGAGACCCGGGGGCCAATCGTGAACCAGAGCGTCCCTGGGAACTTCCCCTGGAGGGGGCAATAGGGCAAAATAGCTTCTGCATTTGGCGTTCATTGGAGACGCAAAAAGATCGCAGGAAGGCTGGCCCCATTTGCGAAAAATCTCCTTCGCAACTGACTGTTTGAGGGACCACTCGTGAGGCAATAGGATTGCTCTGCTCAACCTGTCGGCTATGACGTTGGATGACCCCGGGATGTGCGTTGCAATCAGAAAGCGACCCGTGGACTCCGCCCATTGCCAGATTCTCATGGCCTCTCTGCATAGCTGATAAGACTTGGTTCCCCCTTGTTTGTTTATGTACCAGACTACGGACATGCTGTCCGTCTGAACTGCAATAGTCCCTAGAGGAAGAAGGGGAGCAAAGTGTTGCAACGCTAGAAACACTGCCCTCAACTCTAGAACATTGATGTGCAGATTGTACTCTAAATTGGTCCATTCGCCTTGGACTGTCTGTCCCTGAAAGATGCCCCCCCACCCTATCAGGGAAGCGTCCGTGGTCACCGTAGCTGTCGTGGGTAGCACAAATGGTCTTCCGCTGGAAAGATTGCAAGTCCGGAGCCACCAGGCTAGATGTGATTTGCATGTGTTTGTGATCAGAATTTCGTGTGTCAGAGGTAGCTGTTGGAACGACCATTGTGCAAACAGTAGCCATTGTAGAACTCTCATGTGCAGTCTTCCCAATGGTATCGCAATGAGAGAAGCTGCCATGAGACCCAAAACCTTCAGAACCAGTTTTGCTGGGGATTTTCTGGCTGACAGAAGAAGAGATATGTGGCTTTGTAGTGAGGCTATCCTTTCTGGAGGAAGTCTTAGAATTAAACGCTGCCTATCCAATTCTGCTCCTATGAATGAGATATGCTGTGATGGCTGTAGTAAAGATTTTTCGAAATTTACGGAAATTCCGAGATGAACACAAAGCTGCAGTGTGTAATCCCTGGTCTGAATCAGTTGACGCTGGGTGGTGGCAGAAAGGAGCCAGTCGTCCAGATACGGAAACACCTGGAATCCCAGGCGTCTCAAGTGAGACGCTACCACTGCCATGCATTTGGTGAAAACCCTGGGGGCTGAGGTCAGACCAAAGGGCAGGGCTCGAAACTGAAAGTGGCTGGCTCCCAGACGGAAGCGCAAGTGATCCCTGGACGCCCTGGCCATTTTGATGTGGTAGTATGCATCCTTCAGATCTATTGAGCACATCCAGTCATCCTTCTGTAGAAATGGAAGGATCGATTGAAGCGTGACCATCCGGAACTTTTCTTTCTTGACGAAGGTATTGAGATTGCTTAGGTCCATAATCGGCCTCCAGTCCCCTGTCTTTTTTGGAACTAAAAAGAACCTTGAGTAAGTTCCGAATCCTCTTTGGTCCGCTGGGACTGGTTGGATTACTCTTTTTTCTAGCAGCTTTGAAATTTCTATAGCTGCAGGGTCTCGCAGATGGGGCGGCACATCTGGGAGTCTTTTCTTCGGAATTGAGGGCAATAGGAAGGGTATTCTGTAGCCTCTGGTAACAACGCTTTTTACCCAATTGTCTGATGTAAGATTTCGCCAGGCCGGAGGGTATAAAGCTAAGCGACCCCCGACTGCCTCCAGAGCAGGACAGTCGGGCCTCCTCTCAGGAGTGCTGGAAAGGTTTCCCAGGGGGTGTATCCCTGTCACCTTGGTTTTGCGGACCCCCTCTGCCGCCAGGGCGGCATCTTCCACCTCTGCCCCCCCCCTCCTCTGCCTCTAGAGGGGGCATCACCCTGTGTGCCTGGGAAAGATCCTTGGGGTTTTCGAAACCACATTTTTCCACCACGTTGCCCTTTGGGGTACGGTCTGGATGGGGTGGAAAAACGGACTTCGACAGCAGACAGAGTCTTTCCCTCTTGCTCACACCGGGTAAGGGTCTCCTTTACTTTGGGGCCAAAGAGAGTGGCACCATCGAATGGGGCGTTAGTAAAGGAAGACTTGAAAGCTTCCGCAAATGAACATAAGCGCATCCAGGATTGTCTACGAAGAGCAATCGTTGAAGCTGCTGCCCCACTCGATCCTTCGGCTGCGTATGAGATCAGCCTCATGGACGAGTTTGCAATAGATGTAAGGGTATTGAGATGTGCTGTAACCTTTTCTGAAACAGCAGCATCTGTAGTACCCTGGAGGGTATCTCCCAACTCTTTGATTAGATCCCTCTGTAGCCGTGTGAAGTGGGTCAAATAGTTCAGGGATCGCATAGAAAAAGCCGCTGAACTAAAAATGCGCTTCCCATACCTGTCCATAGTCCTAGAATCTCTGTTAGGCGGATGGACAGACGAGGAAGATTCAGACATCTCCTTTTTCGTGGCCGCTGCCACCACCACAGCGTCCACTGGCACTCCCTTTGTCAGATAAGCTTTATCTTGGGGGGCAGTAATATATTTGTTAGGCTTTCTAGGGACTGGCTCCACCATGTCAGGCGTCTCCCACGCCCTTCGAGCAATCAGCTCCATCAACTCATCGAAGGGCGGAGTGACCCAGGAGGAGGAAGGGCGAGCACCGAATGCCTTCAGCAAAACTGACTCATCCTCAGAAGGGGGAAGGGATTGCCAATCACCTCTCTGCTTTAGGATCTCCAGGATGTCAGAAAAGGAGACATTCTCTGAGGGTGACTTTGGGGACCCTTCTGACTCATCCAACTCAGTGTCCGATGTCAATGATTCTTGTGGAGAATCTAAGTGTCTCCTCTTACACAATCTTTTCCTCGGAACTTCCTCGGGGGGGGGCATCCGAAGAAGCCTCCGAGGAAGAGGGGGCACCCTCCAGGGGTGGCTGAGACACTGGTGCTCGACGCTTAGATGTAGCCATGGGTGCAGAGGAGGATAACGGTCCTTTATGGGAAGGAGAAGCTGTTTCTGCTGACGTGGTTGTCTGAGTAGACAACACCTTCCTCATGAGGTCGAAGCCCCCCGGGTCCCGAGTCGAGGTATCTCCCGGTTCCGAAGAAATCGGAAGAATTCCCGAGACAGGCACCGAAGGCATCGACCCCGAGGACGGAGCCGAGTCGATCTGAGCCGAGGCCCCGAGAGGGAGTGTCGGAACCGAAACATCGGTCCGACTCTCAGTCCCAGACCCAAGGATGGATCTTCGGCTCCGAGACTCCGGTACCGGTTCCGACGGAGTCAAGGTGAACGGAGCCGACCGAGAAAAAGACGGTTCTGTCACCGAGGGCTCCACAATCACCAGATCAGCCTCTCCCGGCTCCGAAGACTGGATAGGCATCGGAGGAGGAACAGGTGGAGATAAGGGAAGGCCTTCGAGTCTCGACACCAACTGGGAGGAGACAGAGATGAGTTTGGATAAGGCCGTATTCTCCATTAATTTCTGCACCACGCGGTCTACATCGGTGTCGGAGAGGGGCCTGGAAGAACGCGTCGAAGGAATCGAAGACGGAGCCGACCTCAACAGTGCCAGGGGAGGGAGCTCCGTCACCGGTTCCAAGACTCGAGGCTCGGAAACTGACAACAGTTCAACACTCGGCCCCGAAGTCTGTGGAACCGGTGATTGAACTTTGACTGAAGAGCTCGGAGCCGATGACCTGGGCTCCGACGTCTTCGATTCCTTCGAGGATTTGGATGTCTGGTCTGATGCATCCAGTGCCTCTTGAAAAGCAGGCTTCAAAAGCCCCCTATCCATAAGTTTCCTGCGCCTATCTGTCATGACCCTTCCACTGAAAGAATGACATATTGAGCAGTCTTCTTGCAGATGGAGAGGGCCAAGACAGTGGACGCAGGAACTGTGATTGTCAGGCACAGACATCTTCTGCCCACATTGGCAGCGTTTAAAGCCAGACTTAGCTTTCTCAGACATGTCACAAAGTTAGGTACAGCAAAAAGTGAAATAGCCAATAATATGTCCAGTCCAGTAAATTTGTCTATTCCAGAAAAAAAATTTTTGTCAAATCCAGTAAATTAGTCAATCCAGTAGTCAATCCAAAGTTAAAGGGGTGGGGTAGGCCCCGAGGGAAAACTCTAATAAAGTATATAAAAATTATATACGGAACCGAGAAACCCTCGATACACTACTCACACACACACACACACACACACACACACACACACACACAGTCACTTAAGGAACAATTTTTTTAGAAAAAAATAGAAGAAATATAAGAAAATAATTAATCTTAGCTTGAGTTGGCCCGAGCTCATCAAATCTGATGCGAACGTTGCAGCGGCAAACTAGATCTGAGGTAAAGGCAGAGGGGGATTGTGGGAGTTAGGTTGGTCTCGAGCTTCTTCTCGATGCAGAGCTTGCCAAGCGGCTGACACGGAGCCGAGGATCGGCTCCGAACCCAGGTGTAAGAACAAACGGCGAGATTGAACACTCTCACATCAATAATTCCAATACTTTTATTGACAAAAGTAGGTAAGCACTTTCACCATAAAGGCTTCATCAGACCAATCAATTACTAATGAATGCGAGATTTGAACCATTCTTAAATACACTTCCTCATGAATAATTCAACATTACAACGCAGTAAAAGTGCTGACATCATTTCCTTAGCACTAAATAAACACATATCTAACTGCAGCTCATACAAAGCTGTTTAACATTATGCATATAATAAATATAACGAATAAATAAATAAAATAGACCATGCTTAAATACAAAAATAAAAACAAAAATATGAATAAAACACTATGCATGGTATTACATTTAAGGAAATGATGTCAGCACTTTTACTGCATTGTAATTTTGAATTATTCATGAGGAAGTGTATTTAAGAATGGTTCATATCTCGCTTTCATTTGTAATTGATTGGTCTGATGAAGCCTTTATGGTGAAAGCGCTTACCTACTTTTGTCAATAAAAGTATTGGAATTATTGTCGTGGTATATCTGGCAACTTTTTGTTCGTTTACAAGATTTTTTCAATTCTGAAGATATGGCGTGATAGTTATGTTTGTTCCAATATATATGAATAACCATGCCCCCACCACCATGCAACATTATACATTTCCTTGTAAGAAATGTAAAGCCTGTAATTATATCTACTCTAGGAATTGTTTTTGACATCCACCACTGGAAGAATTTTTAAATTTAGAACATATGCTTACTTCACTACGAAAATGTCATATATATTGCTGATTGTGACTTCTGCAATAGTTTTTATATTGGGAAGCCCAACAGATCACTTAAAGATCGTATCATACAACATCTGAGTGATATCAGACTTTGTAATAAAACTAATGCTTTATAGCAGCAATCCATTCTGGACATAAGTTTAGTTCTGATGTTGTCAGTCTTCACCAAATCCTTGACAGTGGTTTCAGTTCTGAACCTCAGAACCAACTCGGCCATATCTTCCAGCTTGCGCTCTCCAAACTGTCGAGCCAGGCACTACCCATAATGCTCCTCACAGAGAATATTGCAGATCTCATTTGCCGATTCGCAAAACAGACGCTTTAGCTTTCTTCTGTTGAGCCTTGGCTGTAACAGTGAGTAATTCTTAATATCTTTTAAAATTTTGTAATAATTTTTATTCCATATTTCCTATAAGAATTTTCTGTCTAGTACCTCTCGCTCTATCTACCCGCTACTCTTAGCTTTATCACTTATCCTTATTCTTTCATTTTCTTTCCTTTCCTACCATTGGTAGAACATAAGTACCATTGCTGGCACTTCTTTCTATTACCTTTTAGGTATTCTATTTTACCATTGTTGGTATTTTTTCTATAAATTCTTTCTTCCTTTAGTTTATGAAAAAAAAAATCCTAGATTCTGTCTTATCTCCTGTGTCATGTGACTGTAGTGTCAGTTATTTCTTTTTACAATGTCCGATCAAAAACAAACCTCCTGGTAAGTCCAGTAAAGGAACCTCATGATTTAAAAGGTGCCACAAATGTGAAGGCAAGATGCCTAATTCGGGCAATCATTCATTATGTGTATATTGTTTGGGAAAAATCCATTTACCAGAGGACTGCTCAATCTGTCACAGATTCTCTGCAGGAATTCTGATATAAAGAAAGAGCAAGTAAATTTTTAAAGGACTTCTTAAAACTAACTTTGACTAGGCCTTATCTGATGCTAGACCTGAAACTAGCACTTCCTCTTCCTTTATTTTGAGGAAAAGGCCTTCTTCGGTTCCAAGGTCTTCAGAAATGACAAAGAAGTTACCTACGTCTTCCTCGGCACTGAAGAGTTCCTTGGCATCATAGGATTTATCTGCTTTAAGACCCAAGCTCCCCTCTGAATGAAAAACAACTTCTGCTTCGGCACTGGCAGATTCCTCTCTGTCAAAACTATTACAGTTACCAAGAACTAAATATTTTTCTTCCATTGATCCATTCAAAGGCATGCCACCCAATCCTTTTTTGGAAGTGAGACCCCCCCCCCACAGGTCTCCCCCCTCATCTTCTGTTCGATCTACTAAGAGTATGTCTGAGGCTGATATACTGATACTGGTGGATCAGCTCCTGACAGCTAGGGGGTTGTCTTCAGTTCCTAACCATGCTGACCTTGGAACTAGCCTAGCTATAATTCCTCCATATCCTCCTCCTTCAACTCCTATTGAGACCTTGGAGCCCTCGGTTCTGACACCTCCAGCATCAATTGCTTTTGTTCCGGTAGCTTTCTCATCTCCGGTTCCAAGAGTTGTCTTGAGTTCCTCCGAGACTTCGGCACCGGAGGTCTCCCATGGTTGTGATTCTCTGGTCAGGTCTGAGGGGCTTGGTTCAATTTATTTTTACTCAGAACCATCCATGTCCCTTGGCACCTTGGCCTTTGTAAGTTTGACCCAGGCTTCTGTTCCAGAGGCTGCCTCCTTGGTGTGGGGTGTGACCTTGGTTCCAAAGGAGTCCTGTTCAGTTCTGGGCTCCCATCCCTCTGGGGGGGCAGTCTTTAGGATAATGGAGAAAGCATTGTCCATTGGGGACTCTCAGTCTTTGTCATCCTTGTCAAGACAGATTTCCACCTCTTCTAGACCTGAGCTACCATCATTCTCATCCCCAGGACAAAGGGCATGAAAGTCTCAGGTGACTCCCACATTAGTGGCCCCTCCTCAGACACTTCCCCAGATCATCCCCAAGGAAGTCCCTGTGAAGAAGAAGTGCAAGAGGAAGCACCGGGACTCCCCAGATGAGTCCTTCAGAAGATACTGATTTTGATGAAGAGGAAGGTTCCCCTAGATCACCCCCAATGATGTTTCCTTTGGGGACATCCTAGAAATCCTGAAACAGAGGGGTGGCTGGTCCTCCATTCAATCAATATACCTGGAGGCTTTTCATGTCCAGCCTCTACTTCTTGGATCTCTCCACCTGGTGATGATCTTATTAAACTAATCGCTCAGCGGGCATGAAAGATACCCGACTCCATAGAGCCAATACTCAAGAGACCTGACTGAGAATTATCAGCCCCTAAAGATGAACCACATTGGTCTAAAGGGATTCCTGTCAATGACATGGTGATAGCGGCCGCCACCAAGAAGGAACTGGCTGAAGAGAGTCCGACTATACATCCTCCTAACTAGGAGTCTAGGACATTGGATAGATTTGGGAAGCATGTTTATGCTTCAACGACTTTTGCTCTAAGGTCCTTGAATTATATGGCACACTTTACCAGATTACAGAAAGATTTGATTAATGAACTTTCAAATACCCTCTCAGGAGCAGTGGCTGAAGAGGTCTGTGACAAAGTTTCCTCTCAGCTTGCAACTCTTGATGCTGTCTCCTACTAGTTCATGAGGCTCATTGCCCATGCAACTGAAGGGACGACTAGGGCAGTGGGTTCCAGCATAGCCATTAGAAGGCATTCCTGGATGCACTTGTGTGACTTTGTTGAGCTATTTAAAGTGTCATTCATCAATGCTCCTTTTGACGGATCCACGCTTTTTGGCCCAAAGGTAAAAAACACCCTAGCCAGATGTGAGAAAGATGGTAAGACCTTATCTGCTGTAGGCATACATTTCTCCACTTCTCAGAGGCCTTATTCTAAGAACCAAAGAAGTGGGAAACTATGGTTTAAAAAATTCAAAGGGCCTTTCCAAGACTCATGAGGCAAAGACTTCCCCCAGGGCAGAGGGGGAAGCAATGGAAGACATTGCCCCAGGGGCAGAAATGGACCACAGAATCAGGAGTCCAGAGAATCTTTCTCTGGAACTTCCTATCAGCATCCCTGAATGGGGGCCTGATTGCCTTCCTCTAGTGGCAGTCAGGGAGTGATTATCCCTGCATCTACCTCCCTGGCAATTGATAACTTCAGACAAATGGGTGCAGGGCATAATATCCAGAGGTTACAAAATTATACTATCTGTAAGTTCAAAAGTCCAGAAAAAAACCCCAGATGTTCCAACCAATCAAAGGGAAGCAGCAGTCTTAGAAATTAAAAAAACTGCTCGAAAAAAGAATCATCCAAAAAGTCCCACCAGACCAAACAGGATCCGGGGTTTACTCAAAATTATTTTTAGTGCCCAAAAAAATAGGGGACTGGAGACCCATCTTGGATCTCAACCAGTTCAACAAGCCAGTTCAGAAAACCAAAGTCCGGATGGTCTCGGTTCAATCCATGCTTCCATTTTTGGAAGAGGGCAACTGGATGTGCTCTATAGACCTCCAAGACACTTACTACCACATAAAAATGAAAAAAGCTCCAGGAGGTTTCTGCGCTTTTGGCTAGGAAACAGTCATTTCCAGTTCAGAGCATTGCCATTTTAGTCTCACCACAGCCCCCAGGCTTTTCACCAAATGCATGGCAGTGGTTGCAGCTCATCTCAGACTCCAAGGTTTCAGAGTCTTTCCATATCTCGATGATTGGCTTCTCACTGCTACCACCAGGCATCTTTTAGAACAGGTAAGAAATTACACCATAAATATTTGTACGTTCCTAGGCATAACAATAAATTTCGAAAAGTCCAGCCTTCAGCTTTCTCAGCAACTGGATTTCATCAGTGCTCATTTAAGCACTATTACAGGGATTGCGTCCCTACCTCCAGAATGACTACAATGTATCAGAGTTCAAGTCAGAAAAATTCTTTAAAGCAACAGGGTTCCAGTGAAACTTGTTCTTCCAACCTTAAGCTCCATGGTGGCATTAATCACTCTGGTTCCTCTATCAAGGTTTCATATGCAAATTTTACAGTGGTTATTAGCATCCCAATGGTCTCTGATACATCATCCAATGTCTCATGTAGTTTTTATTACCAGCCGTTGCAAACTGGATCTCAAATGTTGGCTACATTCCAACTAGATCCTCTTGGGTTGACCATTCATTCTTCCTCAGCCCGAAGCCATAGTGACCACGGATGCTTCCCAGATACAGTGAGGGGGGCATTATCTGGGAAAGACAGTCCAAGGCACGTGCTCCCAATTGTAGGCCAATTTGCACAACAGTGTTCTGCAAATGATGACAGTGCTGCTGGCGTTGCAAGCATTCCAAGATGCCCTTCCTTCCGGGACAGTAGCTATTCAGACAGTCTGTAGTCTGGTACATGAACAAACAAGGGGGAACCAAATCTTACCTACTTTGTCGAGAAGCACTCAGAGATTGGCAATGGGCAATTTCTTCCAACCACTTTCTGATAGCAATGCACATTCCGGGAAGTTCCAGTGTGATAGCAGAGAAATTGAGCAGGACTGTTCTCATGCCTCATGACTGGTCTCTGAAACCTGTAGTGGCAAACAAGATTTTTCGCCATTGGGGCCACCCTTGCTATGACCTCTTTGCCTCTCCCCTAAACAACAAGTGCAGAAGTTACTTTAACCTAATCCCCCCTCTGGGGGAGTCACCCAGAGACACTCTTCTCCACGACTGGCCTCCCGGTCTGTTATATGCCTTTCCCCAACTCCTCTCATATTACAGTTCCTAAAGAAAGCTAAAAGGATGAAAAATTCAGTAATCCTCATTGCTCCATTCTGGCCTCAACAAGTTTGGTTTCCCTTCCTTTGGCCTCATCTGATATGGAAACCATGGATTTTGGACCCAGTTCCAGATCTGCTAACTCACCCAGAGGGCATGGTTCATCTGAATATCCAATATCTCAAGCTCACTTTGTGGTTTCTCCAATTCCCATGATTGCCCGGCATCCTTTCCTTTCTTCTCCTGTCTAAAGCATTATTATTGCTCATCACAAGCCTTCAACTAGAAAACTTTATCAAGGCAAATGGGAAAAAAATTACTAGATGGGCCTTGGATAAAGGACTGGATCCTTATACCAGTCCTATTCATGAGGTTCTGAATTTTCTCAACACACTTTTCCAGTCTGGTTCCTCTTCATCTACGATGAAAGTTTATCTGGCAGAGATTTCAAATTTCCATCCAGGTTGGAATGACTCTCCTCTAATGTCTGACAAGTTTTGTAAAGCTTTTTTGAAGGGACTCTTACTACTGTAACCTCCAATCAAAGAACCATCTTCCCCATGAGATATAACTATTGATGTTAAGTTGTCAATCTCGCCTTCATTTTTGCTGGATGGGCTTCAGAGCCGATCCTCGGCTCAGACTCCGCTTATACCAAAGCTCAAGAGCTATTTTTACTGGCTCGAGGTAACCCTGTATCCCACAATGCTAGGCGCTAACTATCCAGATCTCGTTTGCCACTTAGCTGCGAGGTTGCGTTTTTGCCGGCTCTCTGGTAAATTTTTCAAAACAGTCTTTCGGGTAAGGTTTTTTCCTTTTATTTTCAGGGTTAGTGTTCGTTATTTCCCCTTTTTACCCTTTTAGAGTAACCCGCCTTATATAGTCCCTTTTGGGTCTATTTTCTATCCCCTCGGTCCTTCCTGTTAAAGTTAATATTTTTAGTCTTAGTCTTTGGTGTGGTGAAGTGACTGGACTAAGTTTTCTTTACTGTGGTGTGTGTGTGTGTGTGTGTGTGTGTGTGTGTGTGTGTGTGTGTGTGTGTGTGTGTGTGTGTGTGTGTGTGTGTGTGTGTGTTTGGGTGTGTTCTACCACATTATGTCTAAGGAGTCCAAGGTCTCAGGCTTCAAGAAGTGTGACTCGTGCTGTCAGAAAATGTCTCTGACAGACGGTCACACTTCTTGCGTTTATTGCCTAGTCCCTCTGCACCTGCAGGACTCTTGTTCTGTCTGCCATGCATTCAGTCCAAGAGTCTTGCAGGAACACAGAAACAAGTTGATTTTGCGAGGCTTGTTGAAGCCTGAAGGCTCCCCGGCCAAGTCCTCATTGGGCAAGCCTTCTAAGCCCACTAAATCGTTGGCTCCGAGTTCAGAGCCTCCAACGAGTGGTGCTACTTCTGCTTCGGCATCGTCTCCGGCTGGAGCCGACGCTTCAAAAACTCAGTCGGCTCTGATAGTTTAGTCGGAACCGACTTTGACTCATAAGCACTCCAGGTCCCCCTCTTTGGAGATGGTCCATTCGGCTCCGAGATCTCCCTTGCTTTCAGAGCGCAGTCACCAGTCCCATTCCTCTTGGTCTTCCAGGCTTTTGGACCATGACCTCGAGAGGGTGGTTAGCAGACTCCTTAAGTCGCAGGCACTGGCCCAGATGCTTCATAGCCCTTCTCAACAGACAGTGGCTATTTCCATTCCATCCTCGATTCCTCCTCCGAATCTTCCCCTGAGTTCGGAGCCGGAGTTTGTGGGAGCCGGGACCGTCGACACGTCGGAGCCGATACCACCCCTTTCGGCTCCGTCATCGGCTATGATTTCTTCTATGGTACCATCCTTGGAGGGATCCAGACGCCGTGACTCCCTCATCGGTTCTGAGGGGGTGAGTGGCATCGGACCCTTGTCTGACCCCGTTCTCCCTCTCGGAGCCTCGGCACAGGTGAGTTCAGCTCCGACATCAGCCTCGGAGCCATCCCTCTTGGTGCCGGGAGGGGTCCTTATCTCTTCGGAGCGGGGACCTTCTTCCGTGCCTGATAGGGGTGCTTTCGAGGTCATGAGGAGTGTTCTGGCCACTGTGCCTGCTCCTCGGTTGGCTTCCTCAGCTCCTCCCACTGTAGTGCCTGCTATGGTCTCTACCCATCGTCTCGACCCTGACCATAGAGATCCTACACCTCAGGGGCCCCCATTGGGAGCATCCTCCTCTTCTGAGGCCTCCCCTGATCCGTCAGAGGAGCCCCCTCGGAAGAGGAAATGTAAGAGGAAGCATCTGGACTCCCCTGAGTCCGTCACATCTGATACCGACTTGGATGAGTTGGAAGGGTCCCCACGATCCCCCTCTGAGGATGTCTCCTTCTCTGACATCCTTGAGATCCTCAAGCAGAGGGGGAACTGGTCTACCCTCAATCCTTCCGAGGACAAGTCGGTCTACCTAGAGGCATTTGGTTCTCGCCCTTCCACCTCCTGGGTGTCTCCGCCCTTTGACCCCCTTATGGAAGTGGTGGCCAGGAAGGCATGGATGGCCCATGACTCGATGGAACCTACCCCGCGGAGGACTTCAAAATTTATCACAGCCCCTTCTGATAAACAGTTTTTGACCAAGGGTGCCCCTGTTGATGCCATGGTGGTGGCAGCAGCCACTAAGAAGGAACTGGCTGATCCTTCAGTACCTATCCATCCTACTAATAAGGAATCTAGGACCATGAATAGGTACGGCAAGCGGATGTTTTGTTCAGCGACCTTTACCATGCGGTCGCTGAATTACTTATGTCATTTCACCTGTCTTCAAAGAGACTTGCTCAAAGAAATGGGTAATACTCTACAGGATCCAACAGCTGCGGGGTCTTAGGACAAAATCAACTCCCAGCTGGCAACCCTAAACTCGATTGTTAACTCCTCCATGCGGCTTATTTCTTATGCGGCCGAAGGGGCGAGTAGGGCTGCAGGCACAGGTGTGGCCTTAAGATGACACACCTGGATGTGGCTTTGTAACTTTGCTGACCCCTTTAAGGCGTCCTTCACCAACTCTCCCTTTGATGGTATGACATTGTTTGGACCTCAGGTGAAGGATACTTTGACCAGATGCGAACAAGACGGCAAGACTCTCTCTGCCGTGGGAGTCTGTTTTTCCACCCCATCCAGACCATACCCCAAAGGTCAGAAGGGTGGAAAAATGTGGTTCTGCAAACCACAGGGAGTTGCACCGGACGCACGAGGTGTCTTCCCCTCTAGAGGCAGGGAGGGAACAATAATCGATGCCGCCCCAGGGGCAGAGGGGATCCGCAGAATCAGGGTAGCAGAGAAGCTGTCTCTGGCCAACCCTTCCAGCATCCCTGAGAAGCTGCCCGACTGTCCACCTTCGGAGGCAGTCGGGGGAAGATTATCACTGTACCCAAAAGCCTGGCTTTCCCTTACTGAAGACACATGGGTACGGTCGATCATATCCGAGGGTTACAAAATTCCCTTTGTCCACACCCCAAAACAGCCAAACAGGCCCCTTCCAGATGTTCCACCCAGTCTAAGGGAACAAGCAGTATTAGAAATCTCAAAACTGCGAAGAAAAAGTGCCATCCAACCAGTCCCAGCAGACCAGCAAGGATCCAGAATCTACTCCAAGTTCTTTTTGGTACCAAAAAAGACAGGGGACTGGAGACCAATTTTGGATCTCAGCAGACTGAACAAGTCTGTTCAAAGAATGAAGTTTCGGATGGTCACGCTACAGTCCATTCTACCCTTTTTGGGTCAAGACCATTGGATGTGCTCTATAGACCTTCAGGATGCGTACTACCACATCAAAATGCACAGGCGCTCCAGGAGGTTTCTCCACTTCTGGCTGGGAGCCAGTCACTACCAATTCAGGGCCCTGCACTTTGGTCTCACTACAGCCCCCCGAGTGTTTACCAAATGCATGGCAGTGGTTAACGGCTCATCTGAGGTGTCAAGGATTCCAGGTGTTTCCATATCTAGACGACTGGCTCCTTACCACCACCAGGCGTCAACTTATTCAATCCAGAGATTACACCATTCAGATTTGTGAAGAATTAGGTATCTCCATAAACTTTGAAAAGTCTGCTTTGTCGCCTTGTCAGTCTATTACCTTCATAGGCGCCATATTAGACACAGTCGAACTCTCTGCAAAACTGACGGCACAAAGAGTCTCAGATATTTGCGAACATGTTCATATCCTTCTTCAGAACAACAAAATCCAGGCCAAGTTTGTACTGAAGACTCTAGGTCTCATGGCAGCTGCCATTATGTTACTTCCCTTAGCTCACTTCCACTTGCGACTCCTGCAGTGGATGCTCTTCTCTCAGTGGTCCTTCCAGCAGCTCCCGATGTCACACTACATTTTAATAACCCAGTTATGCAAGAAACACCTGTCTTGGTGGATGGTCTCCCTTCAAGTTACTCAGGGCAGACCCTTTGTTCTCCCCCCCCGGTTGCTACAGTGACAACGGATACCTCCCTGATTGGGTGGGGGGGGGGCATTTTCAGGCAGGATGGTCCAGGGCACTTGGCAACCTTTCAAGTGCCACCTGCACATCAATGTCCTAGAGATGAGAGCAGTTCTTTTAGAGTTGCAAGCCCTTCAGGACTCTCTTCCCATCGGGACGATTGCAGTTCAGATGGACAATATGTCCGTAGTGTGGTACATCAACAAGCAGGGCGGAACCAAGTCCTATCCCTTATGTCGAGAAGCACTCAGATTTTGGCAGTGGGTGATCTCCTCTCAGCGGTTTCTGATAGCAACGCATATCCCCGGGAAGTCCAACGTCATAGTGGACAGGCTGAGCAGATCCATTCTCATGCCGCACGAGTGGTCTCTCAAGCAGTCAGTAGTGGAAAAAATTTTCAGAAAATGGGGTCAGCCTTGCTGCGATCTTTTCGCTACACCACAGAACAGCAAATGCCAAGAATTTTTCACTCTCTTCCCTCTTCCTGGCTACCCCCCCAGAGACGCTCTACTCCACGATTGGCCCCGGGGTCTCCTGTACGCCTTTCCCCATTTTCCATTAATCACTCAGTTGATTCAGAAAGCTACTGCCTTGAGATCCACAATGATCCTAATTGCTCCGTACTGGCCTCGACAAATATGGCATCCATTCCTGCATTGTTACCTCTTGGAGCAGCCCTGGCATCTGGACCAGTTCCAGATCTTTTGACCCATCAGTCAGGCAAGCTGCACCAATCCCTCCCCTCTCTCAACCTCACAGCTTGGTTGTTCCACTTCCAACCTTAGCCAGGCTTCCCTTTATCTCCTATTCGATGCGTGACATTATTTTAGCTTCTCACAAATCTTTTTCCAGGAGGATTTATGCCAGCAAATGGAAACGTTTTTCCTTCTGGGCAAATTCTAGGAACATAGACCCATTCGTGGCTCCTATCCAATCGGTCTTAGATTTTTTGGCCGAACTCTTTCATTCAGGATCTTCTTCCTCCACTATCAGAGTCCAGTTAGCGGCCATTTCAAATTTTCATGTTGGCCTGTCAGACTCCTCCATTATGTCTCATAAACTTTGTAAAGCATTCCTTAAAGGTATCTTTTTACTTAAGCCCCCGGTTAGACATCCCCCACCGCATTGGGATTTTAATCTAGTTTTAATCTCCTTGATTCTCCCTCCCTTTGAACCTGTGGCTTCCTGTTCCTTGAAGTTACTCTCATGGGAAACAAAAAAGGCGAACCAGGAACAACTGCAAACCACCGATTTATTTATTTATTTAACCAAAATTGTACTAAGCGCTTTCACCCACACACATCAGGGCATCTTCAGAGTACTGACAATCCTTGTGTTGAACCTCTTTTTAAATCCTTATGTAAATTAGATAATTGAACAATTAAACAATTAAACAAATTATTACCTACGCAGCTAAGAATTTTTAAGAATTTTAAGAATTTTTAGCTGCGTAGGTAATAATTTGTTTAATTGTTTAATTGTTCAATTATCTAATTTACATAAGGATTTAAAAAGAGGTTCAACACAAGGATTGTCAGTACTCTGAAGATGCCCTGATGTGTGTGGGTGAAAGTGCTTAGTACAATTTTGGTTAAATTAATAAATAAATCGGTGGTCTGCAGTTGTTCCTGGTTCGCCTTTTTTGTTTTACTAATTCTGGAAGTTTGTTTTTAGTACTCTCATGGAAAAGTTTGTTTCTAGTGGCCATAACCTCTGCGAGGGGAGCCTCAGAACTTCACACCCTTTGTGTTCGTCCTCCTTATCTGGTTTTCCATAAAGATAGTGTCCCTCAGAACTAAATCCTCCTTTTTACCCAAGATATCTTCTGAGGCAAATCTAAACCAGACTATCGATCTCCCAGTTTTCTTCCCTAATTACTCCAACAGAGCGGAACAAAAGTTGCATTTCTTGGATGTTCATCGCCAACTCCGTTACTACCTGGATAGAACCAAGCAAATTTGGAAATCTGAGCAGCTTTTCCTATCTTATGCTGAAGGGAAGAAAGGCCTTCCAGTTTCCAAAGTAACCCTTTCTAGATGGTTGGCTTCTGTCATCACTTTCATCTATGAACTGAAGCATCAAAAGCTTCCTTCAAGACCTAGAGCCCATTCAACTAGAGCCTTAGCTACGTCTATAGCCTTTCAGGACAGGTTGCCTTTAGATTCAATTTGTGCGGCAGCCACATGGGCCTCTCCCCATACCTTTATTTCTCATTACAAATTGGACATGGCCTCCAGAAGCTGAGCTAACTTTCGTTCCACCGTCCTCAAGAGTCTGTTCCAATGAGCCACCCAGGGTTGAGGTGCTAGGGATGTGGTCCCATCCAGCAAGAATGAAGGTGAGATTGACAACTTAACATTGAGAAGTTATGTACCTACCCATAACGTTCCATGTTAGTTGTCTTCTTCTCGCCTTCTTTCTTGCGTCCCGCCATCCAACCCCCTACCCTGGACAGACTGATAGGATCCTATGGAGCCTTCCTTTTTTGCCCAGTATGGTCTCCAGTAGTTATCCTTGTCTTGGGATGGCTAACTTTATGGGTATGCCTTTCTCTCTTTTGTTCTGGGGGCAGAACTGCTATAGTGTTAGCTATCAAATGAGATCTGGGTAGTTAGCGCCTAGCACTGTGGGATACAGGGTTACCTCGAGCCGGTAAAAATAGCTCTCGAGCTTTGGTATAAGCCGAGTCTCGGCTCTGAACCCCATCCAGCAAGAAAGAAGGTGAGAAGAAGACAACTAACATGGAACGTTATGGTAGGTATATAACTTCTCATTCTTCAAGCTCTTACTAAGACTCCTTTTGAACCATCAGCATCTTGTGATTTTTAAGTATTTATCCTGGAAGACATTATTTTTGGTGGCTATTACTTCTACAAGAAGGGTTTCCAAGTTGCAGGCTCTATCATGCAAATCACCCTACCTAATTTTTCATAAAGATAGAGTCGCACTCAGAACAAATCCATCCTTCTGACCAAAAGCAGTTTCCAAAACCAACATTAATCAGTCACTACAATTGCCAGTCTTTTTCCCTAATTGTTCTAACAAAGAGGATTATGTCCTTCATTTACTAGATGTACACAGACAACTGCATTTTTATCTTCACAGAACTAAAGAGTTTAGGAAATCAGATCAGTTATTTCTAGCATTTTCTTCCCTCCATTTGGGTAATCCAGTTGCTAAGGTTACTTTAGCTAAATGGCTCAGAGACTGCATCATGTTCATTTATCATTCTAAAGGATTTCAACTTCCCAAACCAGTTCAAGCCCATTCATCTAGAGCTGTGGCAACTTCAGAAGTTTTTCATGCCAGAGCTTCTCTAGACGACATCTGTGCAACAGCCTCATCGTCTTCTCATCATACCTTTATCACTCATTACAAATTAGATCAGGTGTCGAGGGATAGAACATCATTTGGCTCTATGATGCTTAGGAATATTCTTCTTTGAGACCTCCCAAGGCTAAAGTAGCTGGGGATTTTGTCCCAATGTCAAGGATTGGGTGAAGATTGACAACATCAGATAAAGAAGCCATGTCTTGCCATAACATTCCATCTGTGTTGTCGATCTTCACCACTCCTTGACATCCCCACCCACCTTCTCCCATCCTGAGACTCTTAGTAGACCAGATTAGTCCTAAGCTAGTTTCCCCTTAAGGGCTCATATAGGGCCTCGTTCTCTATACTTTCTATACTTAACCATATTTTGTTTTTCTATATACTAATTATGTGGCAAACTAGATCTGCGGTAATCTGTGTGAGGAGCATTATGGGTAGTGCCTGGCTCGAGAGTTTAGAGAACACGTGCTGGAAGATATGGCTGAGTCTGTTCTGAGGTTCAGAACCAAACCCACTGTCAAGGATTGGTGAAGATCGACAACACAGATGGAACATTATGGTAAGAGATAACTTCTTTTTTTATGGGGATGAAAATTGTAATGGAGAGTCTGAGAGGTGGTGATTTGACCAACTGAACAGAATCCATTGAAGCCAGATGGCTAGTTGACTTACAGGCCAATAAATAACCAGGATTAAATGAAAAGGTACATGTAAAGTTGTTCTATCTCGCCGTCTATTCTTACAGATGGGATCGGCTCTGAGTCGGCCTACTACAAAACTTGAGGTCTTCAGACAGCTCGAGGCCAAGTACCTATCCCATGATGCACCCGGAGTTACCTCAGATCTAGTTTGCCACTATAATAGATCGTAGGTTTCTCAGCATAGCTCAGGCCAGTAAAATTTATTATAAAAATCTTTCTAATAACTTTTTTATTTCTACTATTTAGCTTTTAGCTTTAGCTTTTATAGCATTTAAATCTCTATAGTGTGTATTCCTTGGTGTTCCTTTTCATATTTAAATATAGCTTTTGCCCTTTGTTTTTTTTCTAAAGGCCTTTATAATTAGTGTAGTTATATAGTTCTTGTGTGCCTTTGATAAGTGACATTTTTGCCATAGTTTTTGATATTTAGAAGTGTTTAGATATCTAGTTAAAGAGTGTGTGTGTGTGTTTAGCGTAACACTTTGTCACAGCATATTTAGCCCATAGTTTTTTTCAGGGCTTATTTAAATATTTTTTTGGGTGTGTCTTATTATATTGTAGTATTTTTTCACTTGACACTGTGCTTTTCATTATGGCTGACCAGGATAGGGATAAACAATCTAAGTCAGGTTTCAAAAAGTGTCCAAAATGTGGACAGAAAATGTCTGTTACAGAAAGCCATGTCAACTGTGTACTGTTTGGGAGCCTTGCACCTTCAGGAAAGTTGCTCCATTTGTCATTCCTTCTCTTCTAGGGTCCTTCAGGAGCGAAAAAGAATGATAATTGATAGAGGACTAGTCAAACCATCATTTCAGGAAGCTTTGATTGACCAGGACAGGTCTAGTAAATCTTCAAAGTCTTCCAAGGCTTCTACTCCTTTGGAACTAAAAAAATATAAAAAAAATCGACGTTGGCTTTACAGCCCTTGGAGCCAAGCATCTTGTCTTTTCGGAGCGGGTCCCCAGTGCTGGAACCGGTATCCAAAGTGCCTAAATCGCCACTCCTGCAATCAGTACTTCTGGCCATCCATTCGTCTCGGTCCTCAATAAGCCTTTCCGATTTGGATGTGGATCATGTGGTGCAGAAGTTGTTACAGGCACCAGCATTTGCTAAATTTTTATCGGCTCCAACCCAAATGGTTTTGGAACCTAAGACTGTTTTGCCATATACTTCTTTTCCTCCTCCGAGCCATACCGGTCCTTCGAAGCTGCAGGAGTCAGACCTGATGATTGTTGAGCCTTCGGAACTGATGCCTGTCCCATTGTCTTTGGTCCTGCTTACTCAGACATCCTCGGTGCTAACTGAGGAGTCTAGGAGCCGACACTCTCCGGTTGGGTCCAGGGGGGATAGTCGGACTGACTTGTCGGTTCCGACTTTGCCTCTCAAGACTTTGGCTTGGATGAGCTTGGCTCCTACCTCTGGTTCAGAGCCCACTGACCTGGTGCCAGGGGGATTGACGGTTTCCTCGGATCTGTCGGTCCCTTCTCATTGACACAGAGGTGCCTTCGAAGCCATGAGGAGAGCTATGTCTCCTAAGACATCTACGACTTCAGGTCCGGCTACCTCCTCTGCTTCTGCTTCACAGATCCTTTCTAAGCATAGAGAACCAGAGCCTCAGGAACCCCCCATTGGGTGGCCCCTGCTCTTCCGAAACCCCACCAGCAGTTCCCACTGATGAGGTTCCCAAGAAGAGAATCTGTAAGCGGAAGCATTTAGACTCCCCACAGGAGTCTCTCACATCCAATACCGACTTGGATGAATCAGAAGGGTCCCCACGGTCCCCCTCTGAGGATATCTCATAGGTTCATAGGTAGATACTAGGCTATCTGCCCTACGGCATTGATAAGCCTAGCCAGAGTGTATTTGGCTTCTGCCTCCAAATTTGATTAGCCTACTGTGCCTCTGTAAAGTAGGTCACAGAAAGTACCCTTTTAAGATTAGTTTACTGTGCCTCTGTCTAGCAGGGACACAGAAGAGATCCCAGGGGTGAATTTGCGATTTCCCATCCACGCGTCCATATTTCGCTTGAAGAGGGTCAGCGAGGGGCTGTGTCTAACATGAATTGGGATTCTATTCCAGAGTGAGGGGAGCCTCTGGGAAATGAATCTGTCCCTCCAGCATGTCCTATTTATTTTTGTGCTGAGGTTTAAGTCCCTGGAGTGTGAGCTCAAAGGGACTTAGATTTTTTGAGGTGGAGCATGTCCATTAATTCTGGGTTTGACATGGCTTTGTACGTCAGGCATAGATCGCCTCTGAGTAGGCGGTAAACAACTGAGTAGAGCTGGAGTTTCTTTAGTCGAGCTGCATAGGACATCTGTTTGTAGCCCATGATCCTCTTGGTGAGGTACTTTTGGGGTCTCTCCAGTTGCTGCAGGTGTCGGGTAAGGTACATCCCAAAAGGGGCATTGTATTCAATTATGGGCCTGATGAGTGATGAGTAGAGGGGCACAATGACCTCTCTTGATCTAGATGCGAACCCTTTCGTGATAAGGTGGGCTATATAGAAGGTCTTTCTAACCACTTTGGCAACGTGATTATCAAAGGAGAGATTACTATCTACGTTGGTCCCCAAATCTCTAATTACTTCTTCCGTACTTAATGGGTTACCACCTATGTGGTAATTTGTAGGCACCTTGTTCTTCCCAAAGGGGATGACTATGCACTTTTTAGCATTTAGCTTGAGACCGTGGCTCTGGCACCAAGCATCCATCTCTGTGAGACCCTTTTGGAGGATGCTTGTGTCAGCTGGAGATTCGATTATGGCCCCCAGTTTGCAGTCATCTGCGAATTTTGTCAGCCATAATCCCCCCGTGTTAGCCTGAACCTCAGAGAAGTATATATCAAACAAGAGAGGTCCCAGAACTGAGCCCTGTGGGACGCCACTTGTAACTGGTTTGGATTCGGACATGGCACCTGTGATTCTGACCATGTGGGTTCTATCTCTGAGCCAGTTTGCAACCCATCTTGTGATATAGGGGTTGATATTTAAGCTGGTAAGCTTATTTATGATGTCCGAGTGGGGTATTGTGTCAAAGGCTTTTGCAAGGTCCCGGTAGGCTTTGTGGACTACCTTGCCCTCATCTATGGCTTTGATAACTATTTCAAAGACATCAACTAGATTTAAGAGGCAAGATCTGCCGTTAACAAAGCCGAATTGGGTAGGGTCCAGTGTCTGTAGGCTCCCAATGTCTTTGTTTATGAGTTCCATGATAATACGCTCCATAGCTTTGCAGACCAGACTAGTCAGGCATATGGGGCAATAGTTCCCGGAGTCCGTTGTGGCACCACCTTTGTGGAGTGGGACCACCGTAGCTGTACGCCATTCTTTGGGTACATATCCTGTAGTAAGGCTAAGTTTGAACAGTGACTTAATGTGAGGGTTCAGTTCTTCTTGGAGCTCATGTAAGACACAGCCTGGGACACTGTTCGGTCCCATCGATGCTGTGTTTTTTGCTTTGGAGAGGGGAGCTTTCACCTGTGCATCTGTGATGTCAGGGAGGTTACATTCAGTTGGGATAGGCATTTGCTCCTTTGGGGGGGGAAGGGGGGAGAAGTTTGCGCTGAATCTGTCTGCCAGGATGTTGGCTATGTCTGTAGGTTCAGTATATTTTGTACCGTTATGCAACAATTCAGAGCATATCTGGGAGTTTCCACCCTTATTCCTGACATAACTAAAGAAGGCCTTGTGATTATCTTTAGTGTCTAGGGCAATTTTCCTTTTGAAACTGGCCTTTGATGATTTTATGAGGGATCGAAGTTTCTTGCTAATACTGATCAGAGATGCCTTCCCTTTTTGGGATTTTGCTCTGTCATGTAGTAGCTTCCTCCTTCTGTTGTATAGCTTATTTATGGCCAGGGTCCACCAGACCGGTCTCCTGTTTTTGGAGGAGTGAGTCTTGGTTTTATTTGGGATAGCATGATCCATGCATTCCTGCAGGTTCTCATAGAATGCATTTATAAACGATTCTGCAGATTGATCTGTATTATCCTCTGGCCCGGGGGCTTTGAAGGATTCCACCTCAGTCTTGAGATGTGCAAAGTTGGCTTTTGAGAAATTCTTTACAGTGATTTCCTTGGCTGGGGGTGGGGACAGGATATGGATGTCCAGGGAAATTTGTTTATGGTCTGATCTTACCAATGAGGGGTTTACCTCTGGTGTGGAACATAGAGTCCCCATGTTGGTGATGACCAGGTCCAATATGTTGTTCCCTCTTGTGGGAGTGGTGACCAGTTGTTCCATCGCGTTAGAGTTTATAAATTCAAGGAACCATTGGGCGTGGGTGTTTGGGCTTGAGTAGTTTTCCCAGTCAATGTTTGGGTAGTTGAAGTCACCCAATAACATAGTGTTTGGGGAGACCTTCATATTCTCCAGTGTTCTCAGGAATGCCAAGTGGGATTCCTGTAATAGGGAGGGTGTTCTGTAGCAGGCTACAAACTGAAAGGCAGTTTTGCCCGCTGTTAGTTGCACATGGATGGTTTCCGATGCTTCGTGCAGTGCCACTAACCTGGAGGTGTAGGTATCTTTGATGAATATAGATACTCCCCCTCCTTTTGTGCTTCGGTCTGAGTTTTGGGGCCAAAACGCATGGTATGAGTTATAAACTGATAGTGCTGGGGTGCTCTCAGGAGCCTTGAACCAGGTTTCTGTTACTGCACAGACATTGATTTTCTCCATACTGAGGAGAGCCTCGAGTGCGTGCATCTTGAGGTTTAGACTTCTGGCATTGAGTAGCATTACCTTTAGTTTTTTTTATCCTTGGGTTGTCTATGGAGGTGGGTTTGTCCTTTGAGCCTTGCCTAAAAAAGGCACTATGGGGGTGGCCAGTATACGAAATCCTAAGGGTGACAGGTGCAAGCCATCCCTAGCGAAGCAATGTGGCTTGTCAAGCATGTCATCCCAGGCTGACAGACACTGGATCCCCTTTGAATGACACCAATACTTTAGCCAGTTGTTGAAACTGATCATTTTGTCTTTATACTGTGGCATCATTCTTGGTGAGGGCAAGATGCTACTCAAGGTCAGGGTCATACCAGCCTGGGTTACATGGTCAGAGAGCTCCTCTATGTCTCTTTTCATGTAGTCCAGGGAGGTACATCTCAGGTCATTCACACCAGCATGGACAATGACGGAGTCATACTTGTACTTGCTTTGGAGTGACCTGAGTGCTTGCATTATGTGGTGGATCCTGGCACCCAACAGGCAGCTTACAGTGACCTTCTTCTTGTTCAGTCTGGTGAGCGGGACGTCAGTGTGCCAGAAAATAGAGTCCCCTATAACAAGTGTATTTGGTGTGTTGTTTGGCCTTAAGGGCTGTGACTGTGAGGCACACTGATTTTGTGAGATATGTGATTCGTGGGCATTGTTGAGGGGTGGCTGTTGCTTGGATGTCTGCTTAGGAAGTCTTTGCTGTTTAGGCAGATTTTTATTTAGAGCCTCCGAGTATGTTTTTGTGTGTTTATGTGTTGGGTATGCAGATGCAATAGGTCTGTGTGAGACTGGACTTGTGGTGTGGGTGGTTACCTTTTCCTCCTGACTGACTGTGCCAGTCTTGGGTTGAGAGAGTTCTGCCTCCAGTTTGGCTGTGTAACTGCATCTCTCACATGTATTAGAGTTTGTTGGAAGGAGGAGAGGGTTGTCTGTGTACATAAGGCAATTGTAACGTTGCCTCAAAATTCCCAGATTCACCAGCTGGACTGGACAGTAACCTTGAAACTGACCCTTGGACATACCAGATTAGTATAGGGAACTGTTTTTTTACTGATCAGATTAGGGAAGGGAACTGATTTTTCACTTGATCAGGAAGGACCAATCGGGAGCCTAATACTTATGAGAAGTCAAGGAGGGTGTAGTGGTTTAGTTAGTTAGTGTTTCCTTATAAGAGCTGAGCGAGTGCAGGGCTTTAGAAAGAGAATAGAGTGATTACTTTGAGAATTTGAATAGTTCTAAGGGAAAAAGTGAAGAGCAGACTTTGTGGAGCCTGGAATAATTTAAACCTGTTTAGGCGGCGCTGCCTGACGCTGCTCAGTGCGCAAAAAGAGAGTTGTAGGGTTTTAAGAGAGAGAGATCAAGGAGTTTAGAAGTGACCCAAAATGGCCAATAAAACTACAGCTTCTAGGCAGTAACCACTCCTCCAGGGACAGGCAGGCTGTTCAGTGTTAACCACTCCCACTGGTGAACACAGAGACTTCCCTCTAGCCCAAGCAAGCACTGGCCTTCTAGAAACTTCCAAACAGTTCAGAACAGCAAATCCGTAACTGAACTTTCTTAACTTTCTGAAAGTGGGAAAAAAGCAAGATTTTTTTTTCCTTTTTGTTGTAGTTTAAAGGTAACCGAGATACACAAGCAGCAAAATAATCACAACAGTGCAATAAATGACCACACACTTGAGTGCTAGGCCAAAATCAGGTAAAATGCTGTTTTTAGAGAAAAAAAAACGATTTTAAATTAAGTGCAACACAGGAAATGCAGTAAACAGGCTCTAGATGTGTTCCAAGTACTGTTACTGTTACAGATATAAACTTTAGCAAGCCGGAAAATGCCAAAATGTAGGCGGCAAAGCAGTAAAACTTAACAAAAAATCAGAAGAAAATACTTAAAATCACAAAAGTAGCTCATTTTCTTCTCTCAGCATTTTCTCCCCTTGGTAAGGTGCTTCAGCAACAACTAGCAAGCCTGAAAAGATGCCAAAACCATGAGGCAGCCGGGTTTTAAGAGAGACAGCTCAAGGAGTTTAGAACTGACCCAAAATGGCCAATAAAGGTTAAAGGTAACAGAGATACACAAGCAGCAATGAGATATTAGAAATCCTTAGGCAGAGGGGTGACTGGCAGTTCACCAACCCTACTGAAGATGAGTTGGTTCTCCTGAAGGCTTTCGGGTCTCAACCCTCCAGCTCTTGGGTGTCTCTGCCCTTAGATGAGCTTATGGAGCTGGTCTCATAGTCTCCAGACACCATGGAGCCTGTCCCCAGGAGGCCTAATAAATTTATTTCTGCCCCCCAGGAAATGTCCTTTCTTACCAAGGGAGTGCCAGTTGATGCCATGATGGTGGCGGCAGCCACCAAAAAGAAGATTTCAGAAACATCTTCCTCTATTCATCCTCTTAACAGAGATTTTAGGATAATGGATAGATACAGGAAGCGCACGTACAGTTCAGCGACATTTGTACTGCATTCACTGAACTATCTCACCCATTTTACGAGACTGCAAAGAGATTTCCTAAAAGAGCTTGGAGATACTCTTCAGGGTACAGTAGCTGCAGGAGCTTCAGATAAAGTTGCCTCCCAGCTTGCTACCCTCAATTCCATAGTGAACTCAT
Source organism: Protopterus annectens (assembly GCF_019279795.1). Classification (NCBI taxonomy): domain Eukaryota; kingdom Metazoa; phylum Chordata; order Ceratodontiformes; family Protopteridae; genus Protopterus; species Protopterus annectens. The sequence continues at coordinate 1,974,054,708 of NC_056728.1, forward strand.
TCATGCACCTCATTTCATATGCAGCTGATGGAACGAGTAGGGCAGTGGGTACAGGAATTGCTCTTAGGAGACACTCCTGGATGTGCTTGTGTTCCTTTGCAGAGCCCTTTAAGTCATCCTTTGTCAACATCCCTTTTGATGGCTCATCCCTTTTTGGGCCCAAAGTTAAGGAAACTTTGACCAGGTGTGAACAGGAAGGAACAACTCTGCCATCGGAGTCCATTTTTCCACTCCTCCCAGACCCTACCCCAAGGGCCAAAGGGGAAGAAAGATGTGGTCCCAAAAAGCCCAAGGAGCCTTTCACACGTGCTGAACCCCCCTCCAGCGGCAGAGGAGGGGGCAATAATGGAAGACGACACCCTCATGGCAGAGGGGGTCCGCAAAACCAGGGCAACAGAGATCAGTTCTTTGGGAAGCACTACCAGCACTCCTGAAAGGATGCCTGACTGTCCTACTCTGGCAGCAGTCAGGGGTCGCTTATCTTTGTATCCAGATGCCTGGCTCAAAATAACAAATGACAACTGGGTACAAAGTATCATTTCCAGGGGATATTTCATTCCTTTCGCCACACCCCCCTCCATTGACAACAAAAATCCCAGACGTTCCACCCAGTTACAGGGAACAGGCAATAGTAGAGGTCCAAACGTTCCTAAGAAAAAGAGTCATCCAACCAGTCCCAGCAGATCAGATAGGATCCAGAACTTACTCAAGATTCTTTTTAGTTCCAAAAAATACAGGGGACTGGAGACCTATTTTGGACCTCAGCAGTCTTAACAGATCTGTCAAGAAAGAGAAGTTACAGATGGTCAAGCTTCAATCGATAGTTCCCTTCTTAGGGAAAGACAATTGGATGTGCTCGATAGATCTTCAGGATGTGTACTACCATATAAAAATGGTGAGGCCATCCAGGGATCATCTGCGCTTTTGTCTTGGAGCCAGTGATTACCAGTTTCGAGCCCTGCCCTTTGGTCTCACCTCAGCCCCCAGAGTGTTCACCAAATGTATGGCAGTGGTCATGGCTCACCTGAGGTGTTTCTGTACCTAGATGATTGGCTCCTCACCGCCACCACCAGGCATCAGCTTATAGAAGCCAAGGACACCACTCTTTCTCTCTGCAGTCATCTGGGTATTACAATAAATTCAGGAAAATCTGCCTTGTCACCATCGCAACATATTGATCTGAAGTAGTTAACTTCATTTGTGCAGCAACCTATGGGTATCGGATCCGTCTTCGGATCCGAGCCGGCAGTTTTCAACAGCTTAGATCTGAGCTCCTAGCTCCTCTCCCTACCCATTAACCCCCTGCCAACCCTGACTGACCTCAGATCTAGTTTGCCACGTTTGTCGTCAGCAGCTGGGTTTTTGAGCTCCAGGCTTGGTCATTTGGTTTGTGAGAAAAACAAAACAATTTATTCCTTTTCTATCCCTTTAGTGTGAGTGTTGTGTGTTTAGATCCCTTTGATCTGTAAACCCTAGTTTTTAACTCTTACTTTAGTTATAATTTTCCCTCCCTCTCCCTCGCTGGTTCATCAGGGTCTGTGTGCGTGTGTTGAGTCCTAACGAGTGTGTCCTCCTTAGCTTAAAATGTCTGAGGCCCCAAAACCAATCTTCTCCAAATGCACCGAGTGTGGCAATAAGCTTTCCCCGGCTGATGGCCACACTCGGTGTGTTCTGTGCCTTGGGGTTGGATGCCTTTTCTCTGGGTGTTCCATCTGTGTGGCGTTCAACCCCAGGGCACTTAAGGACCGGAGATCCAAGCTGATCCTGGTGGGTCTCTTGCCCCCAGATTTGGCTTCGGCCTCCAGTCCTACCGTAGCTTCCACTGCGGCTTCGGCAGCGGCCACTCCTGCCTCTCTCCCCCCAGCCGGGACTCAACCGCCCGCTGTAGGCCTGGAGGAGAGGGAGGCCAGGAAAGACAAAAGGAGGGAGAAGCACCACAAGCAGAGGTCAGAGGCCTCCACATCAGCCCCCCCGGCTAAGCAGTCTTCTCCCTCCAGGGCTTCCCGGTCTCCTCCCTCTCAGATCCGGTCTCCCTGTTTTTCACCAGGTCCTGAGGAGGAGGAGACCCAATCTCCTTCAAGGTCATCAAGGCGGCACTCCTGACCCACCTCGGTGGCCTCGTCGAGATCCACTCGCAGCCTTTCCGATGCGGATTTGGACCGGATGATGCAAAGGTTCCTCCAAGCCCAACTGCAGATGGGAGTGCTCCTGCCTCCCTCCCCTCCAGGGGGAGCTTGACCCCTTTCTTTGCCCCGATAGCTTCTTCTCCGTCCCGGATCCCTGGTTTGGAGCCTTCGGAGTTGGGCAGCCTTTGAACTGGGGGTGGGTCGGCACCGACAGTCTTGGGTACTTCGGCACCGACACTTCCCTCAAGCCTGTTGGATCCATTTTGTTGGATCCAAGCTCTCAGAGCCAAGGGCTAAGCTTCGGATCCAAGGCTTTCAGTATGCCTTTGGCGCAATCCAGGTCGGAGCATACTGGTCCGTCGGATCCGATCGCTTCGGCGCCGGGGCCGGCCCCGGTCCATCTGTCGGATCCGAGTGAGGGTCTGCTCTCGGATCCCAGAGAGAGTGGCTCTCCCTCGGCGTTCGACGTGGTGGAGAGGGCTCTTGTCGACTGCTTCAAGGCCCCAGGTCCTTGCCACAGCTCCACCCCGCACTCCTTCTCTGTTGGGTCCGACTTCCATCACCCGGCCCCAGGGACAGCTTGCTTTATGTCCCAGGTCGTTCCCTTGGAACAGGATGTTGCTGGTGAGGCCTCCTCAGACAGCCCCCCTGAGGAGATCCCCCACAAGCGGAAGCGCAAGAGGAGGCACGTGGAATCCCCTGAGACCTTGACCAAAGACACGGATTTGGAGGAAGGGGAAGGCTCCCCAAGGTCACCCCCTGAGGATCGTGGAAATGCTCAGGATCAGAGGTGGGTGGTCTGCCCCAAAGCCGACCTTGGACGAGTCCGTGTTCTTGGAGGTATTTGAAGCAGGCCCTTCTACCTCTTGGGTGTCCCCTCCGGCCGACCCCCTGGTGGACCTGATTACCACCAGGGCATGGAAGGAGCTGGACACTGTGGAGCCAGTCCTGAAGCGCCCTGACAGGACCCTCAGTCCCCCTGCGGATAGGCCCCATTGGAGCAAGGGTCCCCCGGTAGATGCCATGTTGGTGGCGGCGGCCACTAAGAGGGAACTAGCTCAAGAGTGCCCCTCGGTCTACCCCCCGGGCAAGGAGTCCCGATTGCTGGACCACTTAGGGAAGCAGGTGTTTAGTTCAGCGTCCTTCTCGGTTAGGTCTCTGAACTATATGGCACACGTTATTCGACTGCAGCGGGATCTCATTAAGGAATACGCTGCATCGCCCCCGGAGTCCATGTCGGCAGAGGACAGACAGCTGTACTCCACCCATATGGCCACTCTTAGGTCCATTTCCAATACCTCTATGCGGCTACTATCCCATGCCATGGAGGGAGCCGCTAGAGCCAGCATAGCAGGCCTTGTCATGAGGTGTCAGGCCTGGGCTCTGCATTGTGATTTTGCGGAACCCTTGAAGGCGTCATTCGCAAATGCCCCTTTTGATGGTTCTACCCTATTTGGGAAGACCGTTCGTGACACCTTGGTCCAGAGCGAAAAGGACGGGAAGACGTTGTCTGCCATCGGAGTCTGCTTCTCTGCTCCTCAGAGGTCCTTCTCTAAGAACCAAAAGGGACAGAAGAAGATGTGGTTCCGGAAGTTGCAACAGTCCCAGTCCACTCCGGATCCCCAGTCCTTCCATGGCAGAGGGGGACAGGGAGGACGCCGCCCTAGAGGCAGAGGGGGCCCGAAGAACTTTGGGTCCAGAGAACCCTTCTCTGATTGGCCCATGCAGCAGCCCTGAGGGGTTGCCCGACTGCTCCACTCTGGAGGCAGTTGGGGGACCTTTCTCAAGGCACCTGACAACTTGGGAGTCCATCACAGCAGACCGCTGGGTGCTTCGCATCATATCCAGAGGTTACCAGATTCCCTTCTCTTACCCCCCTTCTCTTCCCCAAGCACCTCCCCGATGTCCCACCCGATCAGAGGGAGGCCGCAGCTGCGGAAATTAAGCAGCTCCTAGAAAAAAGAGCCATCCAACACGTCCGCCCAGACCAGCTCGGATCAGGTTACTACTCCAGGTTCTTTTTGGTGCCAAAAAAGATGGGGGACTTAAGGCCAATCCTCGATCTCTCCCTCTTGAACCTGTCAGTAACCAAAGAGAAGTTCCGGATGGTCACTTTTCAGTCCATTCTCCTCCTATTACGGGAGAACGATTGGATGTGCTGTATAAACCTCAAGGATGCGTACTACCACATTCTCATGGACAGACTATCCAGGAGGTTTCTCCGCTTCCGGCTAGGAGCCAATCATTACCAATTCAGGGCTCTCCCCTTTGGTCTCACCTCAGCCCCCAGGGTGTTCACCAAAGTGTTAGCAGTGATAGCGGCCCACCTGAGGCTCCAGGGAATTCAGGTTTTTTCGTACCTGGACGACTGGCTCCTGACCGCCCTGACAAGCCATCTACTCTGCACAGCCAGGAACTATTTTCTTTGCCTTGCTCCCTGGCTAGGGATCACAATAAATATGGACAAATCTTCTCTCACCCTGACTCGGGTCATAGATTTTATCGGGCCAGGTTAAACACAATCAATCTTGTAGCCTTCTTAACCCCAGAATGACTTTGAACCCTGAGGCTTCATGTGCAGGCCATCCTTCTATCTTCAGCTCCTCCTGCGGAATTGGTCCTGAGGTCTCTAGGCTCAATGGCAGCGGCAAACAACTTATTGCCAATGGCACGTCTGAATATGAGGGTCTTGCAATGGACCCTCCAAGTCCAGTAGTCTTTTCGGCAATACCCTCTGAGTCATCCCATTCCCCTCAGCAGGGCTTGCAAGAGGGGTCTCTTACGGTGGCTGCAATCTCCGGACCTCCACATGGGACGCCCCTTCTCTATGACCCCTCCCCTTGCCACTGTGACCACGGATGCCTCTCGCCTCGGGTGGGGAGGGCACTCTTTAGGCAGGACTGCCCAAGGCACATGGAACAACACGGAGACCTCTTTGCATATCAATGTCCTAGAGATGACGGCAGTGCTGTTAGCGTTGCAAGCACTTCAGGACATTCTTCCTGTAGGGATGATTGCGATCCAGATGGACAACATGTCGGTTGTCTGGTACATCAACAAACAGGGGGGAACCAGGCCTTACCCACTCTGTCGAGAGGCCATGAGAGTGTGGGAATGGGCGATCTCCACCAACCATTTTCTCATTGTAAAGCACATTCCGGGACGGTTCAACATCCTGGCAGACAGACTCAGTCGCACCATCCTTTCCCCTTACGAGTGGTCTCTCAATCCACATGTAGCGAATTAGATTTTTGCCAAGTGGGGGCAGCCCTGTTGCGATCTTTTCACCTCTCCTTCAAACACCAAATGCAACAGCTATTTTGCTTTAATTCCCCAAGTCGGGGAATCCCCGAGAGATGTTCTGGTGCATGCTTGGCCTCCCGGTCTGCTTTATGTTTATCCACCTCTTCCCCTGATGCTAAAGTTTCTACAGAAAGCCAGTCGGTTGGGGAGCAGGATTATCCTCATTGCCCCATTCTGGCCTCATCAAACCTGGTTTCCTTACCTTTGGTCTCATCTGGTGAATCCTCCTTGGATTCTAGATCCCCTGCCGGATCTGATTTCCCACCCTCTGGGTCTCCCAATCCTGAACCTGGTCAGTCTCAAGCTCACAGCTTGGCTGCTCCAGTTCCACTTGTAGCTAGGACTCCCGGCATCTCTTCCCCAGTCAAAGCTATTCTAGTAGCAGCCCACAAGCCTTCTACTAGGAAGATTTACAGTAGCAAATGGAAACGTTTCTCTATTTGGGTGGAACGTCAAAACTTGGATCCCTTCACAGCTCCCTTATCTGCTGTGTTAGACTTCCTATCAGGACTGATTCACCAGGGGGCTAGCTGTTCCACCGTCAAGGTTCAACTAACAGCTATCTCTCACTACCATGTTGGACATGATCTACGTCCCTTGATCACTTCAAAACTGTGCAAGACCTTTCTGAAGGGCACCTTCCTGCCCAGACCTCTGGTAAAGGAAGTGGTACCTCTGTGGGATTTGACGTTAGTGCTTCAGGCCTTGACAGCTTCCCCCTTTGAGCCTGCAGCTTCAGTGGATCTCAAGTATTTGTCTTGGAAGACGGCCTTTCTCGTCGCCATCACTTCGGCTAGAAGAGTTTCTGAAACTCAAGCCCTTTGTGTGAAACCCCCGTATCTAACCTTCCACAAGGATAGAGTTTACCTCAGGACCAATCCCTCTTTTCTCCCTAAGGTTGTTTCTGAGTCAAATATCAATCAGTCCATTAATCTGCCAGTTTTCTTTCCCAATTATCAGAACAAAGGGGAATACAAATTACACCTTTTGGATGTGCATAGACAACTTCGATTTTATATTCACAGGACATCTGGTCATAGGCAATCTGACCAGTTGTTCGTCTCCTTTGCCAAAATGAATTTGGGTAAATCGGTATCTAAAGTCACATTGTCTCGATGGATCTCGCAATGTATTCTTTTGGCTTATGAAAGTTCCGGTAGGCCTGCACCTCAGGGAGTCCATGCCCACTCTACCCGATCTATGTCTTCCTCTGCTGCCTTTAGATCCAGGGTATCCTTAGATGATATTTGTTCGGCTGCCACTTGGGCCTCATCTCATACCTTTATCAACCATTATAAGCTGGATATTATCTCCAGAGGGAGAGCATCCTTTGGCTCTGCAGTGCTCCGGAACATCCTTCCATGATGGCCGTCCAAGGTTCAGGTAGCTGGGGACTTTGTCCTATAGGTTGCTGCACAAATTAAGTTAACTACTTCAGATTAAGAAGTTAAGTACTCACCATCACATTCCATCTGAGTAGATAAACTTCATTTGTCAGCAACCATACCCCCTCCTTCCCCCTGACCTTTGATTGTTCACATTTGTTGTCTTCAGAGATGGTCTTTGAAATTGATCAATCTTTAGCAGTTGCTGTTTTGGGGGCAAACTTGATCTGAGGTCAGTCAGGGTTGGCAGGGGTTTATGGGTAGGGGGAGGAGCTAGTAGCTCTGATCTAAGCTGTTGAAAACTGCTGGCTCGGATCCGAAGTCGGATCCGAAACCCATAGGTTGCTGACAAATGAAGTTTATCTACTCAGATGGAACATTATGGTGAGTACATAACTTCTTATTTTTATCAGAGCAGAATTGGACACCACCACCACCACTTTGAGATTTCCAGCAGAAAGAGTCTTACTACTCCATCAGCAGGTTTGCAATATCATATCCAAAGACAAGGCTCCAGCATCAGAGGTACTAAAACTGTTAGGCATGATGGCAGCTGCAATATTAGCAATATCATTGGGTTGCATGCACATGCGGATTCTGCATTGGCTGTTATTCACTCAGTGGTCTTGCCAAGAGCTTCCAGTGTCTCATCTCATAATGATCACAAACACATGCAAAAAGTAACTTCAGTGGTGGTTGACCTCTCTTCATGTATCGATAGGTCATCCTTTTGTTCTACCCCCACCAGCGGCCACAGTGACCACGGACGCTTCCCTGATAGGGCGGGGGCAGGGAGCATTTTCAGGGAAGAACAGCCCAAGGCACATAGACCAAACAGGAGACACATCTGCATATCAATGCCCTGGAGGTGAGAGCAGTACTTTTAGTGTTGCAGTACTTCCAGGATTCTCTTCCTCTGGGAACTATTGCAATTCAGACGGACAACATGTCAGTAGTCTGGTACTTGATCAAACAAGGAGGAACCAAGTCCTACCCCTTTTGTCGCGAGGCCCTAAGAGTATGGCAGTGGGCTACATCCACCCAGCGCTTCCCGTTAACAACGCACATCCCAGGGAAATCCAACATGATAGCAGACAAACTGAGCAGAGCAATTTGTTGCCTCATGAGTGGTCTCTCAAGAAAGAAATAGCGGACAGAATTTTCCGCAGATGGGGCCAGCCTTACTGCGACCTTTTTGCCAACCACATGAACATGAAATGCAGAAGCTACTTTGCCCTGATTCCCCCTCCAGGAGAAGCCCCAAGGGACACACTCATACACGACTGGCCTCCAGGTCTCCTCTATGCATTCTCACCAATTCCCTTGATACCCAAAGTATTACAGAAAGCAAAAGCCCTGGGAAGGACCTTCATACTAATAGCCCCTCATTGGCCTCATCAGATTTGGTTCCCCTTCCTTCGACTTTATCAATTAGAAGACCGTTGGATTTTGGACCCAGTTCCAGATCTTCTGACACATTCATCGGGGGATCTTCATCCCTCTCTTCAGTCCCTGAAATTGACAGCTTGGCTGCTCTAATTCCCAACATAGCCAGGTTCCATAACCTCTCTAATGAAACTCAGCAGATTCTGATATCTTCTCACAAATCCTGTACTAGGAAGCTATATCTTAGCAAATGGAAAATATTTTCTATATGGGCCTCTCAAAATAACATTGATCCCTACCAAGCCTCTATTGCCTCCATATTAGAGTTCTTGACTATGATTTTCAATAAAAGGGCTGCAGCAGCAACAGTCCGGGTTCAACTCACTGATATCTTTAATTTTCATCTTGGCTTTGAAAGATTGAACATAATGTCAAACAAACTATCCAAAGCCTTTCTCAAAGGGACTTTTCATCTCAGACCACCTGTGAAATCCCCTTACACCCATTGGAATCTAAATTTTATGCTCAACACACATTATTTTCCCACCTTTCGAACCAGCTTCCTCCTGCGATTTGAATTTTTTATCATGGAAGACTATCTTTTTAGTAGCCCTCACTTCTGCCCGTAGAGTGTCAGAGCTTCAGGTCTTGTACATAAAGCCTCCTTATTTGATTTTCCATGCTGACAGAGTCTCCCTATGAACAAATCCTTCATTCTTGCCCAGAGTTTGTACTGAAACTAATCTGAACCAGATTATAGATTTGCCAGTTTTCTTTATCAAACACACCAACACCTTAGAGTATATGCTGCACAAGCTTGATGTTCATAGATGACTCAGATTTTACTTGGATAGAACAAAAGATTTCAGAAAATCAGAACAGCTTTTCGTTTCCTTTTCAGATTCCAGAAAAGGTATGTCAGTGGCAAAAACAACTCAGTCTAAATGGTTATCTGATTGTATCACATTTGTTTATTCAGCTGCTAATATGCCCTTACAACACAAAATTAAGGCTCATTCTACCAGAGCAGTGTCCACATCTTCTGTTTTTTCTGCTAGGCTTCCTATAGATAACATTTGTGCAGCAGCCACTTGGTCAAGACCTCATACCTTTATCACTCATTAAGGAGTTGACAAGGTCTCCAGGGACCGGGCCTCCTTTGGGTCTACTGTCCTGAAAAACATACTCCCTTGAGCCACTCGAGAAAGATGGTGCTTGGGACATACCCATCTGTAATAACGAATGGAAAGATAGAACAACTTCACATAAAGAAGTTATGTACTCACCATAATGTTCCATGTTAGTTGTTCATCTCACCTTCATTCTTACTGCCCACCCTCCTACCCCCTCCAGAGTTTTTCGAGGACCGAGATACTAGACTCTTCCTGGTTGCTCAATCCTTCTATTGCTTTTTCCTAAAGAGTGATAGAATGATATATGGTATTATTATATGCAGCAAACAAGATCTGAGGTAACTCCAGGTGCGTCATGGGATAGGTACTTGGCCTCGAGCTGTCTGAAGACCTCAAGCTTTGTAGTAGGCTGACTCAGAGCCGAGGATCGGTTCCCAGCCCATCTGTAAGAATGAAGGCGAGATGAACAACTCACATGGAACTTTATGGTGAGTACATAACTTCTTTATCTGATGTTGTTAATCTTCATTTATTCCTTACTGATGGGTTATCGGTTCTGTCTTTGGAACCAAGCTGGCCAATATCAAGCTCGTGTCAGCCAAAAACTCTCGAGCCAAGGTTCTACCCAGAATGCTCTGCTCCCTGTTACCTGCGATCTTATTTACCACATTGCTGAACAGCCACGTCAAGCCACTCTCTCTGCTAAATGTCTAATTTTTTGACAGTTTATATATATTATTACTGTAAAATTTTCTCAAAAATTTATTCTAATATTTTCCTACCCTATCGCACACTTTAGACTCTGTCCCTTTAGTCTTTTCCCTTTATTACCCATTTTCTTACCTTGTGGTAATTCTCCATTACCACCGTTGGTAATCCTTCTTTTTATCCTTTTCTTTTGTAGCTGTTATTCTTCCTTTTCCTACTGTGCTTCTTCTACACAACAGCTATGTCGAATAAGAAAAGTTCTGCTGGTTTCAAGCAGTGTAAGGATTGCAACCATAAGTTACTGCTTTCTGATGGCCATGACTTATGTGTCTACTGTCTTAATGTCTCCCACTTGAGTGTAGATACTCTGTGTGGGATCTGTAAAAACTTCTCTACCAGGACTCTCAACGAGAGGAAGAATAAGTTAATATTGATAGGTCTCCTGAAGTCTCCTTTTTCTGAGGCTATTTCTGGGTCAGAGGGCTCACCCCCTCCTGTTAAATCCCACAAGAGGCATTCTTCTTCTTCTTCATCGAAGTCACTCCCTTCTTCTCCCTCTGGAGATCCTAGGGAGTTGACTCACAAGAAGGTGAAGTTGATTACTACTTTGGTGCTGCCACCTGTGACCCTGTCGGCTCCTGGTTCGGCATCGGCCTAAATTATCCTAACTACAGCCGTGTCTCCTTTATCAATATCGGCACTGGAGTTCCCAGTGCAGGCAACTACAGTTCCAACAGTTCTGCTGCAACACCTAATGGCACCATCAATACAGGTTCAGTCCCCTTCATCACCACTGGTACAGTCACCTTCGGCTCCAAGTATGACTCTTCTGTACTCCACGGTGCAGACTTTTTCGGCACAGACATGTACTTCGGTGCAGTCCTTCCCACCACTGTCCTTATTACAAATGCAGACATTTTCCACTACAGCACCGTACCCTTCGGAGCAGACCTTTGCCTTTACGGTGCAGACACCTTCAACTACCATGGTGCTGACATCTTCAGAGCAGACTTTCCACACCATTTTTTTTCAGTGCAGACTTCCTCAGCTCCAAGTTCTGCACCTATTGAATTAGCAAGGACCAAATATTCCCCTTCATTGGATCCTTTTGCAAGCAGTCAGTATAGTCCTTTCCTGGAATGGCCAGAATCATCATCAGCCTCCTCCATGAGGTCAACCAAGAGTCTTTCTGAGCAGGATGTGTTGCGGCTTGTTGATCAGTTGCTTATGGCCAGAGATCTCTCTCAACTGTTAAAGTCCACGTTCTCTCATTCAGGTGAGCGTATTTTGCCTCAAACCCCAACGTATACTCCTCCTTCAACTTCCACTCAAGTCTTGAAGCCTATTACACCGACAGCAGCTTCCCTCCCTCCAACTCCAATAGTGGATCTCACTTTGGAACCAGAGTTGTCCTTGTGGCCTTCAGTGCACTGGGCATCGGGCTCTTCTCAGGCCAGTGGCTGTGTCATTAGGGAAGGCATTCCTGGCTCCATACCATTTTTTTCTATGACACCTTCCAGGGATGCTCTCTCTCTCTCTTATGGTTCACGGTCCTCTTGAGACTCCTGGTCTGGGGGTGGGCTCATCGGGGCAGGGTGTGACCCTGGTTCTGAGGCTGTCATGATCAGTTCTGGGTTCCCATCCCTCCTTGGGTGGGCCAGCCTTCCAGGCCATGGAGAGGGTGCTTGCCTCTGCTGGCAAAGCTCATTTGTCAGAATCATCTCCCCCCTCTGTGCCACAACTGCCACAAGCTTCAATTCCCAGACACTGGGCACAAAAGCCTCAGGTCTCTCCTCCTCAGGAGACCCCCTCTTTGCAGTCTTCCCCAGAACCTCCCACTGACGAAGCATCCCACAATGCATCATGTAAGAGGAAACACATGGACTCCACTGAGGAGTCATTGACTGAAGATACGGATTTTGATGACGGGGAAGGGTCCCCATGGTTGCCCTCTGATGAGGTGTCCTTTGGTGACATCCTCGAGATCCTTAGACAGAGGGGTGATGGGTCACTCTGCCTGCTGATGAGCTCATCCAGCTCATCGTGCAGCATGCATGGAAGGCTCCTGATACGATGGAAGCGATACCTAAGAGGCCAGATAAAATATTATCACCCCCCCCCCACCACTGGTCACATGGTCTCCCATTAGATGCTATGGTGGTGGCATCTGCTACTAAGAAGGATTTGGCAGAAGACAGCTGAACTGTCACTCCGCCCAGCAAGAAGTTCCGGGCGATTGACAGATTAGGGAAGCATGTGTTTGCTTCATCAAACTTTGCCGTAAGGTCTTTGAATTATTTGGCACATTTTACCAGACTTCAGTAAGATCTTATCAACCAGGTCTCTGAAACCTTGGCAATAACTGTTTCTGATGAAGTCCGTGATAATGTGGCTTCTCAGATAGCCACCCTAGAGTCCATTTCCAACTCTTCCATACGTCTTATTTCTCATGCAGTGGAAGGGGCGGCTAGAGTGGCAGGCGCAAGTATTATCGCCAGACGACATGCTTGGATGTGCCTTTGTGACTTTGTGGACTCCTTTATGGCTTTCTTCATGAATGCCCCTGTAGAGGCCGCTTCTTTGTTTGGCCCTAAAATCAAAGATACAGTGGCATGGTGCGAACAAGATGGTAAGACCTTGTCTGTCATTGGTGTCAGACACTCCACCCCTCAGCGATTCTACTCTAGAAATCAGAGGAGTGGAAAGATCTGGCACAAGAAATCACATGGTTCTTTCCGGGATGCATGTGCCAAGTTTTCCCCTAGAGGCAGTGTCACTGTGGCTACTGGAGGGGGTTGTATGAAAGGTCTGCCCTGAGTAACTAGTGGGGAGACCATCCACCAAGAAATATGTCTTTTGCATGCATCTGTGATCATGATCACGTAAGTCATGGGTAGCTCTTGGAAAGATCACTGAGTAAACAGAAGCCACTGTAGAATTCTCATATGAAAGCGTGCCAGTGGGATTAGGGGAATGGCTGCTGCCATGGAACCCAGAGTTTGAAGGATGTACCTGACTTGGATCCTTTTGCTCTGCATCAGAACCTGTACTTGCTGAGGGATTGTGGACACCCTTTCTAGTGGTAGCTTTGCAAACATATCCCTTGTGTCTAAGTTTGCTCCTATGTAAGTGATAGATTGACAGGGCAACAAGGCAAATTTTTCAAAATTTGTTGTAATGCCGAGCTGGGAGCAGATTGTGATTGTGTAGTCCCATACTTGTATGAGTTGATGCCTGGTGGTAGCAGTAAGGAGCCTGTCGTCTAGATATGGAAACACCTGGAATCCTTGATGCCTCAGGTGAGCCGTGACCACTGCCATATATTTGGTGAACACCCTGAGGGCTGTGGTGAGACCAAAGGCAGAGCTCTGAATTGATAATGACTGGCCCCCAGCCGGAAGTGAAGATATCTTCTGGAGCGCCTGTCTATCTTTATATGGTAGAACGCGTCCTGAAGATCTGTCGAGCACATCCAATTGTCCTGACCCAGAAAGGGTAGAATGGACTGTAGCGTGACCATCCGAAACTTTGTTCTTTGCACAGACCTGTTTAGTCTGCTGAGATCCAGAATCAGTCTCCAGTCCCCTGTCTTTTTTGGTACTAAAAAGAACCTTGAGTACGTTCCGGATCCGTGCTGGTCTGCCAGGACTTCCAGGATGGCTCTTTTTTCTAGCAGTTTTGAAACTTCTATTACTGCTTGCTCCTTCAGATTGGGTGGATCATCTGGAAGGGTCTTCCTTGACTGTAAAGGGGGATGATGGAAGGGAATTTTGTAACCTCCGGATATATCAGACCATACCCATCTGTCTTCTGTTAAACTTTGCCAGGCTTTTGGGTACAGTGAAAGTCTTCCCCCGACTGCCTCCACAGTTGAGCAGCTGGGCAACACTTCAGGGATGCTGGAAGGGCTTATCAGAGAAGGATTTTCTGTTGTCCTGGTTCTGCAGACCCCCTCTGCTAAGGGGGCGGCATCTATTATTACTGTTTCCCCCTCTGCCTCTGGAGGAAAAATCACTACATGTGTCAGACAAGGCTCCCTGAGATTTACAGAACCACATCTTCCCTCTCTTATGACCCTTGGGGTAAGGTCTAGAAGGAGTGGAAAAACGGACTCCCATGGCAGAGAGAGTATTGCCTTCTTGCTCACATCTAGTCAAAGTGTCTTTCACCTGTGGTCCAAAAAGAAAGGAACCATCAAAGGGAGTGTTGATGAAGGATGCTCGAAAGGGTTCTGCAAAGTTACACAGCCGCATCCACGCATGCCTCCTAAGGGCCACCCCGGTACCTGCGGCTCTACTTGCCCCATCGGCTGCATAAGAAATGAGCCTCATGGAGGAGTTAACAAAAGAATTAAGCGTCGCTAGCTGGGAAGCTACCTTGACTTGTGCTCCCTCAGCTGTTGGCTCTTAGAGGGTATCTCCAAGCTCTTTAAGGAGATCCCTTTGAAGTCGGGTAAAATGACACAGGTAGTTCAGTGACCTCATAGAGAAGGTCGCTGAAGTGAGCATTCGCTTCCCGTATCTGTCCATCATCCTAGACTCCTTATTAGGGGGATGGACAGATGAAAAGGTCTCCACTAACTCTTTTTAGTGGCTACTGCTACCACCATAGCATCAACAGGGACACCTTTTGAAAGGAATTGCTTATCCTGGGGTGCTGTAATGAATTTACTAGGTCTCCTTGGAGTGGGTTCCACTGTATCCCGGAGCTGACCAAGCCTTTCGAGTCACCACCGTCATAAGTGGATCGAAAAGCAGAGACACCCAGGAGGTGGAAAGTTGGGAAACGAAGGCATCCAGAAATACAGACTCATCCTCAGAAAGGGCTAGAGGATTCCAGTTCCCCCTCTGCTTAAGCATTTCTAGGATGTCTGAGAAGAAAACATCTTCGGAGGGGGATCTCGGGGACCCTTCTGAATCATCTAAGTCTGTATCAGAAGTGATAGACTCAGGGGAGTCAATGTGCTTCCTCTTACACTTTTTCTTCTGAGGGTGCTCTTCTGAGTGATTAGGATTGGCCTCAGAAGAGGAGGAAACACCCAATGGGGTGTCCTGGAGCATCGGTTCCCTAAGCTTAGGGTCTGGAGGAGGGGCAGAGGTTGGCACAGGCACTACAGGGGACAGAGCTGGTGGGGCTGATACTGGAGCTGACTCAGGGGACAGCACACTCTGCATGACATTGAAGGCATCCCTGCCACGATGCAGAGAGAGCTGTGGTTACGAAGAAACAGGAATCTTTCTCCACACCGAGGGGGATGGCTCCGAGGCCAATGTTGGAGCCAAGCTCACCTGCGCCGATGCTCTGAGAGGGAGAATGGGGTCAGACAAGGGTCCGATGCCACTCACCCCCTCGGAGCCAATGAGGGAGCCCTGGCACCCAGATCCCTCGATGGAAGGTACCACCGAGGGAATCGGAGCCGATGTCGGAACCAAAGGAGATAGAGTTATCAGAGTCGACGGTTCCACTACTTGAACCCCAATGAACTCCGGCTCCAAACTCATTGGAGTCGAGGAGGAACATCGAGAGAAGTGGACAGAGCCGACACCTGTTGAGGAGGGCTGGACAACAATTTAGCTAGTGCCTGCGACTTTAGCAACCTACAGACCACTCTTCACATCATGATCCAACAGTTTAGAAGATCGAGAGGAGTGAGAGGATCGGTAACTACGCTCGCTTTGACGTAAAGGAGACCGAGGAGCCAAATGCACTGACTCTAGTGAAGGGGACCTCAGCCTCTTGTGGCTCTGCGATGGCTCTGAAGCCTCTGATGGAGCCGATGGGGAGAGTGTCTTGTCGGTGCCAGCTGGAACCGACGTAGAAGGTAAATCCTGAACCGAAGACGGCTCTGAACTTGGAACCAATGGCTTAGTGGATATAGGGGATTTCACTGGCTGTGAGCTCTTGGCCGATGAATCCTGGGGTTTTAAAAGGCCCCTAAGAATCAGCTTATTCTTACGCTCCTGCAGGACTCTTGGACTAAAGGCATGGCAAATAGAACAAGAGTCCTGCAGGTGCACAGTGCATAAACAATAGACGCAAGAAGTGTGCCCATCTGTCAGAGATATTTTCTGACAGCATGAGTCACACTTCTTGAGCCCAGAAACCTTGGATTCCTTTGACATCCTTTACAGTAGAAAGAAAACCAATTATGACAACAATAACAGAAGAAATATACAGTCTACAAAAAACATAACTACTAGAAAGACTATAGCTAAAGGTTTTTTTTTTTTTTTTTTAAAGATAATAGGAAAGCCTCTAATTTAAATGGCTAGCCTATAAGAAAAAAAAAAACACAAGGAAAGCCTCTAACTTAAACAGCTAACCTGAAAAAGTGTAGAACTGCACCAAACTAGTAACAAAAACTAATGTTGACACCAGCAGCCACAGGATTAGAGACCAAGTTAAACAATCCACACGATTTTATTAACAATGCACTTTTCCACAATAAACTAAAAAGCGTTGACAATATCCACACACTGCTTATAGTAATTCAGTTCTCCGATTTAAGGCACAGGCTGACAGTAATTGAAGTAAATACAACATAAAAATGGTTTGGTTTACCACTGAGTATAGGAGTATGCACTCACTGGGACAATTAATTGCAGTCTCCATATTTGCAAGCCACAAAGTAAACTGGCTTACCCCAGGAAAGTCAGTGCAGGTTTCAACGCCAAAAGGTCAATAGGTGTAAGCAAGTAAAAGTTAAATGCTGCACATTGTAATTAGCGATGCACTTCCCCAGAGTAATGCACAGATTTTAAAAGTTGTAGTAAGTACGGTTTAAATTCCAAAACAAACACAGGTTACAAAAGAGTATCCTCGCTCCCTGGTTGTTTGCCCAAGTCTCCAAACCAGAAGTAGACTGACAAAAAAATGAGCGTTAAACGTTACTAAGCGTTTTTCGTTCAGATAAATATCCGAACTTCATCAGACAAAACGCTGTTGCTGAAATCAGTTAAAATTTAAATAAATGTTAAAGAACGTACTAGTTCAACGTAAATTACGTAATCATTTAGGTACGCTAGTTTAAAGTAACAGTATCTAAAAAGAAAAATTTATGTTTATGTTACAAAGTAGCTAGCAACCTACAATCTGCAACAGTTGTGAGCTATTGCGATGTTCTCGCACCACACAGAATAACAACCTGCACTACTAAACAGTTGACAATTAATAGTTATAAATAATAAAATAACCATTAAATATTAAAAAGTTGATAATAACATAAATATAAAAAATATATATATATATATATATGTATGTATAAAAAGATTCAACCTTAATAATCAATGGCAAGGTCAACACCAACAACAACCATATCAAAAAAACTTCAGAGGGGGAGGGGGGAGAATTGGAAACCGAATCGCAATCAAGGGCCAAAAAAATACAACACTCGCAGCAACAACAAATTTCAGGGTTAAAATTGTATGAAATTATCACCAATAGAGAAGGTGACTTTAAAGTTTACAATTTTTTGTAGTTTTTAAAATTTTGTTTTTATAAATTTGGTGTAACTCTTATTGCCTTGTTTCAGCTGTTCTCTGCACGTCTTATTACGTAAATTGTACTATGTTTTACCCCATCAAATGTATATGTATTTCCTCTGTACTTGGTACTTTTCTCATGTTGAACCCCATGTTATGTCTATGTATATCCTCATTCTCTGTTAAATATGTATGTGGAGCTTTTCTCCCCAGGACTCCATTGAAAACGGGTTCTTGAGCCCAATGGACTATCCTGGTTAAACAAATGCAAATAAATAAATAAAAATAAATAAATTTTACTGAGTGTTATATCGATACGACCCTTGTGGAACTGTTTGCAAAAGGACTTACCTTTGTACCATCTAGGAAATGTGACATAGCGGAACTACTTATTGATTTTAAATTGTTTATTCGTAAGCTCAATTTAAGTATCCTATTTGGTAACACTACTTATAACGAAAATGAATTAAGAGTGGCAAGTGCATTTAACCCTCGCCAAAATGCTATTCTAAATATATATGAACAATTGTGTGAAAATGAATTTAGATACACAATAAACAATATGAGAGGGAAATACACATATAATACCTCAGAAGATGAAATAGAATTACTAACACTTCTTAGGAGCCTTCCATTGAGATTCATGAAGCCAGATAAAGGAGGGGGTCTCGTAGTGATGTATAATGGAGATTATTCCAACATAATGTTAACATTGTTAGAAAAAAATACTTATGAACCATCAAGCAAGAACCAACTTAACAAAGCGTTTAATAATATTAAGATGTTCATCAATGATTTCTACACAGATGGATTAATTGACATTAGTCAAAATCACTACTTAACAATCTTAGCTCCAAGAATCCCAAAGCTTTTTGGGATTCCTAAATTACATAAAAATTTATCTAACCCCCCTTTTAGGGCATTAGTGGATGCAAGGCAGTCAATGACCTATGCATGTGCCAAGCTAGTGGACTCAATTTTAAAAGAGTATGTTAGCAAAGAAAAACAAATTCTTAAAGACTCATGGTCATTTTTGGAAGATACAAACCATGACATTTGATGATGCATTAAACTTTTTAACCGTTGATGTCACTGACCTTTATTCCTGTATCCCACATGACTTAGGTATAGAGTGGGTAGTGGATTTTATTAGGTCAAAAGTGGCAACTACGAATGAGTGCAACCTAGTTGAGCAACTTTTGGATATTATTTTGAAATATAACTTTGTATCGTTTGAAAACAAGTTATATATCCAAAAAATAGGTGTGGCAATGGGGTCGCCAGTAGGGTCAAGTTTTGCAAACCTAGTAATGGCCTACTGGGAAACAAACCACATCTTTAATAGTCAATGGAATACAATAATGTTTACATACAAGAGATTTTTAGATGATATATTCATCATCTTAAGAGGCCAGGAAGAACAAGCAGATCAACTTGTTAATTATTTTAATACAACAACCTCCTTTTTAAAATTTACGAAAAATTATCAAGAAACTTCTATTAACTTCTTGGATATTGACTTAAGCAAGAATACAGTAGGTTATGTAGCAAAAATATATAGAAAAAACACTTATTCGAACACTTTTCTTCATTTCACAAGTGCACATCCTCGCCACCAGAAGAAATCAGTAGTTAAAGGCCAACTGGTCCGGGCGGCGAGGATGATTACACTTGATGAAGATTTTTGACAAAGAATGTGATTTATTATACCAAATGTTTCACAGTAGAGGTTATCCATCATCGTTCCTGGATGAAATATTCCAAGAAGTAACCAGCAAAAGAAGGAAAGGAGTATATAGTGCTATTTTGCATAACAGATTAGACAATTTAATATCTACAGTAAATAATGTAACAAATGATGTCACTGAGTCAGCTTTACACCATTTGGTTAACATAAAGGAAGATGTAACTAACAGTGAAAACATTAAAACAAACTTTACTATTGCATTTACTTTTACATACTGCCCGGAAGCATTGGACATACGTAGAATTGTGAGAAAATATTGGTATTGTTTATCACTTGATAAAGATCTTGCCAAAATTTTAAATTTTGGCCCAATTGTGACTTACAGACGGGGAATTAATATGAAAAAATTGTTGGAATTAAAACCCAATATGAAGAAAAACAACAGAGGTACACATAAATGTGGGGCATGCAGATATTGTGCCTATATTGAATCATCTGAAATTAGAAGTTATGTACTCACCATAACGTTCCATCTGAGTAGGTGTATTCATTTGTCTGCAAGCATGGTTTTCCAGCTATGGATCAAGCTCTCAGCTCTCCCTCACCCATAATGCCTGCTCTACTACCTCATGACCTCAGATCGAGTTTGCAAAGCAACAATAGGTAACATAGAATATGCAGGAAACTGAGATGGAACGTTATGGTGAGTACATAACTTCTAAATCTGAAGTAGGATATTCATTGCATTTGTCTGCAACCTGTGGGACAGAGTCCCCAGCTACCTGAATCTTGGGCGGCCATCATGGAAGGATATTCCGGAGCACCGCTGCCAAAAAATGGATGCTCCCCTAGATGCAAGATCCAACATGAGATGAAGCCCACGTGGCTGCTGCACAAAATATCATCTAGAATCCTAGCCTTGCCTTGGCGGCTGCGACTGACCGGGTTGAATGGAATGCATGAATGCACTCTCGGTCTCCGCCTTCCTGAAGCTTGATAAGCCAATAAAATGCACTGTGAAATCCAGCGGGACAGAGAAACTTTAGAGATTGGCTTGCCCAATTGAAATTTGCAAAAAAATAAACAGCTGGTCGGATTGCCTATGACCAGCTGTCCTGTTCAGATAAAATCTAAGTTGCCTGTGAACATCTAATGAATGTAACTTATATTCACCTTTGTTTTCATATCTAGGAAGAACAGGAGGTTAATAGATTGATTGATGTTTGCTTCAGAAGCAATTTTAGGAAGAAAGGGACGGTTTGGTCCTGAGGGAGACAACGTTTGCTTCAGAAGCAATTTTAGAAAGAAAGGACGGTTGGTCCCTGAGGAGACAACGGTGATGAAATACCAAGTAAGGAGGTTTAGCTGATAAAGCTTGAAGTTCAGAAACTCTCTTGGCTGATGTAATGGCTACCAAAAGGCTGTCTTGTAGGACAAGAATTTGAGATCCACCGGTCAAGGCCTGTAGGACCAAAGAAAGGTCCCAAGGAGGAACTGCTTGTTTTATAGGGGCCTGAGAAGAAAAGTACCTTTAAGAAATATTTTACACAATTTGGCTGACATAAGAGGATTAGAGTCATGGCCAATGTGATAGTAGTTGAACTTTGACTGTGGAACTGCTGGCACCATCGTTAAAGAGAGTGGTTAGAAAAGTCAAGCACTAAGGAGAGAAACGTGAAGGGACAGAGAAACGTTTCCATTTGCTTGTAAACCTTTCTAGTGGATGGTTTATGAGAAAATAGCCTTTACAGGCGAAGAAATACCCGAGTCCTTATCAAGAGTGGAACTGGAGCACAGCTTCAGGTTGTCCAGGTTCGGAGGAGGAATGCAGGATGGATGGGATATCAGATCCGATGGGATCTAGAATCCAAGGAGGATTCACCGAGTGAGACCTTAGGAAGGGGAACCAGATCTGTCGAGGCCAGAATGGAGCAATGAGAATCATTCTGCAACCCACCCGAGAGGCTTTCTGAAGAACTTGCAGCATCAGAGGCAAGGGTGGATAGGCATACAGAGGGGGAAGACCGGGTACAGCCATGCACCAAAAACTGTCACACTTGGTGTTTGAGGGAGAAGGGGTCAGAATGGTGCGACTGAGCTTGTCCGCTAGGATGTTATTGCCCATTCCCAAACTCTCATGGCCTCTCGACAAAGAGGGTAAGACCTTGTTCCCCTTGCTTGTTGATGTACCAGACAACAGACATGTTGTCCGATTGAATCGCAATTGTTCCCAAGGGAAGAAAGTCCTGAAGTGCTAGCAACGCCAGAGCACTGCTCTCATCTCTAGAACATTGATATGCAGTAAGGTCTCTGAATCGTTCCACGCCTTGGTGGACTAGGCGCCCCCAAAGTGCCCCCCACCAGTGGGAGGTCGCTCCACGCCTTGGACTGTCCGCCCGCCCGCTGCCCCCCCCACCCGGCGGGGCGAGGCCGGGTCACCGTTTGTGGAGATCCGGAGAGTGGAGCCACCACAAGAGGGACCGCTTGCAAGCCTTGCTGATCGCTATGGGATGATGCATGGGAGAGCAAGGTATGACCACTGAACCCACTGTAGAATGCTATTGAGCCTGGCAAGAGGAAGAAGGCCATGGACCCTAGGGCCCTCAGGACCAGAGCAGAACTTGACTGGAGAATGGCCCGCACCTGAGGCTGCAATTTAGAACTCTGTCGCAGTGAGGGAAGGCTCGAAAACTCCTTGTGTCTAGCCTGGCCCCTATAAAATCTAAGAGCTGTGTGGGCCAGGTTGGACTTTTGTATTTATTGTGATGCCCAGAAAGGGAGCAAGATGGAGAAAGGAGTCTCGCCCAGAAGAAGTAGATGCCTTGTTGAAGCCAGTCGTCCAGGTAGGGAAAGACCTGCACCCCCTGAAGCCTCAGGTGGGCCGCTACCACTGCTAGTACTTTGGTGAACACCCTGGGGGCTGTGGTAAGACCAAAGGGAAGGACCCGAACTGGTAGTGACTGGCTCCCAGCCGGAGCGGAGAAACCTCCTGGGCGCCTGTCCATCAGGATGTGGTAGATCTATCGAGCACATCCAGTGATTTTCTCCCAGAAGGGAGAATAGATTGCAGAGTGACCATTGAATTTTTCTTTGGGGACTGCCAGATTCAAGAGAGAGAGGTCTAGGATTGGTCTTAGTTCCCCGTCTTTTGGCACTAAAAAGAATCCTAGAACCCTGATCCGATCTGGTCTGGGGAACGGGCTGGATGGCTCCTTTCTTTAGCAGATGGCCAATTTCTGCCAAAGCCTGACCGGTGGGACGTCTGGGAGGACTTCAACTTTGGAAGGTGAAGGAAAGGAATGCGATATCCCTGGATATGATTTGGAGAACCCAGCGGTCCGATGTTATGGACTCCCATGCCGCTAGGTGCCCTGCCCGACTGCCTCCAGAGTAGAGCAGTTCAGAAAGGTTCCCTGACCAAGTTTCTGGGAGCCCTCTGCCTCTAGGGCGGCGTCCTCCCTGTCCTCCTCTGCCACGGAAGGACTGGTTGTCCGGAGCAGGCTGGGACTGCTAACCACATCTTCTTCTGACCCTTTTGGTTCCTAGAATAGGGCCTCTGGGGTGCAGAGAAGCGGATTCAACGGCAGACAGCAACAGAGCAGAACCATCAAAGGGGGCGTTCATACCGTGCCTTGAAGGCCTCAGAAAAATTGCCCAGGAGCCAGGCCTGGCGTCGAGTGACCAGTCCTGTATGGGAGAGTAGCCGCGAGAAGTATTTTTAACTGACCTAAGATGGCCATAGCAGAACTCTGTCCTCCTAATGGACTCAGGGGGGGATGCAGTTTTCCTTAATAAGATCTCGCTGCATCCGAATAACATGCTGAGAAGGTCGTAACTGAACATCCGCTTGTCCATCATCCGAGACTCCTTGCTCGGTGGGTGGACTGAGGACTCTCCTGAGCCAGTTCCTCTTTGTGGTCGGTCGGATGGCGGACTCTAAATCCTATATCCGGTCTTTGGGGGAATTCCACCCCGGTTCACCCCGCCTCCACCCTGGTGGTAATAAGGTCCACCAGGGGTCGGGCAGGGACACCCAGGAGGTGCCTCCAAGAACACGGACTCGTCCGAGGAAGACTTGGCAGACCACCCCCAGCATTTCCATGATGTCTCCAAAGGAGACATCCTCGGGGTGACCGTGGGGAGCCTTCCTTCCTCCAAGTCCGTGTCTTCTGTGAGAGACTGCCTCCTTGGACCTCCTCTGGGGGCTGTCAGAGGAGTCCGCAGCAATTTGCTCCATAGGAGCAACTTGGGGCACCAAACGGCTGTCCCAGGGGCGGATGGTGGAAGCCTGGCCCAGTGCAGAGGAGGCGGGGCGGGCAGAAACAAAGTGCCGGGGGGTCGGAGACCCTCAACAGAGCCTCTCCACCTAATCAAAAAGCCGAGGGGCCGACTCGACCACCAAACCGGTGAGCGGACGGAGCCGAACAAGTGCCGGGTCCGGAGACTCAACAGAGCCCTCTCTCCACTACATCAAAGGGGCGAGGAGCCGACTCCCAAAGGAAGCAATCGCTCCCTCGGATCCGAAGAGTGGAGCACTGATCCCCGGATCCGGCTCGGATCCAGGCTCCGAGATCGGGTCCGGCAGGGTCGGATCCGGTACCAAGTACTATCGGCGCCGACCCACCCCAGCCCGGGCTGCCTCGAAGCTGAACCCGGATAGCGGGTCGGAGAAGGAGCAATAGGCTTAAAAGGGTGTTGAGCTCCCGGGAGGGAGGGCAATTCCCATCTGCATCTGGGCCTGGATGAACCTTCTCATCATCCGGTCCAGATCAGCATCAGAAAGGCTATGGGTAGATCTCGGCGAGGCTACCGAGGTAGGCCTGGAGTGCCTCCTCGATAGCCTCGACGGATTGTCCTCCTCCTCCTCAGGACCCGGTGAAAACACACAGGGGACCGGAGCCGAGAAGGAGGAGATCGAACCCGATAACGGAGGCGGAGAGAAGCTTGGCTGGCGGGGCCGAAACAGAGGTCTCGGCCCGCTTGCTTCCCTCCTTTTCCTAGCAGCATCCCTCTCCTCTCCAGAAGTGGGAGGTTGAGTCCCAGGAGCAGGAGGGGTGCCACAGGGGAACAACTGTAGCCACAGTAGTCCCCCGAGGAGGCGGAGGCAGTCTGGCGGTAAAGACCCGCCAAGACAAGCTTGGACCTCCGTTGAACCCTGCACATATGGAACAGCCAGATGTGAGGTGTTCAATAACACAGTGGCCATCAGCCGGTGAGCTTATGGCCACACTAAAGATAGATTTTGGCTGATCAGCCATAATCTACAAGCTACTAAAGTAACTTAAGAGTAACTTAAAAGTAACTTAAAAGACACACAGGCCTACACACACTCTACGGAACAGCGAGGGGAGGGAAAAAAAATTACTTAATTTAACTCAAAGTACAATTATTAATGAGGGAAACCTAATCTTTCACACAAAAATACACAAAAAATTCAAAACTTTCTGTCTTAACAGGTAAAAATACAAGCACTTAGCTGAGAGCAAAGAACCCAAATCCAGTCACCAGCGATCTGAGGTCATGAGGGTAGAGCAGGGCATTATGGGTGAGGGGAGGAGCTGAGAGCTTGGATCCATAGCTGGAAAACCATGCCGGTTCGGATCCGATATCGGATCCATAACCCACAGGTTGCAGACAAATGAATATCCTACTTCAGATCTTTTATTATTAGGAACGAAAAGTTTTTTGTCAGAGATTCTTACAACTGTAATTCAAAAGCAATAGTGTACTTAGCTCAGTGCACACATTGTACATCATTCTACGTAGGAAAGACAGACAGGCGCCTACGAGACAGGATTTATGAGCATATATATGCAATTAATAAGAATAAAAATGAAAACGCATTAGCTAGGCATTGTACACAAAATGCAGGTCATAGTTTTAAATTTATGGTAATTAACCAAAATAACGCACACAAGCTTGATTTTTTGAATGACAATTATTTGAAATTGCAATTAGAAAGAGATGAACTATCCTGGCAACTTCGACTGGCAGCATGCAGAGAACCAGGACTTAATGAATGTTGCTCGCTTACATGTGTACTAAAAATGAAAAGCCTATTAAGATAAAAGTGAAATTAATGATACTGGTTACACTTGCAATTTAAATATATAAGATATGTTAGATTGGTTAAATCATAAGAACCTACATAAGCTTGTCAAGGTGATAGAAGTTGTTTTAATTTTAAATATTATTTATATACATATTTATATATATATATTTATATTTATCAATAGTAGTAATAAAATATTACAATTTTAAATATTATTTATATACATATTTATATACATATATTTATACTTATCAATAGTAGTAACTAATAAAATATTACAATAAATTTAAGGAAAATACATATATTATTACCTCATTTATTATTTACAATGAGTTATTTTATTTATTTGGTTTTATAGGTAGTACTTATTTTAACTTAGGAGGTTGTATTAAGGGTCCACTTTTTTGAGTGCCCACATTGTCGGTTTATAGACTTATTATTATTTTGTAGGAGTATGTAACCTTTTACTTGACTACAAGGTGTACTTTGAATTTAATATAGGTTCTAGTACATGTTTTTAGGTCAATTAATGTTTCTTGCACTTTACATATAGATGTTAGTAATATATGTGAAGTCTAATAGTAGTAGTTATAGGGTTGTAATAATAAAAAGGTTGAATCTTTTTATACATACATATATATTTTTTATATTTATATTATTATCAACTTTTTAATATTTAATGGTTATTTTATTATTTATAACTATTAACTGTCAACTGTTTAGTAGTGCAGGTTGTTATTCTGTGTGGTGCGAGAACATCGCAATAGCTCACAACTGTTTGTAGGTTGCTAGCTACTTTGTAACATAAACATAAATTTTTCTTTTTAGATACTGTTACTTTAAACTAGCGTACCTAAATGATTACGTAATTTACGTTGAACTAGTACGTTCTTTAACATTTATTTAAATTTTAACTGATTTCAACAACAGCGTTTTGTCTGATGAAGTTAGGATATTTATCTGAACGAAAAACGCTTAGTAGCGTTTAACGCTCATTTTTTTGTCAGTCTACTTCTGGTTTGGAGACTTGGACAAACAACCAGGGAGCGAGGATACTCTTTTGTAACCTGTGTTTGTTTTGGAATTTAAACCGTACTTACTACAACTTTTAAAATCTGTGCATTACTCTGGGGAAGTGCATCGCTAATTACAATGTGCAGCATTTAACTTTTACTTGCTTACACCTATAGACCTTTTGGCGTGGAAACCTGCACTGACTTTCCTGGGGTAAGCCAGTTTACTTTGTGGCTTGCAAATACAGAGACTGCAATTAATTGTCCCAGTGAGTGCATACTCCTATACTCAGTGGTAAACCAAACCATTTTTATGTTGTATTTACTTCAATTACTGTCAGCCTGTGCCTTAAATCGGAGAACTGAATTACTATAAGCAGTGTGTGGACATTGTCAACGCTTTTTAGTTTATTGTGGAAAAGTGCATTGTTAATAAAATCGTGTGGATTGTTTAACTTGGTCTCTAATCCTGTGGCTGCTGGTGTCAACATTCGTTTTTGTTAAACAGCTAACCTGACAAGAAGAGGAGGGAGGGGAGGGGTGGGCGAGAACTCTTTAAATTAAATGGGTTCTACAAAAAGAGGGATACTATAAGATAACCAATTATCTATCACAGAAACAAAACTATCGCTAATAATAAAATACTAGAAATGTTACACAAAAAACTCTATACAAGTCTGAACCAGAAAAACGACACCTCGCAGCTGAAGCAGCAAATGAGATATGGGAAGCTATCGCTAGGCATTATAGGATAAGGGGTAGCCTCGAGCCAGTAAACAGCTCTCGAGCTATTGAAGATGGCCGAGTCAGAGCCGAGGATCGGCTCCGATCCCAACCAACAAGAATGAAGGCGAGATAGACAACTTAACATTATAGGTTCATAGGTGTTAACTAGGCTAATGACCACAAGGGCCTTTTTAAGCCAAGCCATGCATTCCAAATCTCTGACAAGTTCTGATACCCTTGATAAGTGTAAGCATGGACCTGGGAGATGAACCATTTACAGGTTACCTGTGTCCATTATAGACAATGGTGACAAACCAGAGATTTATGCATGCACTGTTGTTAGAAAGAGGTTGGAAGATATCTCCCACTGCTACACTCTGAGGGATTCTCGATACAGGGAATACGATCTGCTTCCCCCTTGTTTGTAGATTTACCAAACTACTGACAGATTGTCCCAAGAAGGACAGAGTCTTGGAATGCATGAAAGTCAAAAGTAATGCTGTCATCTCCAGAAAACTGATATGCAAGTTTGTCTCTTCTGGAGACCAAGTGCCTTGGACTGTTTTCCCTAAGAAAAGCCTCCCCCTAATCTGGGAAGCCTCTGTGGTCACTATGGCCTTGGGCTGAGGGAGGATGAAAGGATGGCCTTGTAACAGCTGTTGTGACTGCATCCACCAGCAAAGATATCCTTTGCACACCTGAGTTATTCTTATCTTTGCTGACATGGGTTGAGAAAGCAATGACCATTGTGCTGCTAGCATCCATTGTAGAATTCTCATGTGGAATCTTGCTAAAGGCACTAAAATAATTGCTGCTGACATTGATCCCAGGATTTGCAGAATCAATCAGGCTGAAATTCTGGTATTGCAAATCATTTTCCTGACCTGCATCCTTATCATTTGCACTCCTGATAGTGGAACAGAAGGTACCATACATAATGCGTTGAACACTGCTCTGATGAATTCTAATGTCTGGGTTGGTTGTAAATGAGACTTGTAATTAATGGTCATTCTGAGATGTGAACAAGTCTGTAGCACCTCATCTCTTGAATCTATCAGTCAAATGCCTGCTCAGGAAGATAATGAGGCAATCATCTAAATATGGAAACACCCGGAATCCTTGCAGTCTCTAGGGAGCTGCTACCACTGCCATGCACTTGATGAACACCCTGGGGGCTGTGGTTGAGACCAAAGGGTAGTCAGATGAACTCATAGTGACTGTTTTTCATCCAGAGGCATAAGTCCTTTCTGGATCATCTGTTCATCTTTATCTAATAGTACACATCCTGAAGATCTATCGAGCACATCCAGTCATCCTTGCCCAGAAAGGGCAGAATGGACTGAATCGTGACCATCTGGAACTTTGTGTGTCAAACTGACTTATTCAATACACTGAGATCCAGAATTGGTCTCCAGTCCCCTGTTTTCTTTGGCACTAAAAAGAATCCTTAGTAAATTCCAGATTCTATTTGGTCTGGTGGGACTTCTTGGATGATTCTTTTTTCTAGCAGCTTTTGGAATTCTAGAGCTGTTGCTTTCCTCTGACTGGGTAGAACATCAGGAAATTTCTTAACAATGGAGGAGGTAGGGAAAATAGAATTATATAACCACTGGACATAATTTTCTGCACTAAATGTCTTTCTGAACAGAGGCTATCAGAAAAAACAGGCAGATCATATACACTCTGAAGTTGCTTTACAGAGGAAAAATAAGGGGTGCTCCGTATTTTTCTGATGTGTATCAACATGTTCAACCTAATCATTCTAAGGGTCGAGTCAGCAGACCTAATGTACTTTTCACCTTTTCTAGTAACATACAGCAATTTTGTGATTTTATCAAAAGGAATTGCCCCATTTTACCAGCTGATAGTAAAACAGGGAAAATTGTTTGTGAGCGCCCTGATTTTATATTCAGGAATAACATGACTATGAAAAGGTTATTATGTTATGGACCTAAGTACCCTGTTTCTGAGCCAGCAATGAGAAAGGGCACTTTTCCATGCAATAATTGTAAAGCCTGTTGTTCCATTGCCCCAGATACCCAATTTATTCTCCCAGTGACTGGATGTGTATTTTCACCAAGGTTTATGGCGACTTGTAGGAGCAATAATTTAGTATACTTAGCAACATGTTGTACATGTGAATGTTTTTATGTGGGAAAGACTACACACCAGCTAAGGGAATGCATACTAGGACATCTAAGCAATATCTGTAATAAAACTCTCACCAATGCCTTAGCTAATCATGCAAATTCATCAGGACATAATGTTTTTTTTTTTATTTTAGGGTTTTACAACTAGTTTCATTTTGTAACAGAAAGGGTGATATCAATAATCAAGTGGAAATACTTGAGGTAAAATGGATTGTATCTTTACAAGCACATAAGTTTCCAATTTTAAACTCTGATATTCCACTTAGACCTGCCTTAAATAGGAGGTTATGACCTTTGTTTAATTAACATAATTATTTTATTGTTACTAGTTGTTGATTGGTTGTAGCTTCTTTTATATTCAATGTGTCTTGTGTTGATTTTATTTTATTACTTGGATCTGATGAAGCGGTAACTTTGCAAAAGTGCTAATCCTTGTCAATAAATCTTTTTATTATATATACTTTTGATAGCTGTGTTGGAGCCCTCACATTTTTTTTAATTCACTTTTTTTTATATTTAGCCACGCTCTCTGGTGCAGACATAAGTGACCCCCCCTGACTGCCTCCAAAGATATGCAATTAGGACTCCATTCAGGAGAGCTGAAATTGTCTATCAGAAAAAGAATCTCTAGACCCCAGTTTTGTGGGCCTCCTCTGCCATAGGGCATCACTTTCCATTATAGCTCCCCCCTCTGCCTCTAGGGGAACTATCTCTACGTCTGTCCTGGAAAGGACCCTGGGACTTTCTGAACCACATTTTTCAACTTTCCACTTGATTCCTGGAAAAGGTCCTTTGAGGGGTCAAAAAATGTACACCCACTGCAGACAGAGTCTTTCTATCTTTCTCACACCTATAGAGTGTGTCTCACACCTATAGAGTATGTCCTTCACTGTGGGGCCAAACAAATAAGTGCCATCAAAGGGGGCAATGACAAACAAGGACTTGAAGGGCTCCACAAAAAATACACAGGTGCATTCAGGCATGCCTCCTGATGGAAATACCTGAAGCCGCGGCCCTTGAGGTCCCTTCTGCAGCATGTCAGATAAGCCTCATGGACGAATTAGATATAGCTTGTAGGGTAGCTAACTGAGAGACTACTGAAGATTAAGCCTCATAAGTTTCAGTTTCAGAAAGAGATTTTGACAGCTCTTTAATCAAATCTCTTTAAAGTCTCATAAAATGTGCCAAATATTTCAGCAATCTGAGTACAAACATTTGTGAAGCATAAACACACTTCCCAAATCTATCGCCCCACACTCTCTATTAGGAGGATGGATAGTGGAACTCTGTTCCGTAAGTTCCTTTTTTGTAACTGCCACCACGATCATGGCATCTACTGGCACCCCTTTACCCCAAAATTCCCTGTCTATTGGTGGAGCCAGAATCCGGTCTATTCTCTTGGGGATTAGCACAACCATATCAGGTTCCTTTCATGCCTGCCTAGAGATCAAATCAATGAGCTCACTGGTGGGCAGAGTAACCCAGGAGGTGGGCAGGCCAGTCCCAAAGGCTTCCAGAGATGCTGATTCCTCTGGAGAAGGCTCATGGGAAAACCAGCCACCCTTCTACTTAAGGATCTCAAGAATTTCTCCACATGAGAAGTCATCAGGTGGTGATTTTGGAGACCCCTTTCCTTCATCAAAATTAGTACCTTCAGTGACTGACTCTTGAGGAGAGTTCAAGTGCCTCCTTTTGCACTTTTTCTTCCTAGGGACTTCCTTAATGGGGTGGTCCGGTAAAGTATCAAAAGAGATTAGGATACTCTTCTGGGTAGTCTGGAAGCTTTGAGCTGGCTGTCCCTAGGAGGTAGAATGTTGAGAATCATGGTGCAAAGTCATCTGAAATGTAGAGAGTGGATCTGAGGGGGTAGGACCCATCTGACCTGCCGGAGCAGAGAACACTCCCTTCACAACCTCAAACCCCAGGAGGAAGGAAGACAACTGAGCTGAGAAATCAAATTTATGGCTCATCACCTCCCTCTGCCCTGAGAACAATCCACCTGAGGTGGGAGTCAGAGCCAACATGTCCAGTTCAGAGGCTCCAAGAGGAAGAGACAGGTCCAAACACCTTGAAGTCAATTTTATCCTCCCTGATCCAACAGGAATACTTCAGCTCCTAGAGTCAACCTGCTCTGAGGAAGTCGGAGCCAGATTACTCTGAGCAGTATTCGGATCTAAAGATGATGCTTACTTCAGATCTGAACCAGATGGACCCGGAATGCTTGGATCTGAAGACTCTAAAAAAACAGGGTGGATTACAGAAGGAGCTATAATGGGTGGGGCTGTAGATGATTAGACTTCCTGAACCGAAGGTGTAGGAACCGTGAGAACTGCCATCTGAATTTCCTCATCATCTTCTCCACATCCACTTCCATGAGACTCCTGTAGGAATGGGAAGATACTAGGGATGGTGATTTGGAGTGCTTCTCTAATAAGGGAGAGGGCATGCTGGATGGGACTGGATCCAGATGAGGAGAATAAGCTGTCCTTAGTAAAGGTTTCAGAACCGAGGGTGTAGGATCTGGAACAGTCTTGATCGGATCCGATGAGGGTCATATCTTAAGTAATTTCAGATTCAATTTCTCTTTCTTCTTTTTAGGTTCTGAGGAAGAAGAGGCTGGAGACTCAGAAGATTTATACCTTTTTTGTAGGATCTCTCGATTTGTGTTTGGGGGACTGAACCCCAGTAATGGCTTCTGAGAAAAAAGAAGGCAACAAGCCTTTTAAAATCAATTTATTCTTCCAGTTAGCTAGTGCTTGGGGGTTGAGCCCATGACAGATATTGCAATCTTGCTGTAAATGATCTGGGCCCAAGCAATATACACACAAAGATTGCAGGCATCAGAATAAGGCCACTTGTACCCACATTTATCACACTTCTTAAATCCTGCAGGACCTCCTGTAGACATTTTGAAAGAAAAATAATTATTGTAATAACAGAAGTACCAAACTCAACTTTTTTTTTTTTTACCAGAAAGAGGAGGAAAGGTTATATACCAGCAGTGGTATTGAAGAACTACAACAATCTTATAGATAGGAAAAAAATACCAACTATGGATACTGATACAAGAAGTTAAAATAGCAAGGACCACAGGGTTTTTGCCTATCCTGGGGAATTCAACAAAAATTTTTGGCAGCACCAACACTAAAAACAATTCTCCAGTAGATATAAAACACTACAATTCAGCTTTGACTATTACTTTCAAGGGCGAAACCAATATAGTTAAAAATATTATTAATGATGAGTGGAATAGGTTTGCCAGTTTTTTAAATTTGAATCTGAACTTTGAAGAACCCTTAAAAGTAGTATTCAAAAAAGGACGTAACATTAAGAACATACTTGAGGGTGGACAACAGGTCACACATCTCTCAAACAAGTTGGGTACACATAAATGTGGAAGTTGTCATTACTGTGTCAACATCAATGAAGGTGAGAAAATATATTTGAAAAGTAGAGGCAAAATTATCACCACTAAAGGATTTGCAAATTGCAATACTTGTGGTTTGGTATACATGGTGAGGCATGTGATTCCTTTTATATAGGGAAAACCGAGAGAAGGCTGAGATAAAGGGTGTATGAGCACCTATATGACGTAAGGAAGGAAAACACTAACAATGCTTTGTTTAAACATACTTTAACATGTAAATCTACAAAATTCCTATTCTTCGTCATAGAGGTATTACCCCCCGATCCCAGGGGTGGTCCTTGGGAGGCCTCTTTAGAATACAGAGAGTTATTTTGGCAATTAATTCTTGAGGCTAGCAGTCACCCAGTCTTAAATGAAATTATCTGTCTAAAACCTGTATTAAAGTTGAGATCAGCCAAGTTATAACCACTCACCCATACATCAGTTGTACTTATATATATATATAATTTTTTTATATATTTTTATACACATTTTAATATTTTTCATACATACATTTTTACATGTTTTTCAAACATTTTGCACACAGGTACATTTTTTATGTATTAATTAAAATGGCTTTTAGAGCATAAGACACAACAACAACAATATTTATTTATATTTATATTTATATACATTTTTACTATGTATTCCTGCCTGTAAAGTTTATCCGCGGTGGTGGTGCTGCGGTAGCGTTGTCGCCTCACAGTAAGACGCTGACCGGATCGACTCTCAACTAGAGCGTCTTCTGCGTGGAGACATGTGTGAATGGGCGTACCTTCGTTGAAGGTTGTGCGTTAGGGCTGGCAACTCAGCATGTAAAAATCAACTGCCAATCATTAGCGGACCGGAGTTCCGCTGTGGCGACCGCTAACCAGGAAAAAAACGAAAGACACAACAACATTCCTGCCTGCAAACTTTTTGATTCACCACTAGATGGTGATATTGTGGTACTAATTTTGTTGACTATCCTTATGTATTTAAATATATATATATATATATATATATATATATATATATATTTATATATATATATATATATATATATATATATATATATATATATATATATATATATATATATATATTTTTTTTTTTTTTGAGTGTTATTTTTTGGTTCCTAATGTTCTTTTAAGTATTTAAATTTATTGAACTATTGTATAAAACATTCAACAAGTATTAATTTATTTTTCTATTCTTTGATTTTGTTAAGAAATCTGTAATTTCAATAACAAGGATGTTAATTGAATGTATTAACATTTTAATTAGTTAGGAGACACCATTGGTAGATTCAAATAACATCTGACTTATAAATTTAGCACACTGAGCACTGTTTCGCTTTTCTGATGAAGTGCATGTCAACGAAAATGCGCTGAGAACTGTAGCAGCATTATTGTTTTTGTTTTTGTACTGTGAGGTTTGTTCGTGGAGTGAAAATAAACATCTCTTGCTGATCTGCTGTGCCTGTCTTTTGAGATTATCAGTGCCAGTAGTGGTTCCGTACAAGATTTCGGCAATTTTTTGTTTTAGTACTCAGTTTTTGGTTTTTGGTTACATTATCGGTGCCAGTAGAGTTTGAGTTGCAGAGCGACTCACCTGTCTTGAAGGTGTTCTCCCCTACTCTAAGATCTCTTATACTTTGACTTTCCAAGTCTCCAGCCCCCTCCAGTCGGTCTTCCAGGAGCCTATCTGACGATGACGTGGATTGAGTGGTACAGAGGCTATTAAGGACACTGGCACTGGTCAAGCTGTTATTGGATTCTACCCCGAGGGTTTCAGATCTGACCACATCCTCTCCTTCTGCTCCAATTCCTCCTCCAATCTGACCTCGGTCTTCAGAGTCAGAATGTCCTGAGCTGTTACTAGTGGAACCATCAGACACAAGACCCGTTATGGGATCTTCTGATCTGAGCATTGCTCTAACGTCCTCAGCTCCATGGGAGCTCGAGAAGTCTAGGATCTGATGCTCTCCAGTCAGGTCCGGGTAGGCGAGTCAGATTGGACAGTTTTTGGATCCAACCTTGCCTTTTGGGGCATCGTCTTCGGATGTTCTTCTCCCAGAAGCAACTCTTCTGAAACCTTTCTAGAGTACCCCTCTGAAGAGGTCTCTCAGAAGAGGTTATGTAAGAGGAAGCATTTGGACTCCCCAGAGGAGTCCATCACTTCTGATATGGACCTCGATGAAGGTGAGGGATCCCCCTGGTCGCCTTCTGATGCTGTCTCCTTTGGAGACATCTTAGAAATACTTAAGCAGAGAGGTGGTTGGAAGTCCACCAACCCTTCAGCAGAAGAGTCTGTGTACCTGAAGGCCTTTGGATCTCACCCTTCCTCCACTTGAGTATCTCCACATTTAGACAAACTTCTGGATCTAGTTTCTCAGAACGTGTGGGAATCTCCAGATTCAGTGGAACTTGTTCCTTGGAGGCCAAATAAGTTCATCACGTCCCCTTCAGACAAAACCTTTTTAACTAAGGGAGTCCCAGTAGATGCCATGGTGATGACAGCAGTCACCAAGAAGGAACTCTCACAGACATCTTCTTTTGTTCATCCACCGAACAAGGTGGCTCGTACGATGGACAGGTATGGAAAAACGGATTCTTTCTTCAGTGACTTTTGCTCTCAGATTGCTGAATTACCAGACCCATTTTACTAGATTGCAGAGATATCTCATGAAGGAGATAGGAGATACTCTGCAAGGTTCAGTAGCTGAAGGAGTTTTGGCAAAAGTTTCGTCTCAGCTCTATACCTTAAATTCAGTTGTCAACTCCTCCATGAGACTGATTTCTTATGCAGTGGATGGAGTGAGTAGAGCAGTAGGTTCAGGAATTTCCCTAAGGAGATATTCTTGTATGCACTTGTGTGACTGTGAAGCCCTTTAAATTTTCCTTTGTGAATGCCCCTTTTGATGGTTTGTCTCTGTTCCGGCCCAAAGTCAAGGATACACTAACCAGGTGTGAGCAAGAAGGAAAGACTCAGTCTACCATAGGAGTCTGTTTTTCCATGCTTACCAGACCTTATCCCAAAGGTCAGAAAGGAAGTGGCAAAATGTGATTCCAAAAATCCCAGAGAGCATTCCAGGACACACATGGTGAATCTTCCCCCAGGGGGCAGAGGGGGAAGTAGAAATGGAGTAATGGACGACACCGACGACGTGGCAGAGGGGGTCTGCAGAATCAGGGTGACAGAGAATCTTTCTTTGGTAAGCCCTTTCAGCGCTCCTGAAGTGAAAGCCATCTGTCCATCTCTGGAGGCAGTCAGTAGTCGCTTATCTTGGTACCCACAAGCCTGGCTACAAATAAAAGACGTGGGTACAAAGCATCCTATCCAGAGGTTACTCCATGCTCTTTTCCTTACCTGTCCCAAACATAAAAAATATCGCAGACGTTCCACCCAGTCAAAGGGAACAGGCAACATTAGAAATTCAAAAGTTGCTAGACAAAAGAGTCATCCAAACAGTCCTGCAGACGAAATAGGATCCAGAACTTACTCAAAATTCTTTTTAGTTCCAAGGAAAACAGGGGACTGGAGACCAATTTTGGATCTCAGCAATCTAATCAAATCAGTAAGAAAGTCCACATTCCAGATGATGGTGACACTGCAGTTAATACTCCCTTTTCTAGGACAAGACGATTGGATTTGCTCGATAGACCTCCAGGATGCGTACTACCACATAAGAATGGACAAGCGATCCAGCAGACACCTGTGCTTTCGACTGGCAGCCAGTCGCTACCAGTTTCAAGCTCTGCCCTTTGGCCTCATTACAGCTGCAGAGTGTTCACCAAATGCACAGCAGTAGTTGGAACTCACTTGAGGTGCCTAGGATTCTGAGTGTTTCCATACACAGATGACTGGCTCCTAACCGCCACCACTGAGCATCTATTAATAAAAGCGAGAGACACCACCTTGCAGCTTTGTTCTCACCTGGAATTACAGTAAACTACGACAAATCTGCCTTGCTGCCTTCTCAGAATGTAGTATTTATAGGAGCAGAATTGGATACAAGTATGATGGCCAAACTTCTGCTAGAAAGGGTTGAAGTTCTACAACGTCAGGTTCAAAATCTTCTCACAAAGAAAAAAGCACAAGCAAGGATAGTCCTAAAAGTTTTGGGGATCATGACAGCAACAATAACCTTGATCCCATTAGCACGTTTACACATGGAAATTCTCCAGTAGCTACTGTCCACTCAGTGGTCGATGCAGGAATTGCCGATGTCCCACAAAATAATGTTAATAGAATCTTGCAAAAAAGACCTTTGCTGGTGGCTTTGCTCCACTCATGTGAAGCTAGGTCGACCATTTGTACTTCTCCAACCATTAGCCACAGTGACCACAGATGCATCTTAGGGTGTGGGGGGGGGCATTATCTGGGAAAGACAGTCCAAGGCACCTGACAGGATCACGAGGTCCATTTACGCATCAACGTCCTAGAGATGAGAGCTGTGCTTCTAGTGTTGCAAGCTTTCCAGGACTCTCCTCCTCTGGGAACTGTTGCAGTACAAACAGACAACATGTCAGTTGTTAGGTACATAAACAAACAAGGAGGAACCAGATTTTACCCCTTTGTTGGGATGCCCTGAGAGTATGGCAGTGGGCAAACTCCTCCCAATGCTTTCTGATAGCAATACACATCCCTGGGAAATCCAGCGTGATAGCAGACAGACTCAGCAGAGTGATTCTGATGCCTCACATATGGTCCCTAAAACAGGAAGAAGCGGAAAAGATTTTCCGCAAATGGGGCCAACCTTGCTGCAACCTTTTTGCGAAATCCATTTATGCCAAATGCAGCAACTACTTTGCCCCCCCCGGGGGGAGTCACCAAGGAATGCACTTGTACACGATTGGCCATCAGGTCTCCTTTATGCTTTTCCTCCCTTTCCATTAATTCCCAAAGTTCTTCAGAAAGCCAATTATTTGGAAAGGGACTTGATACTCATTGCCCCATACTGGCCTCGTCAAATCTGGTTCTCCTTCCTGTGGCCTCATCTTCGGGAGGAGCCTTGGATTCTGAACCCAGTTCCAGACCTTTTGACTCATGCATCAGGAACACTCCATCCTTCCCTTCAGACCTTCAATTTCACAGCCTGGCTGCTCTGATTCTGACCACAGCCAGGTTTCCTAACCTCTCTTCATCAATTAAGCACATTCTAATTTCTTCTCATAAGGCTTCTACGAGAAAGCTACATAGTAGCAAATGGAAAACTTTTTCATTATGGGCTTCTCGTGACCACATTGATCCCTTTACTGCCTCAGTAAATTCCATTCTAGAATTCCTAGCAAAATTATTCAACGATGGTATAGCTGCAGCTACCATTTGAGTTCAACTTGCAGTGATATCTAGTTTTCATATAGGTGAGTCTGGTCTCAACGTTATGCCTCATAGGCTAGGCAAAGCATTTCTTAAAGGTACTTTATACTATGTCCACCTATCATAGGATCATAGTATCATAAGAAGTTACTAGGCTACTGGCCCTGAGGTCCTTATAAGCCTAGTCAAGAGTTTAGCCTATGTTTAAACAAGTCAGCACCCAAAGCCCCTGTCCAGCAGGGACATGGGTGGAATCCCAGAGGTGTATTTTCTGTTTCCCATCCAGTTATCCAGGTTGCATTTGAAAAGGGATAATGAGGTGCTCTGCTTGACCTGGAGAGGGAATCTATTCCACAGATGGGGGAGTCTCTGGGACACAAATCTGTCCCACCTACAAGTCCTATTGATGTCATAGACCAGGTTGAGGTTGCATGTGAGGGTTACTCGAGTGGTGCTTGATTTGTGGATATGCAGCAGTCCCATCAAGGCAGGGTCTGAGATTGCTTTGTATGCCAGACAGAGGTCACCTCTGAGGAGTCTGTATGAAACTGAGTAGAGGGACATGGCTATTAGCCTATATGTGTAGGGTAGATGTTTGAGGCCTTGGATTCTTTTGGTGAGGAACCTCTGTGGTCACTCCAGCTGCTGCATGTGTTTTGCGAGGTACATACTGAAGGGGGCATTGTATTCAATAATTGGCCTTATAAGGAAAGAATACAGGGATGTTATGACGTCTTTGTCCCTGCATGAGATACCCTTACTTATGAGGTGCACCATATAGAAAGCTTTCCATACAACTGAATCAACATGGTGGTCAAAAGCCAGGTTGCTATCAACCTTGGTGCCCAAATCCCTTGTGACTGATTGCGTGCTTAGGACATTGTTATTAATGTGATAATATATGGGGACATCACTCTCCCCAAAGTGGATAATGATGCATTTTTTGGCATTCAGCTTGAGGCCGTGTTTCTGACATCAGTCAGTTGTTTGTGTGAGACCCTCTTGGAGGACATCCACATCACTTGGGGAACTGATGACCATGCCCAGCTAGCAGTCATCTGCAAACTTGGTCAGCCATAGCCCACTGGTTCTGACCTGCACCCCGGAGAAGTATATCCCAAATAACTGAGGCCCCAAGACTGATCCCTGGGGTACGCCGCTCTTTACGGGTCTGTGCTTGAGGTGACTTCCCCTACTTTGATTAGGTGGGTTCTATCAGTGAGCCAGTTTGCTACCCATCTGATAACATATGGATTGATACCTAGTTGAGAAACCCCTCCCCCAGCACCATGAGACTTAAATTTCATCCTATCTCATTTAATTTTCCTCCCCTTTGAGCTGTGCAAACTCAAGTTTTTGACATGGAAAGCTATTCTCTTGGTAGCAATTACATCTGCTAGGAGGGTATCAGAGCTGCAATCTTTGTCAATAAAGACACCTACTTGTTTTTCCACAGAGACAGGGTATCCTTACAAACAAACCTTCTTGCCAAATGTATGTTCAGAGTCAAATTTGAACCAGTCTATAGAGCTACCAGTCTGTTATCCAAATTATGGAAATAAGGCAGAATACATGTTACATCAGCTGGATGTGCAGGCAATTACATTTCTACTTACACAGGACTAAGAACTTTGGAAAATCTGGCCAGCTATTTATATCCTTTTCAGATTCAAAGAAAGGTACTTCAGTCTCTAAAGTGACACTATCGAATTGGCTTTCAGATTGTATAACCTTCATTTATGAATCTCCAAACAGATCTTCCCCATAGAGTTAAAGTCCACTCTACAAGAGCCATAGCAACCTCTTCTGCCTTTCTAGCTAAACTACCAATTGATACCATTTGTGCTGCGACAGAATGGGC
The DNA here is from genome assembly GCF_019279795.1 of Protopterus annectens. Classification (NCBI taxonomy): domain Eukaryota; kingdom Metazoa; phylum Chordata; order Ceratodontiformes; family Protopteridae; genus Protopterus; species Protopterus annectens. The sequence goes on from NC_056728.1 coordinate 1,974,094,429, forward strand.
AAGACCACATACCTTTAACTCTCATTACAAAGTTGATTTGGCTTCCAGGAACAGGGCCTCCTTTGGTTCCATGATTCTGAAAAATATTCTCCCTTGAGCCACCCAAGAAAGATGGTTCTAGGGATACTGTCCCATTCTGGTAAGAATGAAGGCAAGATAGGACAACAACACATAAAGAAGTTATGTACTCACCATAACGTTCCATGTGTGTTGTCCCTCTTCGCCTTCATTCTTACAACCCACCCTCCTTCCTCCCAGCCTTTTTACTCCTGGAAGACTGAATCAGTGCAATTGGATATCGTTAGTCTCTGACCTTCTTTATTGCTCTCTAAGGTATTAAACTGCCTTTATTTTGTATTCTCTTATTATAACTGCAAACATGATTTGGGGAGCTTTCCTAGTGCATGCTGGGATAGGGTTTAGCCATGAGCTAGTGGAAGACCTTAAGCTTGTATATAAAGCCTAGTTGGATATGAAGATCGATCTGAACCCATCCTGGTAAGAATGAAGTCGAAGATGGACAACACACATGGAACATTATGGTGAGTACATAACTTCTTTTTAACACATATTGGATGTTCACAGACAGCTATGTTTCTGTCTTTATGGAACCAAAAATTTGAGGAAATCAGAAAAAAATATTTGTTTCCTTTTCAGAATCAAAATTTGGCAAACCAGTTTCTAAAGTGACATTAGCAAAATGGTTGACAGATTGTATTACTTTTGTATATGAAAAAGTGGGTTTGCCTTTACCAAAACCATCGAAAGCCCATTCCATTACATCTGTGGCAACTTCTTTATCCGTTTTGTGTCCCAGAGACTCCCCCATCTGTGGAATAGACTCCCTCTCCAGGTCAAGCAGAGCACCTCATTATCCCTTTTCAAATGCAACCTGGATAACTGGATGGGAAACAGAAAATACACCTCTGGGATTCCACCCATGTCCCTGCTGGACAGGGGCTTTGGGTGCTGACTTGTTTAAACATAGGCTAAACTCTTGGCTAGGCTTATAAGGACCTCAGGGCCAGTAGCCTAGTAACTTCTTATGATCCTATGATCCTATGATAGGTGGACATAGTATAAAGTACCTTTAAGAAATGCTTTGCCTAGCCTATGAGGCATAACATTGAGACCAGACTCACCTATATGAAAACTAGATATCACTGCAAGTTGAACTCAGATGGTAGCTGCAGCTATACCATCGTTGAATAATTTTGCTAGGAATTCTAGAATGGAATTTACTGAGGCAGTAAAGGGATCAATGTGGTTACGAGAAGCCCATAATAAAAAAATGTTCCATTTGCTACTATATAGCTTTCTCGTAGAAGCCTTATGAGAAGAAATTAGAATGTGCTTAATTGATGAAGAGAGGTTAGGAAACCTGGCTGTGGTCAGAAACAGTGCAGCCAGGCTGTCAAATTGAAAGTCTGAAGGGAAGGATGGAGCATTCCTGATGCATGAGTCAAAAGGTCTGGAACTGGGTCCAGAATCCAAGGCTCCTCCCGAAAATGAGGCCACAGGAAGGAGAACCAGATTTGACGAGGCCAGTATGGGGCAATGAGTATCAAGTCCCTTTCCAAGTAATTGGCTTTCTGAAGAACTTTGGGAATTAATGGAAAGGGAGGAAAAGCATAAAGGAGACCCGATGACCAATCGTGTACAAGTGCATTCCTTGGTGACTCCCCCGGGGGGTGGGGGATAAGGGCAAAGTAGTTGCTGCATTTGGCATTCATGGATTTCGCAAAATGGTCACAGCAAGGTTGGCCCCGTTTGAGGAAATTTTTTTCCGCTTCTTCCTGTTTTAGTGACCATACATGAGGCATCAGAATCACTCTGCTGAGTCTGTCTCCTATCACGCTGGATTTCCCAGGGATGTGTATTGCTATCAGAAAGCATTGGGAGGAGTTTTCCCACTGCCATACTCTCAAGGCCTCCCAACAAAGGGGGTAAGATCTGGTTCCTCCTTGTTTGTTTATGTACCATACAACTGACATGTTGTATGTTTGTACTGCAACAGTTCCCAGAGGAAGAGAGTCCTGGAAAGCTTGCAACACTAGAAGCACCGCTCTCATCTCTAGAACGTTGATGTGTAAATGGACCTCGTGATCCTGTCAGGTGCCTTGGACTGTCTTTCCCAGATAATGCCCCCCACCCCCACCCTGAGAGGCATCCGTGGTCACTGTGGCTAATGGTTGGGGAAGTATAAATAGTCGACCTAGCATCACATGAGTGGAGCAAAGCCACCAGCAAAGGTCTTTTTTTGCAAGATTCTGTTATCATTATTTTGTTGGACGTCGGCAATTCCTGCATCGACCACTGAGTGGACAGTAGCTACTGGAGAATTTCCATGTGTAAACGTGCTAATGGGATCAAGGTTATTGTTGCTGTCATGATCCCCTAAACCTTTAGGACTATCCTTGCTTGTGCTTTTTTCTTTGTGAGAAGATTTTGAACCTGAAGTCATAGAACTTGAACCTTTTCTGTCAGAAGTTTGGCCATCATATTTGCATCCAATTCTGCTCCTATAAATACTACATGCTGAGAAGGCAGCAAGACATATTTGTTATAGTTTACTGTAATTTCCAGGTGAGAACAGAGCTGCAAGGTGGTGTCTCTCGCTTTTATTAATAGATGCTCAGTGGTGACGGTTAGGAGCCAGTCATCTGTGTATGGAAACACTCAGAATCCTAGGCACCTCAAGTGAGTTGCAACTACTGCTGTGCATTTGGTGAACACTCTGGGGCTGTAGTGAGGCCAAAGGGCAGAGCTTGGAACTGGTAGTGACTGGCTGCCAGCCGAAATCACAGGTGCCTCCTGGATCGCTTGTCCATTCTTATGTGGTAGTACACATCCTGGAAGTCTATCGAGCACATCCAACCATCTTGTCCCAGAAAAGGGAGTATTAACTGCAGTGTCACCATCTGGAATTTGGACTTTCTTACTTATTTGATTAGATTGCTGAGATCCAAAACTGGTTTCCAGTCCCCTGTTTTCTTTGGAACTAAAAATAATTTTGAGTAAGTTCCGGATCCTATTTGGTCTTCGGGACTGTTTGGATGACTCTTTCGTCTAGCAACTTTTGAATTTCTAATGTTGCCTGTTCCCTTTGACTGGGTGGAACGTCTGCGATCTTTTTTATGTTTGGGACAGGTAAGGAAAAGGGCATGGAGTAACCTCTGGATCTGATGCTTTGTACCCACATCTTTGATTTGTAGCCAGGCTTGTGGGTACCAAGATAAGCAGTCCCTGCCTGCCTCCAGAGATGGACAGATGGCCTTCACTTCAGGAGTGCTGAAAGGGCTTACTAAAGAAAGATTCTCTGTCACCCTGATTCTGCAGACCCCCCTCTGCCACATGGTTGGTGTCTTCTGTTACTCCATTACTACTTCCCCCTCTGCCTCCTGGGGGAAGATTCACCATGTGTGTCCTGGAAAACTCTCTGGGATTTTTGGAACCACATTTTGCCACTTCCTTTCTGACCTTTGGGATAAGGTCTGGTAATCATGGAAAAACAGACTCCTATGGTAGACTGAGTCTTTCCTTCTTGCTCACACCTGGTTAGTGCGTCCTTGACTTTGGGCTGGAACAGAGACGAGCCATCAAAAGGGGCATTCACAAAGGAAGATTTAAAGGGCTCCACAAAGTCACACAAGTGCATACAAGAATATCTCCTTAGGGAAATTCCTGAACCTACTGCTCTACTCACTCCATCCACTGCATAATAAATCAGTCTCATGGAGGAGTTGACAACTGAATTTAAGGCATAGAGCTGAGCTGAAACTTTTGCCAAAACTCCTTCAGCTACTGAACCTTGTAGAGTATCTCCTAACTCCTTCACGAGATATCTCTGCAATCTAGTAAAATGGGTTTGGTAATTCAGCAATCTGAGAGCAAAAGTCACTGAAGAAAGAATGCGTTTTCCATATCTGTCCATTGTATGAGCCTCCTTGTTCGGTGGATGAACAGAAGAAGATGTCTGTGAGAGTTCCTTCTTGGTGACTGCCGTCACCACCATGGCATCTACTGGGACACCCTTAGTTAAAAAGGTTTTGTCTAAAGGGGACATGATGAACTTATTTGGCCTCCACGGAACAAGTTCCACTGAATCTGGAGATTCCCACACGTTCTGAGAAACTAGTTCCAGAAGTTTGTCTAAAGGTGGAGACACTCAAGTGGAGGAAGGGTGAGATCCAAAGGCCTTCAGGTACACGGACTCCTCTGCTGAAGGGTTGGTGGACTTCCAGCCACCTCTCTGCTTAAGTATTTCTAAGATGTCTCCAAAGGAGACAGCATCAGAAGGTGACCAGGGGGATCCCTCAGCTTCATCGAGGTCCATATCAGAAGTGATGGACTCCTCTGGGGAGTCCAAATGCTTCCTCTTACATAACCCCGTCTGAGAGACCTCTTCAGTGGGGTACTCTAGATTGGTTTCAGAAGAGTGGGGGGTTCCCTGTGCAGAATTCTGAGGCCTAGGATCTCTGTGTCCCTTTGGATGCAAGGGTATGGAGGCAGACATCGGTGCTTCTGGGAGAAGAACATCTGAAGATGATGCCCCGAAAGGCAAGGTTGGATCCGAAAACTGTCCGATCCGACTCACCTCCCCAGACCTGACTGGAGAGCATCAGATCCTAGACTTCTCAAGCTCCCATGGAGCTGAGGACACTGGAGCAATGGTCAAATCAGAAGATCCCATAACGAGCATTGGGTCTGATGGTTCCACTAGTAACAGCTTAGGACATTCTGACTCTGAAGACCGAGGTCAGATTGGAGGAGGAATCGGAACAGAAGGGGAGGATGTGGTCAGATCTGAAGCCCTCGGGGTTGGATACAATAACAGCTTGGCCAGTGCCAGTGTCCTTAATAGCCTCTGTACCACTCAATCCACATCATCGTCAGATAGGCTCCTGGAACACCGACTGGAGGGGGATGGAGACTTGGAAGGTCAAAGTATAGGAGATCTTAGAGTAGGGGAGAACACCTCCAAGACGGGAGTGGCTCTGCAACTCAAACTCTACTGGCACTGATAATCTCAAAAGACAGGCACCGCAGATCAGCAAGAGATGTTTATTTTCACTCCACGAACAAACCTCACAGTACAAAAAGAAAAACAATAACGCTGCTAAAGTTCTCAGCGTGTTTTTCTTGACATGCATTTCATCAGAAAAGCTAAACAGTGCTCAGTGTGCTAAATTTATGTCAGATGTTATTTGAATCTACCAATGGTGTCTCATAACTAATTAAAATGTTAATACATTCAGTTAACATCCTTGTTATTGAAATTACAGATTTCTTAACAAAATCAAAGAATAGAAAAAGAAATTAATACTTGTTGAATGTTTTATACAATAGTTCAATACATTTAAATACTTAAAAGAACATTACAAACCAAAACATAACACTCATATATATATATATATATATATATATATATATATATATATATATATATTTATTTATTTAAATACATAAGGATAGTCAACAAAATTAGTACCACAATATCACCATCTAGTGGTGAATAAAAACTTTACAGGCAGGAATGTTGTGTCTTTCGGCTTTTTCCCGGTTAGGGGTCACCACAGCGGAACTCCGGTCTGCTAATGATTGGCAGTTGATTTTTACGTGCTGAGTTGCCAGCCCTAACGCCCAACCTTCAACGAAGGTACGCCCATTCACACATGTCTCCACGCAGAAGACGCTCTAGCTGAGAGTCGAACTGGTCAGCGTCTTACTGTGAGGTGACAACGCTACCACATCACCACCACCGCGGATAAACTTTACAGGCAGGAATACATAGTAGAAATATATATAAATATAAATAAATATTTTTGTTGTTGTTGTGTCTTATGCTCTAAAAGCCATTTTAATTAATACATAAAAAATGTACCTGTGTGCATGTATGTATGAAAAATATTAAAATGTGTATAAAAACATATAAAAAAAAAAATATATATATATATATATATATATATATTTATATATATATATATATAAGTACAACTGATGTATGGGTAAGTGGTTATAACTTGGCTGATCTCAACTTTAATACAGGTTTTAGAGAGATCATTTTATTTAAGACTGGGTGACTGCTAGCCTCAAGAATTAATTGCCAAAATAACTCTCTGTATTCTAAAGAGTCCTCCCAAGGACCACCCCTGGGGTCGGGGGGTAATACCTCTATGACGAAGAATAGGAATTTTGTAGATTTACATGTTAAAGTATGTTTAAACAAAGCATTGTTAGTGTTTTCCTTCCTTACATCATATAGGTGCTCATACACCCTTTGTCTCAGCCTTCTCTCAGTTTTCCCTATATAAAAGGAATCACATGCCTCACAGGTCACCATGCATACCAAACCACAAGTATTGCAATTTGCAAATCCTTTAGTGGTGATAATTCTGCCTCTACTTTTCAAATATATTTTCTCACCTTCACTGATGTTGACACAGTAATGACAGCTTCCACATTTATATGTACCCAACTTGTTTGAGAGATGTGTCACCTGTTTTCCACCCTCAAGTATGTTCTTAATGTTACGTCCTTTTTTGAATACTACTTTTAAGGGTTCTTCAAAGTTCAGATTCAAATCTGAAAAACTGGCAAACCTATTCCACTCGTCATTAATAATATTTTTAACTATATTGGTTTCACCGTTGAAAGTAATAGTCAAAGCTGAATTGTAGTGTTTTATATCTACTGGAGAATTGTTTTCAGTGTTTTTGTTGCCAAAAATTTTTGTTGAATTCCCCAGGATAGGCAAAAACTTTGTGGTCCTTGCTATTTTAACTTCTTGTATCAGTCTTTTTAACAAATCATCGGGGTAACATCTTTCTCGAACCATACTTGCACTAAATTCACATTTTATCTGGAAATCTGTTTCATCTGAGGTCATCCTGCTAGCTCTTACCAGCTGACCCTTGACAATTGCCTTCTTTTGATAAGGGGGGTGAGAACTAGGAAAAATGCAAGTAGGTGTTAGAAAAGGTCTCCTTCCTATAAATTTTAGATTTCAACCCCTGATTTGTTCTCTGTATGCTCACATCTAAAAAACTAAGTTGGGAACTGTCTATTTTGTAAGTACATTTTAGAAAATCAGTAGTATGTGAGATATTTGTAAAACTCAAAAAATTGGTCAGCAGTGCCATTCCAAAAAGACAAATGTCGTCCAAAAAACGACCGTAGTAATTCCACAGAATTTTGAAATGGGAATTGAAAACAAATTTATTTTCCCAACTGAGTAATATAATGTTGGCATATAAGGGGGCACAATGTGCATCCATGGTTACACCCTTTAATTGTCTGTAATACTCACCCTGAAAGTATATAAATTTTTTTTCAAAATTAAGTCCATAAAAATTAAACAGGTACGACTTGTTAAAGGAAATAGGAATCTGACTCTCCAAAAATTGCTCAAACCATAAAAGACCTGTTTCATGGGGAATACAAGTAAATAGGTCCACCACATCAAAAAAAAAAATGGGGTATTTGTTTTTTGTAGGGGATCAATGTGTTTCAAAAAATCCCACGAGTCTTTTAAAATGTTGGAATGTTCCAATATAAATGGCTTCAAATGGAAGTCAATATATTTGGCTTGGCTGGCGACGAAAACCGGCTGAGAACTGTAGCAGCGTTATTTTTTTGTTTTTGTACTGTGAGGTTTGTTCGTGGAGTGAAAATAAACATCTCTTGCTGATCTGCTGTGCCTGTCTTTTGAGATTACCAGTGTGAGTTTGACCACATTGACCACATTTTTATTTCCTATTTTTTTGTTTATGGTCATGGATCTTTCAGCAAGTTCCAGCAGTCATATTGTAAATGACTGTAATAACTCCAGGAAGTCCAATGAAGTGGGTGAACTTTGTAAACCGATTGTCCATCTCTCTGAGTTGGTCGGCGTGTTAATGCCACTCAACCAATAACTAATACAACATTCTACACAGTCTCTTATTCCCTGCAACCAGGAAACAGCAGGACGTCCAGCTTCGAAGGAAGGGACTGTTACCAGCTTAAACAATGGATCCAATGTGAGACAAGAGACTAGTCATGGCTTAAGGAACAGTTTGGATGGGTTTCTCAGTCTTTTTTCCTCTGGAAATGTAACAGCAACCACCAGTGGAGTCGCCAGGTCTCAAGTTAAACAAACAGCTACTTTATTACTAGCCGCTGCAGCTGCTACCAACAAAAGTACTGAAATTCAATTTAAAGACCTGCTTGAGTTTAAATTTGACTTTAAAGAGCCAATTAGACTGCAGGCAAATAACAAACATGATTCTTATGTTGAAATGGTGTCTAAAATGAACAGCTTACTTTTTAAATATAAATCAATAGAAATGGACAATATATATCTGAAACATTGTATTCAATCCAATATAGTCCCTAAGGGGCTTCGAGTGTGTAAATACCCCAATAATGTTAGCGAAGGCTCACAGTTTCATAAAGATTTAATTACTGCATTTGATAGGTGCAGTTTAGATATTATGCGAGCTATCATTGTCAACAATGAAGTAGAAATGGAGAAGTTATATATTACAATTAATAAAATTAATCAGAAAATTGTGAATGATTTGTTATTTGGTATTGAAACTGAGAAAAACAAATATCATGACATGTTGAAAGATGTTGAGTTAAAATGCATGAAAGTATTTGAAAGAAAAGCTAAGAAAATTGATAGAGACATGTTTGAATATGGTAATAACATACATTACCCTTCACCAAAAACAGGGGAGGGTGGCAACAACAGTAAATATTCAATCCACGAATCTATGGCATACAACAAGGTTTTTGACAACCATGACATGTGCAATGACCAAGATCCATTTCATAATGAAACTGACCCTTTAGAATACCCCTCCCCTCGAGATCCGAAAGGTTGAAAAAGAAAGAACCCATAAACTACAACAATCGGAATTTTTACCAAAATCGAAGGAACAGGCAGTGGAAGTGAAAACTGTAGAAGACATAATTATCAATGAATGTGTATACAGTTATAAAGGTTTTAAAATATTTAACTACACTAATCTCACTGTCACTAAAACACATTTCAATTTGTTTTCCAAAGGTTTTACCTACATTCCCAGGGTCAAAGCCAACATGGTTGATTTATTGGTGGATGTTAAAATGTTTGTGAGACAAAAGAACTTTGAGATACTTTTTAATGGTTTAGATAAAAGAGAGAGTACTAGTATTTTAAAGAAAAAGAGTACTTTTAACCCACTGTTACATCCACAGCTCAAAGATTTTGAAAATGTTTTAGAGAAGCGTCTTAGAGATGAGCTTAAATTTAATAAAGTACCCCCCCCCCAATCTCACAAAGGATGAATTCAACATCCTTGATTCTTGTAGAACAGACAAGAATCTCAGAGTCATGAAGCCTGATAAAGGAGGAGGGTGGTTCTGATGGACCAAATAGACTATGAGGTCAAAATGCTAAACATGTTGAATGATGAAAATACATATGAAAGAGTGTCCTTGAATGAGTTTAACATTGCAAAAAGGAAAGTTTCAATATGTCTTAACGACTTACTTCTTGAGGGGCTTATTGACTTAAAAACTTACAACTACTTACATGTTGAGAAACCAAAAATTCCTTCTGTTTTTGGTATACCCAAGGTCCACAAGAACCATTTGGATCCACCTCTTAAACCCATTGTTACAGCGGAGGGCTCTTTGACAGCCCCCCTAGCCAAATATATTGACTTCCACTTGAAGCCATTTATATTGGAACATTCCAATATTTTAAAGACTTGTGGGATTTTTTGAAACACATTGATGCCCTACAAAAAACAAATACCCCATTTTTTAGTTCTTTAGATGTGGTGGACCTATTTACTTGTATTCCCCATAAAACAGGTCTTTTATGGTTTGAGCAATTTTTGGAGAGTCAAATTTCCATTTCCTTTAACAAGTTTCGTACCTGTTTGATTCTTATGGACTTAATTTTGAAAAACAATTTTATATACTTTCAGGGTGAGTATTACAGACAATTAAAGGGTGTAGCCATGGGTGCACATTGTGACCCCTTATATGCCAACATTATATTACTCAGTTGGGAAAATAAATTTGTTTTCAATTCCCATTTCAAAATTTTGTGGAATTACTATGGTCGTTTTTTGGACGACATTTGTCTTTTTTGGAATGGCACTGCTGACCAGTTTCTTGAGTTTTACGAATATCTCACATACTACTGATTTTCTAAAATTTACTTACAAAATAGACAGTTCCCAACTTAGTTTTTTAGATGTGAGCATACAGAGAACAAATCAGGGGTTGAAATCTAAAATGTATAGCAAGGAGACCTTTTCTAACACCTACTTGCATTTTTCTAGTTCTCACCCCCCTTATCAAAAGAAGGCAATTGTCAAGGGTCAGCTAGTAAGAGCTAGCAGGATGACCTCAGATGAGACAGATTTCCAGATAAAATGTGAATTTATTGCAAGTATGGTTCGAGAAATAGGTTACCCAGATGATTTGTTAGAAAGACCGATACAAGAAGTTAAAACAGCAAGGACCACAAGGTTTTTGCCTATCCTGGGGAATTCAACAAAAATTTTTGGCAACACCGACACTAAAAACAATTCTCCAGTAGATATAAAACACTACAATTCAGCTTTGACTATTACTTTCAGTGGTAAAACCAATATAGTTAAAAATATTATTAATGACGAGTGGAATAGGTTTGCCAGTTTTTCAGATTTGAATCTGAACTTTGAAGAACCCTTAAAAGTAGTATTCAAAAAAGGACGTAACATTAAGAACATACTTGAGGGTGGAAAACAGGTGACACATCTCTCAAACAAGTTGGGTACATATAAATGTGGAAGCTGTCATTACTGTGTCAACATCAGTGAAGGTGAGAAAATATATTTGAAAAGTAGAGGCAGAATTATCACCACTAAAGGATTTGCAAATTGCAATACTTGTGGTTTGGTGTAGATGGTGACCTGTGAGGCATGTGATTCCTTTTATATAGGGAAAACCGAGAGAACGCTGAGACAAAGGGTGTATGAGCACCTATATGACGTAAGGAAGGAAAACACTAACAACACTTTGTTTAAACATACTTTAACATGTAAATCTGCAAAATTCCTATTCTTCGTCATAGAGGTATTACCCCCCTCGATCCCAGGGGTGATCCTTGGGAGGCCTCTTTAGAATACAGAGAGTTATTTTGGCAATTAATGCTCGAGGCTAGCAGTCACCCAGGTTTAAATGAAATTATCTCTCTAAAACCTGTATTAAAGTTGAGATCAGCCAAGTTATAACCCCTCACCCATATATCAGTTGTACTTATATATATATATATATAAATATATATATATATATATATATATATATATATATATTTTATATATATTTTTATACACATTTTAATATTTTTTCATACATACATTTTTACATGTTTTTCAAACATTTTGCAGACAGGTACATTTTTTATGTATTAATTAAAATGGTTTTTAGAGCATACAATATTTATTTATATTTATATACATTTTTACTATGTATTCCTGCCTGTAAAGTTTTTGATTCACCACTAGATTGTGATATTGTGGTACTAATTGTGTTGAATATCCTTATGTATTTAAATATATATATATATATATATATATATATATATATATATATATATATACGGATTCACTTCAGAAGCTCGAATTACCAAAATCTCGAACTGCAAATAAACGAAACCAAAAGATCGAGTTTCAGAAACTCGAACTTCTGAAGTGAAACCAACAAATAAAAAAAAAAACACAAACCTCGCTTTTGCAGGGGGGCAACCTGCACCCCCCAGCCCCCCACCCCCCCTACTTAAATATACCAACTCCAAGATCGCGCTACAGTGGGGAGATGGGAAATCTCCCGTTTTGCGCTGTATGCGGAAGTGCAAAACGGGAAATTTCTCATTTCCTGTCAACACCGCAAAACAAATAAAACATTATGTACACACATAATGTACAACAATACTTGCCTCTGTGTGCACGTAACACATTAAGGTAATTAAACTCTTATTTTTGAACACTACACATATTCGATTTACTGAAATCTCGATCATATGGTCTCAACCATATGAAATTCGAGATTTCAGTCATTCGATTATGTGAAGTGTTTTATATATATATATATATATATATATATGTATATATATATATATATATATATATATATATATATATATATATGTATATATATATATATATATATATATATATATATATATATATATATTTAGTGTTATTTTTTGGTTTTTAATGTTCTTTCAAGTATTTAAATTTATTGAACTATTGTATAAAGCATTCAACAAGTATTAATTTCTTTTTCTATTCTTTGATTTTGTTAAGAAATCTGTAATTTCAATAACAAGGATGTTAATTGAATGTATTAACATTTTAATTACTTAGGAGACTCCATTGGTAGATTCAAATAACATCTGACATAAATTTAGCACACTCAGCACTGTTTAGCTTTTCTGATGACGTGCATGTCGACGAAAACGCACTGAGAACTGTAGCAGCGTTATTGTTTTTGGTTTTGTACTGTGAGGTTTGTTCGTGGAGTGAAAATAAACATCTCTTGCTGATCTGCTGTGCCTGTCTTTTGAGATTACAAGTGTGAGTTTAGGCACATTGACCACTTATTTTTATCTACTGGCACTGAGACTGATGGTGCCAGAGCTGTGGGTTTTTCAGATCCAACAGACTTAGGATCCGGTATCAAAACTTTGGCAATCTTTTTTGACGGCTCCAGTGGAGCACTAGAAGAGGAATATCTCTTCCCAGACTTGTCAGATTTTGAAGAAGATGACTGGTCAGAGTTTTATAAACCTGGGCCTTCTTGTATTGCTTCTGAGAAGGGGGGGTTAAGAGACCTCTCAATATCAATTTGTTTTTCCATTCCAGGACAGCCCTGTGATTAAAGGAATGAAAAATGGAACAAGACTCCTGGAGATGGACAGCTCCTAAGCAATAGACACAAACTGTGTGTGTCTGTCAGTTAGAGACATTTTCTTCCCACATTTCTTACATTTTTTTGAAACCAGAGGGTTTCAAATCTTTAGAAGACATCCTGAAAAAGAGCAATAACAAGGGAAGCTAGAGAATTTTTTTTTTTTATCAACAACAAGAAGCTAACAGTGGAAGTTAACTATAAAAAGGAGATATAGAAGATGAAAGGGAGGGCACAGCCCTCTAACTTAAATGGGTTATGCCCGGGAGAGTGAAAGGAAAAGAGGTAGTCCTCTAACTTAAACGGGCTAAGGTTAAGGCAGTTCTCTAATTTTAATGAACTGACCTTAACAATTTCTAAAAGGAGAAAACAAGAGAATGAATAGCCTTCTAACTTAAACGGACTATAGAGAGTCCTAAGAAAGAGGCTGGGATAGGGACAATAAGGCCTAAGTGGAAGATGATGGCCCACAGCAGAAAAACAGCAGAACAAAGTGAAAATAATTAACCAACACAAAAAAATTGCTGTCAGGATCAATAATACAGGCAGAAAAGGCAATTTCCAGCAATAGTGATATAAGAAATAATATACTTAGCCAGAGCCAGCAGAACGAACACCCGATCTTGTTTAGCCCCAAACGAGATCTGGGGAGCTTTCCTAGTGCATGCTGGGATATGGTTTAGCTACAAGTTAGTGGAAGACCTCGAGCTTATGTATAAAGGAGGAGTCGGATCCGAGGATCAGATTTGAACCCATCCTGGTAAGAATGAAGACGAGATAGGACAACAACACATCATATATTCTCCTTTATTTGAGAAGTTTGGGAAGAAGAATGGAAGGTTGATAGCCTGAGTAATATTGGATTCTGACACCACCTTAGGAAGAAAGGAAGGATTGGTCTGTAAGGATACTCTATCCTTCTGAAAAATCAAATAAGGAGGTTTAGATGACTGTGCCTGTAATTTCAATTCTCTTCTAGAAGTAATTGCAACCAAAAAGACAGCTTTCCAGGTCAAACATTTTAGTTCACACTTAGCTGATGATTCAAAAGGTGGTTGGGTTAAAGATTGCAAAACAATGTTAAAATCCAAAGGAAGAGTGGGATCTTTTAACAGGGGTTTAAGTTGGAAAGTTCCTCGCAGATAGGCCTTGCAAAGTATGGAGGATTCTAAGGTTGAATTATTTCTCCTATATGGAAATTAGAAATGGCAGCTATTTGAACTCTTACAGTAGAGGAGTTAGCGCCTTCATTTCAAATGTAGCTAAAAAGTCAAACATCTTAGGAATCGGTGCTGAAAAAGCATCTATATTTTTATGTGCACAAACGAAGGCCCTGGATGGAGGGGGGTCAAAACCAAATCGTACACAAAAAGTTAGCGAGAAGTTTAAAACAGCCAATAAATCCTTTAATTTGTTTTTGTAAAGTTTCCTAGTGGAAGCTTTGTAGGATGATAAAAAATGTGACAGACAGAGGAGGAAAGCCTGGTCTGTCTAACAATCAATGAAACTGCATAAACCATGTGGTTAACTTGAGTCTGGAATGTCCAGGTGAGTAATGTCTTTTAGGTGAGATAGAGGTCTGGAGTTGGATCCAGGGTGGGCAAAGATGATGAGGTCAAAGGAAAGGAGACAAAATCTAACAAGGCCAGTAAGGGGCAATGAGGATTACTGTGCTCTGCAATTGAGATAACTTCTGAAAATGTTTGGGGATGAGGTGTAACAGGGAGAGGCATAAAGGAGACCGGAGGGTCAGTCGTGAAGTAGAGCATCCAAACAAACCACAAACAAAAACTAAAACTGGTAAAAACAGGCACAGCAGGAAACCATAAAAGCCGGCAAAGAATAAACAAGTACTGTCACACCAATACGGAATAAAATAAAGAAAAAACCTTTAATGTGAGCACTTTCGGCAAGCACATTAACTTGCCTTCTTCAGACAAACAGTTGTAAAACAGTTTTGGTTCTCCTTATATACTATTAAGCTAAGTGAGTTTTTAAGTCAGCCTACTTAACAAGCAAGAAATCTTTAAAGTAGCCTCGCCACTCAACATGAAATAAACCATAAGTTACTATATAAATCTTAAAGGAATGTATATCAGACACCAATAGATGCTGTAAACACGTAACAATTTCAACAAAATTACCAAATTATTAACTAAAACTATAAACTTAACAATATATGAACATCAGATAAATAAATATAAATATAAAAATATGATAGATAAACCATAAGTAAAAATAGTAAATTCAGAAATCTGTCTAAGTAAACCAGAAATGTATGTGTATGTATAACCCTTTAACGTCATCGTTTAAGGGCCAAATATCTCAACATACATTTGATAGAAAGGCTCTCATTCAAACCTGGAAAGACTTGTGCTCTAGTCTTAATCTGCCATATAAGCTCATCAATTTCCAGAAGGACTTGCCATGGTCCTCCCCTAATATCAATGCTCCTATGTTGTAAAACTGCAAATTTAAAAGCATAATCAGGGTAGTCTAAAAGGAGCGGCAACTCAGGATTTGTTCTCCCAGGATGAAAACAGCGTTAATACCCAGGAGAACACAACTGGAAATTTGACAGCCCTAGTGCAGGTTCTCCTAGGGCGAGTCGAAACTCTGTCTCAGAAAGTGGACATGTCTTGTAGTGGCAGATTGAACGAATGTAATTTTGCCACTAGACAACCAGGAGAAATGAACAACCACGGTTCCAATGAGGTTTTGGTTGGAGCAGGAAGTAGCAGCATCACTAATGGGGTTGCAAGGGGTGCAAGTGATATCATCGAAGGTCGCACAACATCGCAAAACAACATAAGCCAAACTGGCACCAACCAGGGAGGAACACAAGGCATCCCAGCCGCACCATTGAATGACAATAGCTCACCGAATCGTGTAAGTAATATTCCTTCGATGGCAGTATTTGTAAATAACAACAATTTCTTTTGTGGAAATAACCAACTGAACATTTCACCTTTAGAAAGGGATGAACAGCCCACAAATGAACTACCTAATTTAATTAATGACTGATATAAAGCTTTACAAATGTAGAAAGCTTCAACTTGAGGTTTCCTACCTGCAACAATGTATTCAGAACAAAATTATTCACAAGGGCCTCAGGCAGTGGCAGTATCCAGCAGGTCTGGTGAATGATTCTACTTTTCATAGGGAATTACTATACCTCTTTGACCACCAAGGACATGAATTTTTACAGGCTCTTATTAACTTTTATTTAACTAACATTAACACCCTTAAAACAGAGCTGGAAATTTTAGAGCATGCTATTAAAAGCCACTGACTTTTACAGGTATAAGTACGACTATTGTAGAATTTATACCAGTATCGAGTCTGCATTGAATAAACTTCTCACTATTAAAAAGAAAAAAATCACTAGGGACATTAGCAATTATGCCAACAAAAGAGCTTATCCTAAACCCCCACTCAATGGTCCAAGTAATCAGTCACCTGTCTACAATACAGATGGAAATATGAATGAGGAAGTTTTGTCCTCTAGTATACGTAATGACAGTCCATTAAATGGAAGTACGGACGATCAGCCACTCAGACGTAGTGAGAGGCTTTCTAAAAATAATAATGGGTATGGTAATAAGAGATAATAATGTTGGTAGTAACAACAACAACCCTGACAGACAACAGGGGGACATAAATCATAGGGGCAATAGTTCTAACCATCAGGATTTTCAATCAACCAACAACAACCGAACCAACAATTGCCAGTCCAACTGGAACCGGCCACAAGCGAGGAACAAAAGGAGAACGAGGAGACGATAGTTCATATTCAAGAACTAGCTTGTGGACCATGTGTTTGCACAAGCTCAGATGGTGACTTTAACATATACAACTACACCTCCTTGGATGTGGATCAAGAAATGGTCGACTTTTTATCTAGGGGCCTAACTTATGTCCCTGGGAGACACATGGACATTGCTAAAATAATTATAGATCTTAAGTTATTTGTCCGTAAACTTAATCTTAATCTGCTTATGGGTAGTAGTACTAGTATGGTCAGTTCTTTAAGGGTCTCTAGTGTACTCAACCCACTTGTTCATCCAGACTTGACTGTTTTTGAAAAAATTTGTGAGATAGATTTTTGGGCTATTAAAAATTGTCAGCATTCTAAAAATATGAGTAACAACTTCAGTAGTTGTGAATTTGACTGCTTAAATTTGCTGAACGATTGTAATATTAGAGTCATGAAGCCCGATAAAGGTGGTGGCCTTGTGTTTATGCAACATGACATGTATGTTGATAGTATGGTCAAACACCTTAATACTGCCACATATACACAGGTAACATTAAATGAGGTCAATGGGGCACATAGAAAGGTTAAAGGGGTCCTGGAGGACCTATTTTTGGAGGGCCTAATTGACATTGACCTTTACCATTGCCTTATAATGTTAGCCCCTAAAACACCAGCATTATTTGGCAACCCCAAAATTCACAAAACATTAATCGATCCCCCATTCAGACCAATAGTTGATGGTCGGGGACCAATTACATACGGGTGTGCCAAATATATAGATAGTGTCCTAAAACCACATATTGGCAGCGAAACACATATTTGTAAGGATTCGTGGGGGTTTCTTAGCCACATTAACAAGCTTGAGTTTCAGCCCAATGCTAATTTTTTAACAATTGACATCAAAGATTTATATACGGTTATACCCCAGCAGTTAGGTATTGAATGGACTAGAGAATTTCTAATTATGAAAAAAGTAAATGGTGATACCATCAATTTAGTTGAGACACTTTTAGAAATTGTCCTGAGTAACAACTTTATGATTTTTGAAAGTCAATTTTTCTTACAGAAGTCGGGGGTAGCTATGGGTTCCCCCTGTGGCAGTAGTTTTGCGAATGCCATTATGGCATTCTGGGAACACAATTTTTTGTTTAAAGATCCATTTTTTCAGAATCATGTATCCTGGTATACCAGATACCAGGATGACATGTTCTGTATTTGGAAACGTGATCTCTATCTTATTCCTTCTTTTATTAATAACATCACTCAGACTACCAACTTTTGGAATTTACCTACACCATAGGGGAAAAAATGATCAACTTCCTCGACATACAGCTCACTAAGGATGACTTTAATCATAGGTATAAGAGTTTGATATATCGTAAGCCAACTTACTCTAATACCTTTTTGCATTTTTCTAGCAGTCACCCTTACCATCAGAAGAAGGCAGTAGTTAAGGGGCAGATGGTTAGGGCTGCCCGTATGGTTTCTGATGTAACCGATTTCAATCATGAATGTGACTTGCTAGAAAAAATGTTTTTGAACAGAGGGTATCCTACTACCCTAGTTTCAAATATTAAAAATGAAATCATAAACAAAAGGAGTCATTTTACACCATTGTTATCTGACCTAGTTGGTACGCCAATTAATAATTTGAGTTACCATGAAGGCTTCCTTGGTGACCAATCCACTAACATGCCCGACGACATTATAGCCCATCAAATTAGTTTTCTTTGTACATATTCACTTGATCACTCGGCTATTAGAGAAGTTCTTAATAAGAACTGGAATATAATTAAAGGCAATGAAAAGTTATCTAAAACACTAGGGGTTAGGCCCAAAATAACTTATAGGCGAGGCCAGAACCTAAAATCGCTCCTAGAGAGGAAAAGAGATAGTACACATAGAACTAAAGGAATGTTTAAGTGTGGTTCATGTCCATACTGTAAACATATTTTTGTGACCAAGCAAATTTCCATTAACAACAAAATGTACAAAATGAATTATAGATACAATTGTGAGTCTAAGGATGTTATATATGTGTCTTTGTGCACTACATGCGATGCATTCTACATTGGCAAAACCGAAAGGAAACTAAAACAACGTATTTACGAACATTGTTATGCTATAAGTAGGAATGATTCTAATAATGCACTGGCCAAACACATTTTAGACTACCCTGATTATGCTTTTAAATTTGCAGTTTTACAAAATAGGAGCATTGATATTAGGGGAGGACCATGGCAAGTCCTTCTGGAAATTGATGAGCTTATATGGCAGATTAAGACTAGAGCACAAGTCTTTCCGGGTTTGAATGAGAACCTTTCTATCAAATGTATGTTGAGATGTTTGGCCCTTAAACGATGATGTTAAAGGGTTATACATACACATACATTTCTGGTTTACTTAGACAGATTTCTGAATTTACTATTTTTACTTATGGTTTATCTATCATATTCTTATATTTATATTTATTTAGCTGATATTCATATATTGTTAAGTTTATAGTTTTAGTTAATAATTTGGTAATTTTGTTGAAATTGTTACGTGTTTACAACATCTATTGGTGTCTGATATACATTCCTTTAAGATTTATATAGTAACTTATGGTTTATTTCATGTTGAGTGGCGAGGCTACTTTAAAGATTTCTTGCTTGTTAAGTAGGCTGACTCATCAACTTACTTAGCTTAATAGTATATAAGGAGAACCAAAACTGTTTTACAACTGTTTGTCTGAAGAAGGCAAGTTAATGTGCTTGCCAAAAGCGCTCACATTAAAGGTTTCTTCTTTATTTTATTCCGTATTGGTGTGACAGTACTTGTTTATTCTTTAACGGCTTTTATGGTTTCCTGCTGTGCCTGTTTTTACCAGTGAAGTAGAGCATCCCTTGGTGACTCCTTTAGTGGGAGGATCAGGCCAAAGAACCTGCTGCATTTGTTACTATGGGAAGATGCAAAAAGTTCACAGCATGGTTGGTACCATCAATGGAAAATCCTCTCTACATCTATCATGTTGAAAGAATACACTTGTTTAACTTGTCCGCAATTACACTGAACTTTCCCGGAATGTGCATTGCTATCAGAAAGCAATTAGAGGAGATCATCCATTGCCATACTCTCATAGCTTCTCAACAAAGAGATTAAGATTTGGTTGCCCCTTTTTTGTTGATGTACCAGACCAACGGCATATTATCTGTCTGGATCTCAATAGTCCCAACGGGAAGAGAGTCTTGAAAGGCCTGCAATACTAGGAGGATGAGGACAGCTCTCATTTCCAGGAAATTGATATGCATATTGGCCTCTTTGGGAGACCATATGCCTTGGACCATTTTTCTTAAGAAGCACTACTCCCCCCACCCAATCTGGGATGTGTCCGTGGTCACTATGGCCTAGGGTTGGGGAGAACAAAGGGACAACCTTCTTGTACTTGATAGGAGTGTATCCACCACAGAAGATAATTTTTGCAAGCCTGTGTTATTTTGAACTCACTGGATAATGGTTGATGGAGAATGGACCACTGACTTGGGAATGTCCACTGAAGAATCCTCATATGGTACCTTGCCAGTGGTACCAGAATGATTGCCACTGACACAGATCCCACTGCTTGGAGGATCAGTCAAGCTGAAAAAGAAAAACTATAAATGATTTTTCCTGACCTGGAAGTGAATAGTTTGAACTCTTCACAGAGACAGAGAGAGGTTATTTGAGTGACTGTATTGAGCAAGGGGGTCTATATCATTTACTTGATCATCTTAGAAAATACCTTTTGATCAAACTCTTTACATCAAACCTCCTATTCATCAAAGACTTCAATCATTGAAGTGTGTTTTTTTTTAATTATTTTTGTTGGCCAATACCAGGAACATATTATCCAAAGTAGCAAGTCCCACCTAACCCCACCAACCATTTAATAATCGGTTAAATTTCTTAATATTCATACCAATGATGGCATGAATATTCATAGCCTATTTTTACTTTACCCTTTTCATCAACGTAGTGTGATCTCGGAGTTAGTATATTTAATTTTCATGGGGTGTGGAGGCTCCCCTGCCAAAGCATAGGTTATAAAGTGATTCCTATCTAGCTTTTAATTTTAAGGGTACACCCATGTTTCAGTAGACTAGTCTGCCTGGAAGTATAATCATATAATGTGTAGGTTATTTTTAAATTAAAAGTAATAATAGTGTAAGTTATTTTTTTATGCCAGCAATGCTCTTAAAAATATGAAATTGTATGTGTTAAAATAATGTTTAAAGTTTTTAGGTATTCTGTTTTTTAGGAGTAGTTTAGTAACTTTATCATTTCAATTTTGTTAGCTGGGTTTGATTTTATGTAGTTCAATATTTAAAGACGTCAATGAGTAGGAGGTTCAATGTAAAGGGTTTGATTAAAAGATATTCGCTAAAATGATCACTAGATTAAATGATATAGACATGAGGAAGGCATCGATGAATTCCAATATCTGTGTTAGTTAAAGATGACATTTGTTGTAACTGACAGAAATCCCCAGACAAGAAGACAACTGGAGTATGTAGTCTCAAGCTTGAATTGGGTTATGAGCTGGCTGTCCAAATATGGAACACTCAGAACTGCTGCAGTCTCAAATGAGCTGCTCCTACTGACATACACTTGGTAAACACCCTGGGGGCTGTGGTGAGACCAAAGGGCAGAGCTCTGAATTGGTAATGACTGGCTTACAGCCAGAAGCATAGATGTCTCCTGGATTGTCTGTTCTTTTTTATGTGATAGTACACATCTTGATGAGCTACTGAGCACATCCAGACATCCTTGTGCCAAAAAAGCAGAAGGAACTAAACCGTAATCATCTAGAACTTTGTATACTGAACCGATTGATTTAGTTTGCTGAAATCCAAAACTGATCTTCAGTCCCCTGTTTTCTTTGGCACTAAAAAGAATCCTGAGTAAGTTAAGGGCTCTTTTTGGTTTGATGGTACCCCTTGAAAGACTCTTTTTTTCTAGAAGCTTTTTCATTTCTTGTATTACTGCTTCCCTCTCATTGGGTGGAACATCAGGGATTTTGTTTGATATCAAAGGGTGTGGAAAGGAAAATGGTATTATATAACCTCTGGATATTATCCTCTGCACCCATGAATCTTTTGTAATTTCTAGCCAGGGTCTCTGGTGCAGGGATAGATGACTCCGGACTGCTTCCAGAGATGGACAGTCAGGCCTCCTTTCAGTAGTGCTGGTAGGATCTGTCAGAGAAGGTATCCCTAGATACCTGATTATGCAACCCACCTCTGCCAAAGAGGCAGCATTTTCCATTACAGTTCCTACCATTACAGTTCCACACTCTGCCTCTGGGGGAACTGTCCCCATGTAAATCTTGGAAGGCACCCTGGAATTATATGAACCACATTTTCCATCCACTTCATTTGTTCCAAAAAAAGGTCTGTTGAGGAGTCAAAAAACATATGCTCAAAGCAGACAGCATTTTTCCTTCCTGCTCACACCTAGAGAGTGTACGTTTAACATTTGACCAAATAAAAAACTTCCATCAAAGGGAGCATTGATGAAGGAGGATTTGTAGGGTTCCGCAAAGCCACATAAGCGCATCCAGGCATGTCTTCTGAAGGAAATGCTTGAAGCCACTGCCCGTGAGGTACCTTAACCTGGGTGGTAGATAAGCCTTATGGATGGATTAGAAATGGAATGAACAGTAGCCAACTCCAAGGAAGTAGTGCTCCCTACTTCAGAGGTGTGACACCCCACCTCTGGCCCAGCAACCAAGGAGCCTCAATCCTCACCATCAGCACCAGTGGGGGTCGTACATTGGGAGGATGACAAGTACACGCACATTATTTCCAGATGCAGCTCACTGTATCAAGTGCAATTTCCCTTAACAACACACACAGGGAGTGGGGCTGGTTTCGCCCTCTTTCTCCAGATCCCCAGTAATACTCCACACTGGCATAGCTATAGAGTTGAGATCTCACCTGACTGGACAAGCCAAGACCTCCAAGACTCTCTCTTTCTGTCCAACAAGTGCTTCGTGTCCCTGCCCAAGTAGCTGACACACACACTCCTGGTGATTTGTTTTACACACACACACACACACACACACACACACACACACACACACACACACACACACACACACACACACACACACACACCTAGGAAAGATTAGCACAGGTTTAGTAGCTATGCCCGATTCTGCCCAGACTACAAGGGAGTTATTACTGCCATCTCTTTACCATCTACTTTAAGGCCCTTAACAAAGGGTGTCCAATCTTACTGTGTAATGTTACTATAAATACAAATAGTAGTTTGACCAAGAGCAAGGCTATTAGAAGTGGCCTACACAGTGTCACCAAACAAATATGCAAGTACTCTCAGAACATAAATATGTCTCGATACAGCCTAGCTACAATGAAAGGTTAAAATATATTTAATAATAAATAAAAGAACAAGAAAATACTTAGTATATACTTACAGTTATCACAGTTCAAAATCACAGGAAATATATAAAACAACATTGCATGACAGTCACAAATAAATAAAGAAAAACATCTAAGCTAAGCTTTGCTATTCCAGACTGTGTCTAAGAAAATTACTGTACCCTAATAACTTACTTCAGAGTAAACAAGACAGATGTGGTGAATGGACAGCCCAGTGGCACAGAGGTTGTGTTGTCGCCTCACAGCAAGAGGGTCTCCAGTTCGATTCTTGGCTGGGGTGCCTTCTGTGCGGAGTCTGCATGTCCTCCATAAATTCCTGTGGGTTTTCTCCGGGTGGTCCAGTTTTCTACCAAATTATAAAGACATGTATCTGGAGCATTTCTCCCAGGCCTTCCGCTGAAAACTGGCTTTGTTCCAAGTTGGACTTTCCTGGTAAACAAATGTTAAATAAAATAAAAATAAATAAACAAAATCTTGATGATGTCAGGTCAAAGACAAACTATGGAATACAGTCTCTCACTAAGAGACTTTCCAAATTAATACCTCAAATATTATTGCAGAATGACGTAATTTCTTGTCATCTGACTCCATCCCAGGTGAAACCCCCCACTGATCTAGCTGGAAGCATTTAGCATCTACCTGTGAAAATACATAGACAAGGGCTTTTCTTAGATCTAAGGCAGATCCTGGAAGTCATAAAACAATAAAACACCTCCATGACAATACAGAAAACTTCTAGTTCTAGACATTGTGTCTGTTACTGCATTGAAACTGAAAAATGACATCCTTTTATTACATGGCCATAAGATAATTTAATTTCAGCTATTTTTCCTGAAGTCAACCTCTTGTGTTCCACTTTCCATTGTTAAAATATATACAGCAACTGGACAGATGAAAGCCTTGGTTACAGTCAAGGTGTCCCACGGGGATCTGTCCTAGGCCCCTACTTACTTAGATTGCATCTTTCAGACCTAGCATTTTCATCTGAGGCATTCTACAGTCTATATGCAGACGACCTGAAATTGGGTAAGCTGATTACAAATGCCACAGATAAGGCATGTCCGCAAAATAGCTTGACTAAATTGACCATTTGGACACAGGAGAATAATATGCTGATAAATACATAAAAAACGAACCATATGAGATTTGGGAGACATAAACTGAAAGGTGAATATTTAATACAGCACACAGTGATTGAAACTGTAGACTCATTTAACGACTTGGGTACATGGGTAGATTCAGCTATGAGTTTTTCTAATCATATCAACCAATTGGTTAATAATAGTTATAGAACTATATTTTGTATAAAAAGATTTATAAAGTCTAGGAAATTAAAAATAATAAAGTTGTTTGTTAGTTACATTAGACACAAACTTAAATATGGAACAACAATAGGAAACCCTATAAGAAGACAAGTATGAGTAAACTGGAAAGAGTACAGCAGAAATATACCAACAGCAGCCACTGATATGAAAATCTAAGTTATTATGAAGTTATTATGAAAGAATAAAATATCTGAACTTGTACAGTGTCTCCTACAGATATCTAAGAGGAGATCTTATTCAGATATATAGGGCATTTAGGGACAACTACCTCTGGGAATGTTTGCGGTTATCTAGAAGTACTAAAGAATCATCAGACAATCTGTGTAGAAGATTCTATAGGGATGAGAAGTGTACTAATTGGTTCCCTGACAAGAGTAGCTGATGCATGGAACAGACTACCAAATTATATTAAAGCAAGTACTAGTTTAGCATATTTTTAAGAGCAGCCTGGACACTTATTATGGGAACAAGTGTTTTGGTATATTGGCAAATATTTGTATGTATGCATACACCTAAACAGTTACAATAGTGCAGGTACATTTCTGTTCTAATCCAGTAGGGATGTTGTGGATACATATTTAAACAGCACTTTGTAAAATACCTCTTCAGCAGACATGTCTGTACAAACCATCTTATATGACATACAGTTCTAATA
The DNA here is from genome assembly GCF_019279795.1 of Protopterus annectens. Classification (NCBI taxonomy): domain Eukaryota; kingdom Metazoa; phylum Chordata; order Ceratodontiformes; family Protopteridae; genus Protopterus; species Protopterus annectens. The sequence goes on from NC_056728.1 coordinate 1,974,119,521, forward strand.
CATTTGTAACACAAGCATATGAATCCTATTGATATTCACAAATGACATATAATTATTTATAAAATTCCAGACAGCTGGGCTGGCAGTATTTCCTTTCATGACATTTCTCCCCTGCTCAAAGGCTCAAGCTAGTTTTTCAAGTGACCCTTGAGAGATGCTGCTTGAGAGGTATGAGCCTATCTGGGAATGCATTACCCCATTCCCTGCCTTGACAACCCATCTGCATTAGCATAACTAGCCCCACTGTGGTGCTGCACTGTTATATCATATGCCTGCAACCCTAAGATCCACCTTCGTAACTTGGCATTTTGCTGGCTGGCTCAATGTAGCCATGTTAATAGATCGTGGTCTGTAACTACAGTGAATTTCCTTCCATACAAATAAGGCTGAAGGTTCTGCAGTCCCACACCATGGCTAGACATTCCTTTTCTTCAGCCGCATAGCATTCCTCCCTGGGTTGGAGCCTACGGTTGAGATATACTACTGGGTGTTCTTCTCCTTCTGAGGAAACCTGACTGAATACAACCCCCACCCCATGGTTTGAAGCATCCACCTGCACAACAAATTATTTGCTGTAATATGGACTGGCTAACACAGGGGGCCTCCCAAACCTTCTGCAAGCTTCTGGAATGGCTACTCACATGCTGGGGTCCACATTACCTTATCTGTCCTGTTTTCCCTTGTCAGGTCTGTGAAGGGAGCAGCTATGGTATTATAATCGGGGACAAACTTTCTGTAGTACCCTGCTATTCCTAAGAATGCCATCACCTGCTTTTTGGTAACAGGGGCAGGTCATGCCTGAATGGCTTCCACTTTGGCAGGTTCTGGCCTGATCTTACCACTCCCCACTCATTGTCCCAGGTAGGAGACCTCTGTCATACCCACCTGACATTGTCAACTCTGCCCTCTGTAGTCTTCCCAGCACCTCCCTGACAAGCTGAAGGTGCTCTTGCCAGGAATGGCTGTAGATGGCAATATCATCCAGCTAAACAAGGGTGAAATCTCTTGCTCCTGCTAGGATATGATCTACCAGTCTCTGGAAAATCACTGGGGCATTTTTCGTCTTAAAGGGCATCTTTGTGAACTCATATAAGCAAAAGGAATCATAAAGGCTAACCTCTCTCTAGTGTTGGGAGTCAAGGGCACCTGCTAATAACCCTTGGTAAGATCAATAGTGGTAAGATACTTAGCCTCACCCAGCTACTCTAGGGCTTCATCTGTCCTAAGCATGGGGCAAGTATCTGACTCTGTGTAACTATTTAATTTCCTGTAGTGCACAGAGAACCTGGTGCTGCCATGCTTCTTTGGTACCAGTAACACTGGAGAGGCCCAGGGACTGCTGGATTCCTGGATTACCCCTAGTTCCAACAATTCCTGTATCTCCTCTCGAACTGTCTGTCTGACTCTCTCAGGCACCCTATAAGGGGCCTGCTTAATAGACCTCTGGGGTCCTGTATTCATATGGTGCTGCACCAGGTTGGTGCATCCTGGTTTCCCAGTGAACATGCCCCCAAATTCCTGTAACACTGCTCGGATTTCTAGAACCTGGGTAGGGGATAGCTGCTGGGACATTGCTACCCCTTTCACTGAGGTGTCAGTTTGAGCCTCACTGAGGAGATCAGTTACCAGATCCCCTCAGATTTCTCCTGCCATCCACTGCAAATACCAGGGCCTCCCTATCATGGTAAGGTTTCATCATGTTCACGTGGCACAGTCTGTGCCCCTGCCTCCTGCTTAGCAGTTCTACCATGTAGTTAACATCACTGACCTTCTTTACAACTTTTAAGGGCCCCTACAAGGCTGCCTGCAGCTTGTCCTATCTGACAGGAATGAGAACCATAAACTGCTGCCCCACAGCAGACTCTCTAGCTCCAGTATTCCTGTCATACCAGACCTTTTTCTGCTGTTGGGCTTCTGCCAGGTTCTCCTGGGCCAAGCTCATGAGTTCCCTGAGCTTTATCTTGAGGATTAAGACATATGACTCCTTGTGGGATTTGCCCTCGCCCTCTCACTCATCACAAATCAAACCTAGAGATCCCATCACCCTATGCCCATATAGTAACTCAAAGGGTGAAAAACCTGTGGATTCCTGGGGTACCTCCCTGTAAGCAAATTTGTCCCACTCCCTGGTCTGCAAATACCTGTAGCATGGTCTTTAGTGTAGAGTTTAACCTCTCAACCAGACCATCAGTCTGGGGACAGTAAAGGGTGGTCTTTAGGTGCTTCACCCCACAGTGCTTCCTCAGACAAGCCAGCAGGTCTGACATGAAATCAGCTCCTTTCTCAGTCAGTATTTCTTTTGGGAAACCCACCCTGCTGAAAATCTCTAACAAAGCATTTGCCACCTTTTCTGCCACAATGGTGAACAGAGCCACCGCCTTAGGGTATCTGGTAGAATAATCTGCTACCACTAGGATATACTTTTTCCTTGTGGATCTTGTGGTGCTCAGATGCCCCACAATATCTATAGCTATCCTCTAAAATGGCTCCTCAATCACAGGCAAAGGCATCAGAGGAGCCTTGACCTTGTCTCCTGACTTGCCTACTTTTTGACACTGCTCACAGGTCCTGTAGTACCCTGTTACATCCCTGGAAATCCCAGGCCAGTAAAGGTTCTGCATAACACATTTCTTTGCACGCTTTATGCCCATGTGACCTGCAAAGGGAATGTCATGGGCTATGGCTAGAAGTGCCAGACAGTAGGCTCTGGGCACTACCAACTGCTGTATTCTCTCACCTCTAGCCCTCTCTCAGGTATCCACTCTCTATACAGTAACCCTTTGTCCCATTATACAGATTCTCCTTTTTTGTGACAACCAGGTGCCTCACCAACTACCTCCCTCAGGCCTTGTAATGTAGGGTCTGAGAGCTGAGCCTGTCTCAACTCTCTCTTTCTAACACTTCCCAGCTCCTCATGGCTCCAAATATTATTGTCTGTGATCCTGGTTCTGACACCATGTCACTCTCCTACTTTGGACACAACAGAAGAGTCTTTGTGGGTTCTGTTCAAGCAGCTTTATTTTATACAAAGACATCATGAAAGAAGTTTACTGATTTTAACTTAGTAACGTATATGCAAACTAACTGCTGGAATCATACATGCTTACTCTCTGGCTACACTCTCAAAATGGCACTAGGAATGGCATGTGCTTGATAGCTCAGATGGCTTACATGCACGTTATGTCTTTGACATGCTTCTTAAAGACAGCACACTGCATGTGCACTCTGATCTACATCTTCCCTCTTGAAAAAATAAAACATGCAATGTTATGAATCTGTTTGGCATGTAGATATCACACACAGTTCTCTATCATGCATACACAAGATAAGATACAGTACACACACACACACACACACACACACACACACACACACACACATATATATATATATATATATATATATATATATATATATATATATATATATGGGTCTATATTATAACATCGAAGTCTTACAACTTCGAATCATATAGTATCGAACACAGTAGAGCGAAACACCAGAAAACCCAACAGTCAGAATAGCAAATTTGCTGTTCCAACAAACATACACACAACACAAGCACACCAAAATAAATAATCCTCACACACACACACACTTCACAAAACCCTACACTAAACCATACATACACCACTAGCTATCCACTTACCTTAACCCAACCCTAACCCTAAGGTCTGTCACTATCACACACTCACCTTACCCGCTCCCTAACTCACCTGCCCCATCCTAACCTTCACGTCCACACAATTGCACACTTACCTGAACCACGCCCTAACCCTAACTCACCTAATCCGTGCCCAATCGCACACTTACCTTCGTTCGCACACTTACCTTAACCCGGTCCATAACCTTCACTCCACAGTCTTGGAAATAGCAAAGCTGCAGAAATGGCCCATGCAATACTTTCCCTAGGAAAGTATTCGGTGTTCTGCAGCTTTGCTATTTCCAGCGTTCACTCTACTGGGTTCGATATTATAACATTCAAAGTTGTAAGACTTCACTGTTATAATATAGACCTATATATATATATATATATATATATATATATATATATATATATATATACATATATATATATATATATATATATGGTTCCCTATCAGAAGCCTGAAACACTATAAGCCTGAAAATCAAAATCCTGAAACCAAAAGCCTGAAAATTCAAAATCCCGAAAACCCAAAATCCTGAAACTCAAAATCCTGAAAACACAAATAATGCTAATATGTCACTATAAAGACAATAATATCTACCAACTGACCCTGACCCTAACCGTAACCCTAAGGTCTGTCACTATCGCACACTCACCTGACCCGCGCCCTAACCCTAACTCACTTAAACCACCCCTAACCCCAATATTTGTCACTATTGCATACATGCCTAACCTGTGCCCTAACCCTAACTCACTTAAACCGCCCCTAACCCTAACATAAAACCAACCACACACTTACCTGAACCCAACGCATGACCTAACACCACAGGGCTAACAATAGCAAAGCCACAATGACGTCAGTATGTCCATTTTGTGTTTTCAGGATTTTGAGTTTCAGGATTTTGGGTTTTCGGGATTTTGAATTTTCAGGCTTTTGGTTTCACGATTTTGATTTTCAGGCTTATAGTGTTTCAGGCTTCTGATAGGGAACCATATATATATATATATATATATATATATATATATATATATATACATATATACATATATACATACACAGTTAAGTCCATGTTGCTGCATATTTCACACTGGGCCGTACTCATCCATATCGTGTGACATAAAACTGAGAAATGGACTTAGCAACTGGAGCTCTCTCTGTAAAATATTCAATCTTTGAATTGTCTGAAACATCTTCAGGAATGGAATCAGAGATAGGAAAACACTCTGAAATGGGAACAACATTTGGTTCACTCTGAGATCTACATTCTGTGTCATTAAAACAATGTTGTGATCATGATTCTGGTACAGGAAGTAAATGTCTGCGATTTCTCCTGTACTTCATACCCTCAGATTCTACAGGGTAGGATCTCGGCTCGGCAAATATACCTATAACTTAACCATTCCGGTCGAAACCTTTCACCATTTGTATTCTTACTGTTTCTCCTTCCCTCAACGGACAAAGAAATCTGCTTGATTTGTCATAAATGGACTTCTGGATCAAAGGTTTCTTGAATAGTTGACCCTTCATGGTTCTGTTGTTCTTAGCTTTAGGTCTCAATAAACAGGAACTAACAGGCAGCATCATTCTAGTTTGCCTGGAAAGAAGTCTTTGAGCAGGTGAGCAAAGAATATCGTTACAGGGTATGTTTCTGAGATTAGGTAAATTCAAAAAGACATCCGTATTATCATGTGTGGACCTATCAAGTAATTGCTTTGCACTCTGCACTGCACATTCAGCTAGCCCATCTGACTGTGGATATTCAGGACTGCTAGTGACATGTACAAAGTCCCATTCTCTTGCAAATTTCTGAAACAACTGACTAGTAAATTGAGTACCATTGTCAGGGATACCTTTGTGTGGACTACCATGGACTCAGAAATGACGTTTCAATTTTGTAATAAAAGTAGTGGATGTTAGGTGAGGTAGTAAGTCAATCTGAAACCAGTACGAATAAGAGTCTACCAATACTAAGTAGTGTTGATTGTTCCACTTGAAGATATCGGTGTGTACTGTTGACCAAGGTAGTTCAGGGACTTGACTTCGCTGTAGTGGTTCTCTTTGCAAATGCAGTCTAGTACTATTGCATACTGAACAAAAAGAAAGTACTTTAGCAATGTCTCTCAGTAATGAAGGCCAAAATACTAATTTTCTCACTCTTTTTGTAGTGGATGCGGAACCTGGGTGACCACGATGCAAAATCCAGATATATTCTTGTTGTTGGAAAGCAGGAACAACAATTTTAGGACCTTTGAAAATAATGCCATTTTCCATCAACATTACATTTCTGTAAGGAAAATAGATTTGCACTTCAGGTGGTACACTAGATTCCTTTGATGGCCATCCAACATTAATGTAGTGATTGAACTTTTGCAAAATCTGATCAGTCTTTGTGTGATGTCTTAACTCATCAAGCCTAGTGGTAGAAAAATTACGCACTTCCATCATTTTAAAGTCAAACTTTTCTGCATCAAGCTGTTTGGTCATATTTCTAGGAGATCTGCATAAGGTATCAGCTAGATAAAGCAATTTACCTTTTGTGTAGACCATTTTGAAATTGTACTTTTGCAATTTGAGCATCATTCCATGTAATCTCGCTGGAGCGGAATGCATAGGCTTCTTTAGAATAGTAACTAGAGGTTGGTGGCCAGTTTCAATCTGAATAGCTCGACCATAAATATAATCATGAAACTTTGAATATTCAAATGCTATTGCCAAAAGCTCTTTCTCAATCTGAGCATACTGTATCTCAGTTTGGGTAAGTGTTCTAGATGCGTAGGGTACTGGTCTGCCTTCCTGAAGTATAACTGCACCTAGACCAAATTTTGAAGCATCACAGGAAAGAGTGATTGGTTTATTCGCATCATAGTATCTTAATGTGGGGAGGGGAGGGTGGCAATTGTCTGCTTGAGGTCTTCAAATCCCTACTGGTGGTGTTCTAACCAGGACTATGCAACATTTTTTGCTCGTCAGCTCTCTTAAAGGTGCTGCCAACTCACTGAGGTCTGGTTTAAACTTGCTTAAATAGTATGCCTAGGAAATGCTGTAGAGTTTGAATATTATCTGGTGCTGACATCTCAAGGATAGCTGCTTCAGTGGTCAGATCTGGTCTCAATCCAGTACTGGTAAATAAATGATCTACATATGTAACTTCTGGAAGCCTGAATTTGCACTTCAGAGGATTGAGCTTCATGTTTACTTCACTTGCTCTGTCTAGAACTCTCTTTAGGTTTCTGTCGTACTCTGCTTCACCACTGGCTCCAACCAATAAATAATCTACTATTACAGCACAAGGATAACCTGAAAAAATTTGCTCCATTGCACGCTGAAAGACTTCACTTGCAGAATTTATTCCAACTGGCATCCTTAGGAATCTGTATCTGCAAAACTGGGTACAAAAAGTGGTTAGTAATGAGGATTTGAGATCAAGCATCACTTGCCAAAATGAACTTTTTGCATTCAAGACAGAAAAAATAGTGGCATTCGATATTAGGGCTGCGACCTCTGTGTGCAGTGGATGATGAGGTCTCTTCAATACTTTGTTCAAATCTCTTGGGTCAATACATATTCTGATTTTGTCTGAGCCTTTTTTGTGAGCTGCTACCATAGACAACACCCATTCAGTTGGTTCTGTAACTGGACAAATTACACCTTGCTGCACCATTTTATCCAACTGAAACTTGACTTTATTCTGTATAGCTATCGGAACTTTTCTTGCTGGTCTGACCACTGCAGTGACCACTGGATCTAACTTCATAGAATACATAACTGGAAGTTTGCCCAACTTGTCATCAAAAACATCAGCATACTCTTGAGAAAATGCCTTCAGAAAAATTGGAACTAGGAGATGCACTTATGTGATGAACTTCTTTGGTAAAAGAAAGCAGATTCATTCTCAAACTATCTTTGAGACTCACTAAAGACTGTACTGGCCTACGGACTGCATAGAACAACAAGATGTAACAGTTCTTGGCCAAATAACATGAAAGCATCACTCAGCCTTCGGTTTGAATTTCTTCACCTCCATAAGCAACATGTTTCGCACTACTGACCACATTCAGTTGTTCATTAGTTCTCACTTTAGCAAATGTGTCTGCAGATATAACATTACACTTTGAACCAGTGTTTACTTTAAGCTCGGTGGACTTTCCATTGACCGGGACAGTACAAAACACTTCGCTCTTTGCCAATAAATTCACTGGATCATCTCTTTCACCAAGCACTGATACACCATCTACATAGAAAGTGGACTGCTGAGTCTCTACTTGAGCAACTTGCTTTTTTGTGTGACCTTTCTTTACAACTGTGTGAGGTTTACTTGATTTGCAAAAAATGGTTCAGTTTTTTACACTTGTGACATTGCTGAACAAATGCCAAGCATTTCTCTCTTTTAGACTCATGATTTGCACCACAATTGCGACAGTCAACAATGAAGCTGTACTTGGGTTTTGATGACTCAAGCTTGTACTGCACTGAGGATGCTCCTTTAACTGAACTAGCTTTAGAACTTGCTGGAAAGCTACATGGTTTCCCTGGTGAGACAGCAGGGGGCTGTGGCTGCCATGTGTTTAGGCCTACTTCTGTTTGCCACGTGTTGCATACAATCTACATTTGCTCTGGAGCCTGCTGAAAAGATGCTCTTGTCACTCACAAGCATACTTGTGTGTTTTTCTGTCAATTCATGGATCTGACAAATCTCTATGGCTTTATGCAATGTTAAATCACTGTCATGAAGCAAAATCTTTCTCACAGCAGCACTAATATTACACACAAGCCTGTCCTTTATTAACTCATCTTTTAAGTCACAAACTGACATTTTAGCTTTCTTTCTCAGGTCAGTTATATAAGCTGCAAAAGTTTCCTCTAGTTTCTGCTCTCTCATGTAAAACAAATGTCTCTCTAATGTAATATTTGTCTGGGGGTTACATATCTCTCTGAACTTGCGCTTCAAACACTTGGGGTCTTCCCTTGATTCAGCCTGTACAGCAATATGACAATTTTCAACTTCTCCCTCATGTACTGCTGGTGCATACTCAAATGAACACTCTTTCTATGACCTCTGACCCAGCTAGGTTTAACAAAATGAATGCTTTGGTGCATGCATCTTTATCTGAATAAGCTGCTTGTATAAAAATATTGTACGCCTGCTCAAATATTCTCCAGTTCTCTGCAATATTCTGATAAAATACAAGCGGTAAGGGCTTTTGAAATCCTTCTTCCATATTAACACATACTAATAAAATAAAAAAACAAGAAGCAGGTGTATACTCCAAATAAAATTTATGTAAGTGCTTTCGTTCACAACTATTGCATGAACTTCTTCAGACAATAAAATAAACCAAACCATCGATTTAAATAACGCAGCAGTTGTGACAACATAAAAAAACTATTAAGCATTTAAAGCCACACCCTCCATAAACAACTTACTACATATTACATTAAATACAGTCAGAAAACTATAACCATATGAATTATACATGTTCAAAAAACTGTTTATATATGTTTAAAAATGAGTTAAATCAATAAATCAACAATACCAGCAAAATAGTATCGATATTTTCATCTTTCCAATGATTTAAGCTTTAAAATAAATTTCAAGGAACACTGGCCATTTAGTACTGGATGTGCATATGCATTCAGTTTCAACTGCCAGAAAAATTCCCTCTCTTCTAGCCTAAGGTTCCAAGAACCACACCTAATATCCTTCTTAACTTGCTCAATAACTGAATAATAATAATAATGCTCTTGGTGTTCTAAAATGTGTCTAGCTAGGGCATTGGTAGTAATTTGTCTACTAATGTTATATTGGTGTTCATAAATCCTTTGTTTTAGATGTCTTTCGGTTTTACCAATATAAAAACTAGGGCAAACCTAGCATCCAGCAAGATGCACCACTCCAGAACTATCACATCTATATTTCCCATTGATATTAAAAATATTATTGTAAATACGGATCTTGCTTGTAACTTCAATGTAGCTACAAAAATTACATCTACCACATTTAAACATACCATAATTAGTAGAAGCAATACTCACTTTTTTCTCAAGTATACTCTTCAGATTACAATCCTGCCTAAAGACCACTTTTGGTGTCTCAGCAATCTTTAGTATAATAAAGGGGTCATCATTAAAAACCACCCAATTTTTAACAAAAACATCTCTCAAACAATTAGCATCAACGATGTTCAAAGAAAAGTCAGACCTAGATATCGAAAGGGGTAGAGAAGGGGATAAATGGGTCTCATTAGGCCCACCTTCACCATTATGTGATAATAGTGGTGAGTCTGACCTCCTGCTCAGGATAGGTTTAAACCACCCCAGATTTCTCTTCCTAGTCACTTCAGTTATTATTTGATCTAATAAATGGGGAGGATACGCTCTTCCAAGAAACATATCCTTAAGGATTTGGCACTCTGATAGAAAATCACTATCAAGGGTGATCATCCTGGCAGCTCTCCACTAACTGCCCCTTAACTACAGCTTTCTTCTGATAATAAGGATTGGAGCTCTCAAAATGCAAAAACGTATCGGAATATGTAGGCCTCCTGAAAATCTTAGCTAAATATCTGTCATTCACTCTGTCCTTCATTAATAAAACATCTAAGAAGGAAATAATGTCAGTACTAAATTCAGAGGTGAATTTAAGAAAAGGAGTTAAACTTGAAATAAATTCCACAAATTTGGAGGCCACAATATTGTCGCCTTTGAGGATGATAAAAATATCATCCAAATGATGAGTATACCAAATTATCCTATCCTTAAAGTGTTCACTGTTGAATAAAAATTCTGTTTCCCAAAAAGCCATTACACAGTTGGCAAAACTCCCACCACATGGAGACACCATTGAAACGCTATTTTATTATAAATAGAATTCACCATTAAACAAAATGAAGTTATTAGACAGAACAATATCTAACAGGTATTCAATAAGGTCAATTTCATCCCCTAGAATACCTTTTTTTTAAAAAGAAATTCTCTAGTCCAATTAACGCCTAAACTCTGTGAATGAAAGCGCTTACATAAATTTTATTTGGAGTATACACCTGCTTCTTGTTTTTTTATTTTATTAGTTTGTTGTTCAAAGTTTGGTTTATATTGACACATACCAGTGAAGGGTTTTGCAAATAAGCAAGAACACATACACATACACATATGCCTGCATTTTATGCCAGTATTGTGTTTCTGAAATTAAGCTTTGGGCTTTTGAAATTATGCTATTGGGCATATTCTGCGAAACAACTCTCGGGCACTGTAACACGCTTGAAATTATTATATTGCAAGAAAAAAAAAGATATGTCTCACCATAACGTTCCATCTGAGTAGTTGTACTTCATTTGTCTTCAACCTGTGGGGGAATATGGATCCGTATTGGATCTGAGCCAGCAAATATTACTAGCATCAGCTCCAAGCTCCAGATTCTTCCCCTTACCCATAATGCACCTCCACTGCCTTCCATCCCCAGATCAAGTTTTCTGAACTTATACTGAGAACTTAACCTGATAATGTACTTGTTACCTGCACAGCCCATAGGCTGATCAGGCACCAAGGTCCAGGAGAAGGAGGGAGGGATGGTAGAAGACAAATGAAGTACAACTACTCAGATGGAACGTTATGGTGAGTACATAACTTCTTTATCTGAAGTAGTTTACTTCATTTGGTCTTCAACCTGTGGGACAGAGTCCCAAGCTACTAAAATTTCTGGGAGGCCCTCATGGAAGGATATTCCAGAGCACAGTGGAACCAAAGGGTGCTCTCCTTCTGGAAATCAAATCCAATTTGTAATGAGAAATAAATGTATGAGATGAGGACCAAGTAGCTGCAGAGCAAATGCCATCCAAAGACACTCTAGACTTGAAAGCCACAGACATAGCCATGGACCTAGTGGAATGAGCTTTTACCTGACCTGGAGGAGACATGCCTCTGTCCTTATAGACCTGCAGGATGCATGACGAAATCCATCTAGCTATAGTGACCTTGGAGATAGGTTTCCCCAAAAAGGGTTTACAGAAGGGAGGAAACAATTGATCAGATTTACGGAAATTTTTTGTCCTGTGTAAATAGAATCGTAACTGTCTATTAACATCCAACATGTGTAGTTTGTATTCCATCTTGTTCATAAAATTGGGAAAGAACACAGGCAAATTTATAGTCTGATTGATATTGACTGGGGAAGCCACCTTAGGAAGAAAAGATGTATTGGTCCAAAGGGAAACTGTCTTTTTGAAAAATCATGTATGGAAGTTTGATGGACAAGGCCTGTAATTCTGAGATGCTTCTAGCAGAGGTGATAGGTACCAGAAAAGCTGTTTTCCATGACAAAATGTTTAGATCTGCAGTTGTGGCAGGCTCGAAAGGTGGAGTGACCAGAGCTTGGAGAACCATAGTAAGGTCCCATGGGGGAACATGATCTTTGACTGGGGGGGGGGGGTGTAGCAAAAAAAATAAAAGCTTTGCACAGTCTGGAAGATGCTAAGGATGCAGAATTCTCTCCCACATGAAAATGGGAAATGACAGCCAACTGGACTTTAACAGTAGAAGAGCTAGCTCTGTGCTGGAAAATATCAGCTAGAAAATCAAGAATAGTGGAAATAGGAGCCATGAAAGGGTCTAAACTCCTCAGAGGCCCAGGAAGAAGAACATTTCCACTTGCTGCGATAAACCTTTCTGGTCGAAGACTTATGAGCAGCTACCAAAATAGATCTAACTGAGGAAGATAGTCCGAGAGTCCTAGCAATTACAGGAACTGAAGCAGCCAAGCTGTGAGCTTCAGGCTTTCCAAACTCAGATGAGGCACTCCCGAGGGGTGTGAAATCAAATCCTGAATGGGATCTAGGATCCAAAGCCAGAAGGTGAGACCAAAGGAAGGGAAACCTTACCTGGTGAGGCCAGAATAGGGCAACGGGTCATCTTGCTCCCCAACTGACAAGCTTTCTGCAGAAACCTTGGAATGAGAGATACTGTCGGGTAAGCATACAGAAGACCAGGTGGCCAAGCATGAGCTAGAGCATCTCTGAGGGACTCCCCCAGCAGGGGGTTCAGAGTGAAAACTTGCTGCACTTCACGTTGGAAGGAGATGCGAACAGATCGCAGCAAGGTTGACCTCACTCGCTGAAGATCTGTTCCACTACTGACAGATTCAGAGACCACTCGTAAGGCATCAGAATGGTCTGACTTAGCCTGCCCGCTAGGATGTTGGACCATCCCAGAATGTGCATTGCGATGAGAAAACAGCCAGTGGAGATCGCCCATTCCCACACTCTCATGGTCTCGCAACAAAGGGGATAAGATCCAGTCCCTCCCTTTTTGTTGATATACCAGACTACTGACATGTTGTCTGACTGAAAGGCAATTGCCCCAGAGGAAGAAAGGCAAGAAGGGCCTGCAATGCTAGAAGGACTGCCCTCATCTTTAGGACACTGATATGCAAGCTGGTCTCTATGGAGGACCACAGGCCTTGGACTGTCCTGCCTGAACAATGCCCCCCACCCGAGTTGGGAGGCATCCGTGGTCACTGTGGTTTGGGCCAGGGCTGGAACAAAGGGTTGTCCCTCCAAAATGTCCAGAGAGCTCATCCACCATATGAGGGATGACCGACACACTCAACTTAGGTGGATAGGATAAGACAATGGCAGTTCCAACAGTGATCATTGAACCGCTAAAGTCCACTGAAGAATCTGCATGTGTAGCCGAGCACACGGAAGAAGAGTTATGGTCACAGCCATCGAGCCTAGGGCCCTCAACACTGATTCCACCATTGGGAGGTGAGAACGGTAGATCAGGGGGACATGCATCCTAAGGTTTTGAACTCTCTCCGAGGTCAAGAATATTTTGCACTGAAGAGTATCTATACTGGCACCAATATAGTCTTATCACCTCTACAGGATCTAGGAGAGATTTGGATGTGTTGATTGTGATGCCCAAACTCAGGGCAAGTATCAGAAAGTAATCCCTGGTTTGGGAAAGTAGACACTTGGTGGGAGCAATGAGGAGCCACTCGTACAGGTATGGATAGACCTGAATCCCCTAAAGATTCAGGTGAGCCACTACAACCACCATCACATTGGTAAACTCCCTGGGTCCTGTGGTGAGACCAAAGGGTAGGGCTCGAAAATGATAATGATTGACTCCTAGCTGGAAGCGGATGAACGTTATGGAGCTTCTGTGCATTTTTATGTGACAGTAAGCATCCTGGTGGTCTAACAAGTACATCCAGTTGCTCTCTTGCAGGTACGGCATGATGAACTCTAGCGTGACCATCCAGAGCTTCTCTTTGGCAACAGACAGGTTTAGAGTAAAGAGGTCCAGAATGGGCCTTAAGTCCCCCATTTTCTTTGGCACCAAAAAAGAACCTGGAGTAGAAGCCCGATCTGAACTGATCTGGGGTGACAGTTTTGATGGCTCATTTTACTAGCAGCTTGGAAATTTCCTGTGCTGCTGCCTCCCTTTGCATAGGTGGAGTGTCCAGGAGGTGTCTGCGAGATATGGGGTAACCCACGAAGGGGATAGAATATCCTCTGGATATGATTTGAAGCACCCAGCGGTCCATTGTTATGGACTCCCATGCCGCTGGGTGCAAAGACAATTGCCCCCAACTGCCTCCAGAGTAGAGCAGTCAGGCAACCCCTCAGGGTTGCTGCTCGGGTCTGTCCAAGAACAGTTCTTGAGACCCGAAATTCCACAGACCCCCTCTGCCTCTGGGCCAGCATCCATTCTGTCCCCCTCTGCCTCTAGTGGAAGAAGAGCCCTGAGTGTCCCAGGAATACTGAGACTTCCGGAACCACATCTTCTTTTGCCCTCTCTGGTTCCGGGAAAAAGACCTTTGAGGGTTAGAGAAGCGGATTCCGATGGCAGACAGTGTCTCCCCATCCTTCTCATGCTAGACTAGTGTCTTCTTGACGGTCTTACTGAAGAGTGTAGAGCCGTCATAAGGGGCATTGGCAAAAGACTCCTCAAAGGGTTTGGAAAATTGACACATCCTGAGCCAGGCATTATGCCTCATGGACACGCCGGACCCAGCCACTCTAGCCACTCCTTCCATAGCATGGGAGAGGAGTCGCATGGACGTATTAGATACCGCTTTTACAGTGTTCATTTTTGCGAAGAATGAAGCCTTGTCCTTCTGCAACATGTACTTTGGGGGAGACTCCTCCAGATCCTTTACTAGGTCATGCTGGAGTCTAGTGACATGGGCCAAGTAATTCACTGCCCTGATCAAAAAGGTAGCTTTAGCATACACCCACTTTCCTAGACGGTCCGTCATCCGTGTCTCCTGGTCAGGAGGGTGGACCGGGGAACTCTCTTGAGCAAGTTCCTTCTTAGTGGCTGCTGCTACCACCATGATGTCCACAGGAGAGCCCTTATTCCAGGATGGCCTGTCAATGGGGGGGCTTAAAATTTTATCGGGTCACTTGGGGATAGGCTCCATGGTGTCCGGTTCCTTCCACACCCATGAGGTGACCCAATCCACTAAAGGAGCCATGGGAGGGGGACATCCAGGATGTAGACGGGTCCATGCCGAAAGTCTCCAGAAACACAGACTCATCAGAAGAGGGCTTGGGGACAGACCAACCTCCCCGCTGGCACAGGATCTCCATGATGTCTCCAAAGGAGACATCCTCAGGAGGTGATCTTGAGGAACCCTCTCCATCATCTAAATCTGTGTCCTCATTGAGGGACTCAGGGGACTTCAAGTGCCTCCTCTTGCACGTATGCTTGCAAGGCACATTTCCAGTGGGGGTCTCCGAGGAGCACTCGCAAGTCATCTGTTCCTTGGGGGGAACCATCTGGGGCTCTTTGAGCATGGGCTGTCCCTCTGGTAAGACAATGCAGACAGTAGACAGAGCCGAGAGCATCTGGCAGGAGTCCAAGGGGGCAGTCAGGGGTCTCGATCCAATGGAGAGCACCCTTTCTACCACACTGAATGCTGAAGGAGAGCAGACCTCCTGGGAAGCTAATAAGGAGGCTGGTCTCCCCGGGTCCGATGCGAGAATCAGAGCCGGTCCTGAAGTGAATGGAGCACTGAGGGAGGGGACCTGGTCAGACAAAGTCAGAGCTGATGGAAAAGGTTCCACTCCCTCAGATTTGACACTCAAGCTCCGGCTCCGAAAGCGGCTCGGATCCGAACTGGTCAGATCCGAAAAGCTCGAGGCAACTGTCAGCATTGAGGAAACAAGTACCGTCAGCGCTGACCACCTGACCAAGGCCAACCTTGGATCCGAGTACTCCGAAGCCAAAGGTCAGATCGGGGAAGGAGAAATGGGTTGAAAGAAAGGAAGCGAGCTCCCCCCTCCAGGGGGAGGGGGCTGGCAAGACCCCCATCTGGATATGTGTATGAATAAAGTGCCTCATCATCTTATCCAGATCCATATCCAATAACGAGCAGGTTGACCATGACAAGGCAATGGACTCCGACCTGGTGGGTCGAGAACTAAGGCTCAAGAGACTGGACGTGCCTCCTCCGGCTCCAGGGAGAACTTTGGAGATCGGAGCCAAGGGAAGTCATGGATCCGTGCTGACTTGCTCAGAGAAGTGAGGTCCAGGGACCTCTTCCTCTTTTCCTTTTTCTTCGACACCCTCTCTCCTCTCTCTACCTCTCTTCTGCTCTGCTACCACAGGCTTAGATGCAGGAGTTTGAGTCCCAGCCTGGGAGGGAGGACAGTCCAAAGGAAGAGAAGAGGGAGAGGCAGTCACAGCAGCTGCTGTGACTGAAGCTAAAGACGAGGAAAGAGGGTTGGTAGAAGGAAGAAGACCTTTGAGGACCAACTTGGCCTTCTTATCCTTTAAAGTTCATGGGTTGAACCCTGCACAAATGAAGCAATCCACACTAAGGTGGGCCACAGCCAAGCACAACACACACAGAGTGTTGCCATCCACTGGAGACAGCTCATGTCCACACTCTGTACAGCACTTAAAGACAAACTTTTCAGCCATCCTAAGAGAAAGAAAGAAATCCTTAAAAAGACAGGCAAAAAACATTCTTAACTCAAAGACACACACACACCCACTCACCACGCTAATCTATAGACAACACTGGGGGGGGGGGCACCACAGAACAAACTACTCTAACTTTTTACCTAACCAGACTAACACGACGCCAAAGCAATGGGAGGGGAGAAGGGGTACCTAAACTAGCCTAGACTGATGAAAAAAAATGAAAGTTTTTTTACTTACAGTAGTTAAATAACCACTGCTAGCTGGAGCTCAGAAGACACGATGTATAAGCAAATTGCGGCAAATGATATCTGAGGATGGAAGGCAGTGGAGGTGTATTATGGGTAAGGGGAGGAGTCTGGAGCTCGGAGCTGATGCTAGTAATATTTCCCGGCTCGGATCCGATACGGATCCATATTCCCCCAGAGGTTGAAGACCAAATGAAGTAAACTACTTCAGATTCACCTCCTATCAGTACAAGAAACATATCAAACAACTGTATGATGTAAGTCTCTATGCACCTGGACTTTGCAAAATAAGTCTCTAGGGCACTGTAATACTCTTGAAATTATTGTCTTGCTAAAGTAATTAATCAGCATTTTAAGAAACATTTCAAATAATGTCATGATGTGAATGAACTGGGCAGGAGAAGCTCATAGTCAATAACATTTTGAAGTAATTGCACTTTGTGAATAAACTGTACACAGCATACTGAAACTTCCCCCAAATGGCGGTACCTTGCCAGGCAACTCTTTACAGTGTAGGAAACACACTGCAATGACGGCACTTTGCAAATATACACACCCAGCACAAGAAACATTTTGAAATGGCTATAGTTTTACTGTACTTCAGTGCACTTTGTACACAAATAAACCCTTCGGAATATATACACAGTAATAAGCAATTTTACACACTTTGAGATACTTTGAATAACTTTAGTTATGCCTTTAATACAATAGAAAGCCGCAGTTATGCCAAAACACAGCGCTCCAAAAAACATATAGTTGCCTTGCTTTATTTACATTTAATGTGCCCTTTTCATGCTCATTGTACTCTTCTTGTGCTCATTTTACTCTAAACGTGCCCATTTTGCCCTTAAACATGCTTGTTTTGTTTTTCTGATAATCGTTTTGTCAAATGTTGTTATTTTAAACACTTCCCTTAGTTAAGAAACCTTTTGTGCCTCCCACTTGTTTGATAATGCAGTTTGTGTCCTTGTAATGCTCTGTTTTACCTTTTTCATAAAATAAATAGTTTTTGCATATTCTCATTACCTTTGATTCTTTTCTGACCCTTTTTCATGCTTGTTTCTCTTAGTTTACCTTCACTGTCATCTCTGCCCTTCAGGGCTCCAAATATTATTCTCTGGAATCCTGGTTCTGACACCAGGTTGCTCTCCTACTTTGGACACAATAGAAGAGTCTTCTGTTGAAGCAGCTTTATTTTATACAAACACATCATGATAGAAGTTTACTAACATTAACGTAAGTAACGTATATACAAACTAACTGCTGAAATCATACATGCTTACTCTCTGGTTGCACTCTCAAAATTGTACTAGGAATGGCACGTGCTTGACATTTATACATGCACTTTACGTCTTTTGACACACTTTTTAAAGACACAGCACATGCACTCTGATCTATACACAGGAAGTCTGGTATTGTCTGACAGCAGTGCCTCACTGTCAGCCTGGGTACTACTACTCACCTCTGTCCTTGCAGTCACTTTGTCCAAGGGAGCATCCGTACCCAGCAGCAGCTGTGGCTCACCTTCAGTCCCACTGCTACCCCTCTGGAACAAGCACCTCACCAGTCCTCCCTTCAAGTGTGCGGCCTGTCTGGGTACCCCCCCCCCCAGCTACCAGACCCACATGCTTGTCTCAAAGCCTGATTGCATGTAACTGCAAGCACACAAGGTACTGCATTATCAAAATCATTCCCCATCAGGACATCTGCTGGGATATCCTCAAACACACCTACTTGCTTGCTTCTTTTTCTACCCCCCCCCAGTCAAGGTGAACCCTAGCAAATGGTATTTGGAATGGGGTCCCTCCTAAGGCTTTAACTGGAGTAGACTGCCCATGCAAGTAGTGGTCCTCTTTAAACTACTGCAGGCTTCACAATGGTTAGGTGAGAGGTTGTGTCTCTCTTAGAAGTGGCTGGTTTCCCATCTACTAAGATAGGATATAATCTTTTGTGGTAGTTTGGTATCCTTGTTGTCTCTACTGCTGGCATTCTGTCATTCCCACTTACTGGCTCTCCCATCCTTTGTTTCCCACCTAGCCCTCCATGGACATCTATATGCCACATGGCCCCACTGGTTGCATTTAAAGCATTTATCCGTTGGTTCTGGCTGTGTACCTGAATTAGCGGCTTCCCCTGCTACAGGTGGACTCAGTTGGGTGGTTTAGGCTGCCCACCATGGGCTCCCTTAGACCCATGTGCAGCACCGTGTATCCCTTTCCTGTGCACTGATGCCCTGCTTGCTAGGTATAGGTTTCCCTTTTCCCCCAACTCATCTGCAGTCCTGCATTCCCCTCTGTGCCAACCAGATTCTCATGTCCTCAGGCAAAGTGCTAAGGGCTTCTTCCCTCTTCATAAGTTCTGCTAGCCCTTCAAAAGTGGTGACCTGACACCCACTCACCCATATATGAAAATAAGTGCTTAACTCAGCAATATATTCACACACACACTTTCATCTGCCTTGCATTTATGCTCACAAAACTTTTTTTCTATAAGCTTCAGGTGTTAACTTAAAACACTGTAATAAACAATTTTTAACAGTATTATAATTTAAGTAATTAGTATCAGACAATTTAGAAACAGCAGTTACAGCTTTAGCATGGAGTAAGGGGGTCAGGGAACATACCCAGAGCCCTTGGTCAACATTATACTGTTTAAAAATCCCTTCAAACATATGAATAAAACTATCAAAATTATCACCCTCTGTAAATTGTGGAAGAAATTTACTGACCTTTGTTGCTTCTGGGGTTTGGTTACTCCCTTCCCCATTACATCCACGACCCTAGCGAAAAGTCAGCATCTCCTTTTCATGTTACCTCTTCCTCTCATTTTCTTCAGCTCCAGACATCTCAGTCTCTCTCCTGATTCTAATTCCATTTGTTTCTCCTGCTGCAGTCTCTCTGCTGATTCTGGATTTAACCGTTTGGCCTGCAGTTCAAGTCTCTTTAACTCCAGATGGATTTTTTAGTCCTCTGTGGAAAGGTTGAACTGTCCATTTTCTAACAGTTGTACATCGGCAAGACCATTCTGGTTTTCCTCCTGGTTGTTGGTCTGTGATGCAGCTGGGGCTAAGGCTGCAATCATCTGTGCTTTAATCAAGTCAGCATGCACCAGTCCTTTGCCTTGGCACATGTCAGCCCAGTGGCTCTTTGTCAGCTTGCCATACTCCTCTGCTGACATCCTTGCTTGCTTTCCCTGACTAACCAAGCTAACAAAAATAAATAAATAAATACAACTATTGTGATATGAAACTCTGAATGCTCACTATGTGGCTGACTGAGAGTACAAACACATTCTTTAGTGACCACTGTTTACAGGCTACAGGAATTCAATAGACACACCACTAAATCCTAATATGTGGATCTGCTACCCATGCCAATATATGTGATACCCCACGTCTGGCCCAGTAACCAAGGATCCTTAATCCCACTAGCACCAGTGGGGGACATACACAGGGAGGATGACGAGTACACACACACAGTATTTCCAGATGCAGCTAACTGCATCAGGTGCAATTTCCCTTAAACACACACACAGATCACACTCAGTCCAGGGCTGGTTTCTCCCTCTTTCTCAGGATCCCCAATAAGACTCCCCACTGCTGACACAGCTATAGGGTTGAGGTCTCAGCTGAGTGGCCAAGCCAAGACTGTCAACACTCTCTCTGTCCAACCAGTACTTTGTGTGCCTGCCCAAGTAGCTAAGTAGCTGACACACACACTCCTGGAGATTTGTTTTGCACACACACACACACACACACACACACACACACACACACACACACACACACACACGAGAAAGGCTGGCACAGGTTTACTAGCTATGCACCCTTCTGCCCAGACTGCAAGGTAGTTATTACTGTCACCATCCACCTCTTTATCAGCTACTTTAAGGCCATTAACAAAGGGTGTTTAATCTTACTGTGTAAGGTTATTATCAGTACAAAATAGAAGTTATGTTCTTACCATAACGTTCCATGTTAGTTATCTTCTTCTCGCCTTCTTCTTGCTGGATGGGTTTGGAGCCGACCTCGGCTCCGACTCGGCCACTCTAAAAGCTCGAGAGTTGGTTCCACCGGCTCGAGGCTCCCCTTATATCCCACAATGCTAGGCGTGAGTTACCTCAGATCTCGTTTGTGAGCTAGGCCCAGCTAATAATAGAACCAGAATAACTGGTAAGAAAGTCCACCTCTATAAATAAGGGAGAAGAGAAAGGGTGACCTACAGCCTGATCCAGGAAAATATGCACAGCAGAGCATATACCTATAGTAAAGAGGTGGTAGAAAGAGAGGTCACAATCAAACTCCTCTAGGTCTGTCCAGGCCAGGGGAAGGAGGGTGGGGCCAAGAAGAAGAGAAGAAGACAACTAACATGGAACGTTATGGTAAGAACATAACTTCTATATGTTAAGTTGTCTATTTCGCCTTCATTCTTGCTGGATGGGACCGTGTCCCTAGCACCTTGTCCCGGGTGGCCTAACGGAACAGACTCTTGAGAACAGTGGTACCAAAGTTAGCTCTATGTCTGGAAGCTAAATCCAACTTATAATGTGAAATGAAAGTATGAGGAGTAGCCCAAGTAGCCGCTGCACAAATGGTGTCAATAGGCAGTCTGTCTTGGAAAGCTATAGAAGTAGCCAAAGCTCTGGTGGAATGGGCCTTAGGTTTATTAGGCAGCTTTTGGTGTCTAATTTCATAAACAATGAAATCAGAGATGTTAGCCATCTAGATAGTGATACCTTGGAAACAGAAAGTCCCTTTCTGCCTTCTGCATAAGAGACAAACAGCTGGTCAGTTTTTCTGAATTGTTTGGTCCTATCCAAATAGTACCTTAACTGACGATGAACATCCAGCCAATGCAATTTTTGTTCAGAGCTATTAGAATACCCTGGAAAAACACAGGAGGTCAATGCTTTGATTTAGGTTAGACGCAGAGGCCACTTTAGGTAAAAAGGACGGGTTGGTTCGTAAGGATACCCTGTCTTTATGGAACAACAGATAAGGAGGTCGACAGCTGAGTGCATGAAGTTCTGAAACTCTTCTAGCTGAAGTAATAGCTACGAGAAAGAGAGTTTTCCATGATAGCAATTTTAATGAACAGGCAGCTGCAGGTTCGAAAGGGGAGAATCAAAGAACTGAGAACTAAATTAAGGTCCCAAGGAGGAGGAGGATTTCTTATAGGAGGTCTGAGTAGAAAAACTCCCTTCAAAAATGCTTTGCAAAGCTTGTGGGACATAATGGCAGACTCTGAAATACCCACATGAAAGTTAGATATAGCTGCCAATTGAACTTTGAGAGTAGAAGGAGATGAACCTGCATGAAAGAGTTCAGCTAGAAAATCAAGAACCATATGGATGGGAGCAGTGAAAGGATCTAAGTCCCTTCCTTGAGCCCAATAGGCAAAACATTTCCACTTACTAAGATAAATTTTTCGAGCGGAAGATTTGTGTGAAGCTATTAAAATATCTCAAACAGTGTGAGATATTTGAGGAAGCCTGGCTAGGGTAGGAACTGGAGGAACCAAGCAGTGAGGTTCAGAGAGGGAGGGGCGATGCAACTGACCCGATTGATGGATCAAAAGATCTGGAACTAGGTCCAGATGCCAAGGTTGCTCCAACAGAAATTGATGTAGAAAGGGGAACCAAACCTGTCGAGGCCAGTAAGGAGCAATGAGGATCAGAGGCCTTCTGAGCGATAGCTTTCTGTATCACTTGAGAAATTAGTGGGAAGGGAGGAAATGCATACAGAAGTCCCCGCCAAACTTGGACTAGAGCATCTCTGCTGGACTGGCCTGGTAATGGGAATAGGGTGAAATAATCTCTGCACCTGCTGTTTTGGGGTGTAGCAAAAAGGTCGCAGCAAGGCTGACCCCACTTGAGAAAAATTTTCTAATAGAATCTTTCAGAGACCACTCGTGAGGCATGACGATAGCTCTGCTCAACTTGTCCGATTTGATTGGACTTCCGGGGATGTGCGTTGCTATCAAACGCTGAGAAGAAATCGCCCATTGCCACAGTCTGAGTGCTTCTCGGCGTAGGGATAGGACCTGGTTCCGCCTTGTTTGTTGATATACCACACTACAGACATATTGTCCGTCTGGATTGCTATCGTTCCCAATGGAAGAGAGTCTTGAAGGGCTTGCAACGCTAAAAGCACTGCTCTCATCTCTAGAACATTTATGTGCAAGTGGCATTCGTCTGGTCGCCATATGCCCTGGACAGTTCTGCCCTGATAATGCCCCCCCCACCCGATCAGGGAGGCGTCCGTTGTCAGAGTAGCAACCGGAAGGGAAGGAACAAAGGGTCTTCCCAAGAGGAGCTGAGGGGAAGACATCCACCACCGAAGATGATTCTTGCATGTTTGCATAATCATAATGGTGTGAGACATCGGAAGTTGTTGGTATGACCATTGTGTGAAGAGCATCCATTGAAGGATTCTCATGTGGAATCTGGCTAATGGAAGCAGAGGTATGGCAGCCGCCATAATCCCTAATACTTTCAGAACTAACCTGGCTTTGACTCTGTTGCTGCTGAAGAAGCGAGACCAGTTTGCGTATGTCTGTTATTCTCTGATCTGTTAGTCTACATGTTGACTGTGTCTAGATTTCCTATGAAGGTAATAGCATGACAAGGTGACAAAACAGACTTTTCGCAATTTATTGAGATGCCTAAGATTTGACAAATGCGAAAAGTGTAGTCTCTGGCCATTAGAAGAAGATGCTTGGTGGGAGCTGTGAGGAGCCAGTCGTCCAAATATGGAAACACCTGGAATCCTTGACGTCTCAGGTGAGAAGCTACCACTGCCATGCATTTGGTAAACACCCGGGGGGCAGTGGTGAGTCCAAAGGGCAGGGCTCTGAATTGAAAATGACTGGTTCCCAGCCTGAAGCGGAGGAATCTTCTGGAGCGTCTGTTCATTTTTATATGATAGTACGCATCCTGAAGGTCTATAGAGCACATCCAGTTTTTTCTTCCCAATAGGGGAAGGATGGACTGTAGTGTGACCATCCGAAATCTTGTTTTCTTGACAGACTTGTTCAAGATACTGAGATCCAAAATTGGTCTCCAGTCCCCTGTTTTCTTTGGAACTAAAAAGAACCTGGAGTAGATTCCGGATCCTTGCTGGTCTGCTGGAACTGGCTGAATTGCTCTTTTTGTAAGTAGCTTTGAAATTTCCAAAGCTGCAAGATCCCTTTGATTGGGTGGAACATCTGGAAGGGATTTTTGACTGGTTTGGAATCGAATGGAATAGCAATGATGGACTGTACCCACTTGTCTTGAGTTAGGGATAGCCAGGCTTCTGGGTACAGTGCCAATCTTCCCCCGACTGCCTCCGAAGGTGGACAGTCGGGCAACACCTCAGGGATGCTGAAAGGGCTTATCGGAGAAAGTTTCTCGATTGCCCTGGTTCTGCGGACCAACGCTGCCTCTAGGGCGACGTCTACCATTGTTGTTCCCCCCTCTGCCTCTGGCGGGGAACCGACTCTGTGCGTCAGGCGAAGTCCTTTGAGATTGTTTGTGGAACCACATTTTCCCACTTTTCTGGCCTTTGGGGTAAGGCCTAGAAGGAGTAGCAAAACGGACTCCGACGGCAGAAAGAGTCTTGCCATCCATCCCGCACCTAGTCAAGGTTTCTTTCACTTGAGGACCAAAAAGAGATGATCCATCAAACGGGAATTAGTGAATGACGTTTTAAAGGGTCCGCGAAGTTGCATAGCCGCATCCAGGCATGCCTAGGCCACACCTGTCCTCCCTGCTCACTCCATCAGCCGCAGGAGGCGCATGGAGGAGTTAGCTATGGAGTTCAGGGTAGCCAGCTGAGTGTTCATCTTGTCCTGAAAACCCGCAGCTGGATCCTTCAACATGTCACTCGCTTCTTTGATCAAGTCCCTTTGAAGACGAGTAAAATGGCATAGGTAGTTCAGCGAACGCATAGCAAAGGTCGCTGATGAGAACATCCGCTTCCCGTACCTGTCCATAGACCTAGATTCCTTGTTAGGTGGATGGACAGGCACTGAAGGATCAGCTAGTTCCTTCTTAGTGGCAGCAGCAACCACCATAGCATCCACAGAAACTCCCTTGGTCAGAAATTGTTTATCTGCTGGTGCTGTGATAAATTTTGAGGGTCTCCTGGGAGTGGGGTCCACTGAATCAGGAGCTGTCCATGCCTTTTTTGCTACCACCTGCATGAGGGGTCAAGGGGAGACACCCAGGAGGTGGAAGGGCGAGAGCCAAACGCCTCAAGATACACAGATTCATCCTCCGAAGGGCTGAGGGCTGGCCAATTTCCCCTCTATTTGAGGATTTCTAGAATGTCTGCAAAGGAGACATCTTCAGAAGGGAACGGGGAACCCTCGGAATCCTCTAAATCTGTGTCAGAGGTGGCGGACTCAGGTGAGTCTATGTGTTTCCTCTTACACTTTCTCTTCGAGGGCTCTTCTGCCAATTCAGGAGAGGCCTCGGAAGAGGATGAGATCCCACAGGGGATTCTTGAGAGCTGGCTCTCTGCGGTCTGGGATGAGGGAGTGAGTAGACTTGACCTGAGGCACCAAGAGGGAGGGGGCCGGAGCCGACTGTGGAGTTGAACCAGGTTCCAACACACTCCGCATGACCTCGAACACACCCCTGTCAGGCAGAGCCAGAGGTCCCGCTCCGAGCTGAAAACCTCCCTCGGCACCGACAGTGATGGCTCGAGGCCGATGTCGGAGCCAAACTCAGCACCGAGAGGGAGGCGGGGTCGGACAAGGGTCCGATGCCACTCACCCCTCGAGCCGAGGAAGTCGGCGCCGAGATTCTTCTAAGGAAGAAATGGGACAGAGCCGAAGACATTTGTATCGGCTCTGGCGCTACCACAGTCTCGGTTCAGCGCCCGGCTCCGAGCTCAAAGGAGTCGGAGGAGGAACATAATGAGGAACAGGGTCAGGCATCGACTGATGAATCGGGCTCTGAAGCATTTGGGCCAGTGCCTCGGACTTAAGAAGTCGACTCACTACCCTCTGAAGGTCATGGTCAGCCTCAATGACCTAGAGGAGTGAGATCTATGGCTCCGTTCAGACAGCAAGGAGATGCTGGAGCCGAATGAAGCGGAGCCAAGGGGCGGTGACCTGGACCTCTTTCTAGATGTCGGCTCCGAAGGTCTAGTCGAGCAGACAGAATTTCAATACCTCGGCGAGGAAACCACAGACGCTGCAGCCTGAGAATCATCGGCCCCAACCGGAGCCGATGTAGAAGGAAGTTTGAAGCCTTAGGCCTCGACTCAGGAGCTGGAGCCGAGGACCTAGAAGCCTTAGAGGGTTTGCCCGAAGTAACAGTAAGGGAACCCTCAGGCTTAAGTAAACCTCTCAAAATAAGTTTATTTTTTCTTTCCTGCAGGACTCTGGGGCTGAAGCCATGGCATACAGCACAAGAGTCCTGCAGGTGTAAAGGTCCCAGGCAGTAAACACAAGAAGTGTGACCGTCTGTCAGAGACATTTTCTGACAGCACGAGTCACACTTCTTGAAGCCTGAGACCTTTGAATCCTTAGACATTGTTAAGGAAAGTGTAACCAAACACACACCCAAACACACTGATTACACTATACCCAAACTAAATTTCAAATAATTATAACTAAAAATTATACTATCCCAAGTTTTTAGTTCCCTAACAAGAAACACAAACACTCCTTAAGGGGATGGAAAGGCCCAAAGGCCTGAGGGAAGAACAAAAGTTCTTTGTGGAAGAAGAGTGGAAAAACAGGAAAAGGGAGGGTCTGAATCCACTAAACTAAGGGAAATAACAATAATGAATTAAATTAAAGAGGTTTAAGTAGACTATACTTATTCTACAATAACTCACCTGAAGCCGGTAGAGACCAAACACCTCGATCGCTGTAGCGGCAAACGAGATCTGAGGTAACTCACGCCTAGCATTGTGGGATATAAGGGGAGCCTCGAGCCGGTGGAACCAACTCTCGAGCTTTTAGAGTGGCCGAGTCAGAGCCGAGGTCGGCTCCGAACCCATCCAGCAAGAATGAAGGCGAGATAGACAACTTAACATTCGTAGTTTGACCAAGACCAAGCAATTAGGAGTGGCCTACACAGTATCACCAAATAAATATGCAAGTACTTTCAGAACATAAATATGTCTCTACACAGATCAGCCACAATGAAATGTTTAATTATATTTAATAATAGATAATAAAAGAACAAGACAATACTCAGTATATACTTACAGAGTTCAAAATCAAAGGAAATATTTAAAACAACACTGCAGGAAGTCTCAAATAAATAAAGAAAATATGTAAGCTAAGCTTTGCTATATTCCTAACTGTATCTAAGAGAATTACTGTGCCCTAAGAATTTAATTCAGAGCAAGCAAGGCAGATCTTGTGAGTGGATCTTGATGTTGTCAGGTCAAAGACAAAATGCAGAATACAGTCTCTCACTAAGAGACTTCCCAAATTAATATCTCAAATATTACTGCTGGGATAGCTTGCAGAATGACATGAAACCCCCCAATGATGCAGCTGCATTTAGCATCTACCTGTGAAAATACATATACAAGGGCTTTTCTTAGATCTAAGGCAGATCCTGGAAGTCATAAAACAATAAAACATTTCCAAGACAATACAGAAAACATCTGGTTCTAGACATTGTCATTTTCCCAGCACAGTTTATTTAGGTTTGATCAAACTATAGGCACAATTTTTAAATTTCTCTGAGTCTGATACTGAGCATCCCACCACAGCATGCTTCTTATTTCCAAAGTTCTGCAGCTCTGAAGTAACCCTCCAGTGGCTTTGACAACTACAATTTCAAAGTGACCCGAGTCCTTCATTTACAAATTGGGAGTTCTTAAATATCTTGCTGCTATTCTAAAATTTCCCAAGCTCTCCAGCTTTGTAGTACACCTTTGCTGGCTTTACCATCCACATTCTGAAGTGACCTGGTGTCTCCATATGCACAATGGGAAACCTTACATACTGAAGTTGCTGTTCTAATTTCCCAAAACTCTGCAGCTCTGAGATACCCCTTCAGTAGCTTTGACAACTACAATTTCAAAGTGAACCGAGTCCTTCATTTACAAATCGGGAGTTCTTGAATATCTTGCTGCTATTCTAAAATTTCCCAAGCTCTCCAGCTTTGTAGTACACCTTTGGTGGCTTTACCATCCACATTCTGAAGTGATCTGGTTCCTCCATATGCACAATGGGAAACCTTGCATACTGAAGTTGTATTCTAATGTATGTTTAGTGTATTCTGCTAGTATTTATTTTTGTGCACTCATTTAGTTTCTGGGACCACACTACCAGGAATTCCCAGGCTCCAGTATTCCTTCCATGTTATCCTGTCCCCTGCCCCTTGTGACTTTATTTTATTATTTTCCCTTTGACCATTTTACAGTAGTATAATACATTAGCAGTTGATCTTAACACTAACTGACACATTTTCCATTACCTATTTACATAGTTGTGATTATTTATTTTCTGTCTCCCACTTTTCGTTCTCAGATATCTCTACATTCTTTATCAGACTTTCACTTCCTTTAATGTTTTATGTACATGCTTTTTTCCCTACATCTCCCACTTTAATTAATTCCTAGCCCATTTTCTCCTACCTTGCATTCCCTTAGATGGAGATAGTTTTTATTTGTTTTTTACTGTCACTTTCTTGCATCTGGCTAAGGGCAGGCGCAACCTGCTCTGGGCTCACTCTGCTCCTCTACCCTATCCCCATTCCCACCCATCCCTGGGTACTCTACATTTATACTCTAACCTTCCCATAAGGCCCTCCAATCCAATTATCTTATTACTATACATTCACCCCCTCCCCTGCTGATCTCTCCATCTCCTACCTCTCTATCCCATTTCCTTGCAA
Organism: Protopterus annectens; assembly: GCF_019279795.1. Lineage (NCBI taxonomy): Eukaryota > Metazoa > Chordata > Ceratodontiformes > Protopteridae > Protopterus > Protopterus annectens. Next base: position 1,974,148,196 of record NC_056728.1, read on the forward strand.
CTCCACAGCTCCAATCCACTTCCCACTCTCCACTTCTGCTTTCCTCTTTTTATCTAATTCCTTTAACCTTTCATCTTTACAACCTCCATACAAATACCCTCTATACAGTCAATACCTCCACTCTCCTCATTGTAATTATACACCCACATACAAAACATCATGCTAGTGTATTTCTTCATAACTTTTCTTCTCTTTCTCCTATCTTGCCTATCATCTTATCACTCTAACCAAGTTTGACCTCCTCTATCACCCACTCTTACCCAAGAAGCATCCTCCTTCTATAAAATCCTGCACATCCCTATTTCTCTCTCTCTCTCTCTCTACAATGCTTCCTATATTCTCTATCACAAACTAAAATTTCTCAATCCTGCTCTCGTCTCCCAAGCCTAAGTTAAAACTCAGTACCTATTACTTCTATTTCTCTAAACCTAATTTACTTCCTATAACACTCCTACCAGATGGTGACATTCACCCTAATCCTAGGCTATCCTCTTCCACAACTCTATCCTCTCCACCTCTCTTACTTGGCACAGTCTTCACCCCTCTCCAACTAAACACCTGTCAATCTATTCCATAAACCTACAAAGTCTCCCAAACAAAATCAGAGAACTACATATTTGGGTAGCCCGTTACTCCCCCCAAATCTTAACTCTCTCGGAAACCTGGCTCAAACCTCTTATCACAAATTCAGAAATGTCACCCCCGGCTACAATATATTCAAACAAGACAGACCTTCAAAAAAGGGGGGGTCGGTGTTGCTGTTATGTACTCTGAACAGCTTAACCTCTCCCCCTCCTCCTACCCCTCCCTAACCTCTCCCTTGTAAAACTTATTTTTCTCAACTGTCACCTTAACCCACACAAGAAATTTGCAATAGTATCTATCTATATACCCCCTGGTAACAACATTTCTATTCTTGAATCTATTCTATCCTGGCTCTCACAAAATATTCTCTATGAGACAATCTTACCACGTGACATCAACATAGACTGGAATAAACTCTCACCCACTCCCCTAGCCCCAGTATAAACCTTTTTGGCTTCAGTCAACTTTTTCTATGCCCTCCCATATCAATAAAAGCTCCAGCTCCATTCTTGATTGGATTTTAACTTCCAGTCTTAATCAGTATCAAAGTCCTAGCACTTTACCAGACTCCCTAAGCAATCAGCTCCCCATCTCTATACAAAGAAAAAAGAAGTTATGTACTCACCATAATGTTCCACGTCTGTTGTCCATCTTCATCTTCATTCTTACCAAGATGGGTACAGATCCGATCTTCAGATCCGACTACGCCTTATATACAAGCTTAAGGTCTTCCAGCTTGTGGCTAAACCCTATCCCAGCATGAACTAGGAAAGCTCCCCAGATCATGTTTGCAGTTATAATAAGAGAATACAAAATAAAGGCATTTTAATACCTTAGAGAGCAATAAAGAAGGTTAGAGACTAATGATTTCCAATTGCACCAATTCAGTCTTCCAGGAGTAAAAAGGCTGGGAGGAAGGAGGGTGGGATGTAAGAATGAAGGCGAAGAGGGAGAACACACATGGAACGTTATGGTGAGTACATAACTTATTTATGTGTTGTTGTTCTAACTCACCTTCATTCTTACCAAGATGGGACAGCATCCCTAGCACCATCTTTCATGGGTGGCTCAAGGGAGAATATTCTTCAGAAATGTGAAACCAAAAGAGGCCCTTGTCCTGGAGGCCAAATCAACTTTGTAGTGTGTGATAAAGGTATGTGGTCTTGCCCAAGTTGCCGCAGCACAAATGGTATCAATTGGTAGTCTAGCCAAAAAGGCAGAAGAGATTGCAATGGCTCTTGTAGCGTGGGCTTTAATTCTATGGGGAATATCGCTATTTTGAGATTTATAAACAAAGGTTATGCAATCTGAAAGCCATTTTGAAACTGTCACTTTAAAGACTGGAGCACCTTTTTTTTGAATCTGAACAAAATATAAATAGTTGGTCAGATTTTCTTAAGTCCTTAGTTCTGTGTAAGTAGAAGCATAATTGTCTATGCACATACAGTTGGTGCAGCATGTATTCTGCCTTATTCTGGTAATTTGGATAAAAAACTGTCAGCTCTATGGATTGGTTCAAATTTGATTCTGAACATACCCTGGGTAAAAAGGAAGGGTTTGTTCATAAGGAGACACTGTCTCTGTGGAATAGCAAGTAGGGGAGTTTTATTGACAAGACTTGCAGCTCTGACACTTCTAGCAGAAGTAATTGCTACCAACAGCAACTATGTAAATGGGTAATTTGAGTTTGCAAGACGATTCTGGCTCGAACAGGGGAAAAATTAAATGAGATAAGACAAAATTCATGTCCCATGGTGCTGAAGGGTCTTTGATAGGTGGTCTTAATAATAAGGTACCTTTAAGAAAGGCTTTGCATCGTTTGTGAGACATAATATTGAGACCTGATTCACTTAAATGGAAAATGGATATCGCTGCTATCTGAACTCTAATGGTAGCTGTGGTTAAGCCTTCCTTGACTAGTTTTGCCAGTAATTCTAGTATGGAATTTACTGGGGCAGAAAATGGGTCAATATGATTATGAGAAGCCCATAAGGAGAATCTTTTCCATTTGCTTCTATATATCTTTCTCGTTGAAGCCTTATGAGAAGATATTAGGATATGTTTAACTGATGATGAGAGTTTAGGAAATCTGGCTATGGTTGAAATCGGAGCAACCAAGCTGTCAATTTGAGCATTTGAAGGGAAGTATGGAGTGTTCCTGATGCATGAGTCAGAAGGTCTGGAACTGGGTCCAGAATCCAAGAGTCCTCCTGAAGATGAGGCCACAGGAAGGGGAACCAGATTTGATGAGGCCAGTATGGGGTGATGGGTATCAAGTCCCTTGTCAAGTAACTGGCTTTCTGAAAAACTTTGGATATTAATGGAAAGGGATCAACAGAATAGAGGAGACCCGAGAGCAATAGTGTTCAAGTGCATCCCTTGTTGACTCCCCCGGAGGGGGAAAAGGGCAAAGCAGCTGCTGCATTTGGTATTCATAGATGTGTCAAAAAGGTCACAGCAAGGCTGGCCCCATTTGCAGAAATTTTTTTCTGCTACTTCCTGTATAAGGGACCACTGGTGAGGCATCAGAATTGCTCTGTTGAGTCTGTCTGTTATCACGTTGGATTTCCCCAGGATGTGCATTGCTATCAGAAAGCATTGGGAGGAGGTCGCCCACTGCCATACTTCTCAGGGCCTCTCGACAAAGGGGGTAAGATCTGGTTCCTCCTTGTTTGTTTTTGTACCATACAGCTGACATGTTGTCTGTCTGTAGTGCAATAGTTCCCAGCGGAAGAGAGTCCTGGAAGGCTTGCAATTCCAGTAACACTGCTCTCATCTCTAGGACATTGATGTGCAAATGGGCCTCGTGATCCTGCCAAGTGCCTTGGACTGTCTTTTTCAGATAATGCCCCCCACACCCTATCTGAGAGATGCCCATGGTCACTGTGGCTAATGGTTGGGGAAGTACTAAAGGACAACCTAGCATCAGATGAGTGGAGTAAAGCCACCAGTGAAGGTATTTTTTGCAATATTCCATTATCAATACTTTATGGGACATAGGCAGTTACTGCATTGACCTCTGAGGGGACAGTAACCACTGGAGAATTTTCATGTGCAGACATGCTAATGGGATCAAGGTTATTGCTGCTGCCATGGTCCCCAAGACTTTTAGGACTGTCCTTGCTTGTGTTTTTTTTTTCTTTGTATGAATATTTAAAACCTGATGTTGTAGAACTTGCACTCCTTCTAGAGGAGGTTTGGCCATCATCCTTGTATCCAATTTTGCTCCTATAAAAACAACACGCTGACAAGGCAGCAAGGCAGATTTCTCATAGTTTATTGTGATGTCTAGGTGAGAGCAGAGCTGCAAGTTGGTGTTTCTCGCTTTTATTAGTAGATGATCGGTGGTCATGGTTAGAAGCCAGTAGTCTAAATATGGAAATATCCAGAATCCTAGGCACCTCAAGTGAGCCATGACTACTGCCATACATTTGGTGAACACTCTGGGAGCTGTTGTGAGGCCAAAGGGCAGAGCTCGAAAATGGTAGTGACTGGCTTCCAGCCAAAAGCCCAGGTGTCTCCTGGATCTCCTGTCCATTTTTATGTGGTAGTAGGCATCCTGGAGGTCTGTCAAGCACAGAAAAGGGAGTATTAACTGCAGTGTTATCATCCAGAACTTGGAGTTTCTTACAGATTTGTTTAGGTTGCTGAGATCAAGAATTGGTCTCCAGTCCCCTGTTTTCTTTGGAACTAAAAAGAATCTTAAGTAAGTTCCGGATCTTATCTGGTCTGCAGGGACTGTTTGGATGACTCTTTTGTCTAGCAACTTTTGAATTTCTAACGTTGCCTGTTCCTTTTAACTGGGTGGAAAATCTGGGAAGTTTTTCATGTTTGGAACGGGGAAGGAAAAGGGTATGGCATAATCGTTTAGCCAGGCATTTAGGTACAAAGATAAGCAGCCCCCGACTGCCTCCAGAGATGGACAGGCAGGCCTCCCTTCAGGAGTGCTGACAGGGCTTACCATAGAAAGATTCTATGTCACCCTGATTCTGAGGACTCCCTCTGCCGTGTGGTCAGCATCTTCCATTACTACTTCCCCCTCTCCCCCTTGGGAAGATTCACCATGTGTACCCTGGAAAGCTCTCTGGGATTTTCAAAACCACATTTTTCCACTTCCTTTCTGACCTTTGGGATATGGTCTGGTAGGTAGGGAAAAATGGACTCATAAGGCAGTGAGAGCCTTTCCTTCTTATTCACACCTGGTTAGTGTGTCCTTGACTTTGGGCCTGAACAGAGATGAGCCATTGAACGGGGCATTCACAAAGGAAGATTTAAAGAGCTCCGCGAAGTCATACAAGTGCATCCAAGAATGTCTCCTTAGGGAAATTCCTGAAATCGCTGCTCTACTCGCTCCATCCACTGCATAAGAAATCAGTCTCATGGAGGAGTTGACCACTGAATTTAAGGTAGAGAGCTGAGAGGAAACTTTTTCTGACAACCCTTCAGGTACTGAACCTTGGAGAGTATTTCCTACCTCCTTCAGGAGATCTCTCTGTAATCTAGTAAGTGGGTCAGGTAATTCAGCGATCTAAGAGCAAATGTCGCTGAAGAAAAAAATATCTGTCCATTGTGCCAGACTCCTTGTTTGGTGGATGGACAGAAGAAGATGTCTCTGAGAGTTCCTTCTTGGTGGCTGCTGCCACCACCATATCATCTACTGGGGCTCCCTTATTTAAAAAGTTTTTGTCCGAGGGGAAGGTGATGAACTTATCTGATCTCTGAGGACCACTGAATCTGGAGGCTCCCAAGCCTTTTGAGAAACTAAGTCCAGAAGTTTGTCGAAAGTCAGAGGCACCCAATTGGAGGAAGGGTGAGATCCAAAGGCCTTCAGGTACACAGACTCCTCTGCAGAAGGGTTGGTGGACTTCCAGCTGCCTCTCTGTATAAGTATTTCTAAGATGTCTCCAAAGGAGACATCATTAGGAGGCCGTGGGGACCTTTCGGCTTCATCGAGGTCCATATCTGAAGTGACGGACTCCTCTAGGGATTCTAAATGCTTCCTCTAACATAACCTCTTCCATTTGACCTCTTCAGAGGGATACTCTGGAGAGGTTTCAGAAGAGTGGGGGGCACCCTGTGGGGCATCCTGAGGTCTAGGATCTCTGCATCCCTGTGGATGCAAGGGTATAGAGGCAGACACCAGTGCATTTAGGGGAAGAATGTCCAGAGATGACAGTGGAGCTGCCTGTGGAGACAGCACTCTTCTCATCACCTCAAAAGCCCCCACCCCTGATCTGAGGAAATCCCTGGATACGAAGAACCCAAGGGAATCCCCAGAATCAAACAGGATGGCTCCATGTCTGAAGTAGGAGCCAGGCTCACCCGAGCCGATGCCCTGAGAGGCAAGTTTGGATCTGACAACTGTCAGATCCAACTCATCTCTCTGGACCTGACTGGTGAGCGTTGGTTCCTAGACTCCTTGAGCTCTGATGGAGCAGAGGACATTGAAGCAATGATCAGATCTGAAGATCCCATAATAGGTCTTGGTTCTGATGGTTCCAACAATATCAGCTCCGGATATTCTGGCTCTGAGGTCCAAGGTTGGGTCGGAGGAGGAATCGAAGCAGAAGGGGGAGGATGTGGTCAGATTTGAAGCCCTCAGGGTTGGATCTGACAACAGCTTGGCCAGCACAGGCATCCTCAATAGCCTCTGTACCACTCGATCCATGTCATCATCAGACAGGCTCCTAGAAGACCGAGTGGAGGAGGCTGGAGACTTGGAAGGCTAGAGCAAAAAGAGGAGGCTGGAGACTTGGAAGACTGGAGCAAAAAGGTGATCTAAGAGTAGGTGAGAATGGTTCTAAGACAGGGCACTAGCTCCACAACTTGAACTCCACCGGCACCAAGACTAATAGTGTCGGAGCAGTATATCTCTCGGATCTGACAGCCTTATGATCCAAAGTGGAAACTTTTGTTATCTTTTTGGAAGGCTCCGATGGAGCACTGGAAGAAGAAGAAGACCTCTTCCCAGACTTGACCGATCTTGAGGAAGGAGACTGGTCAGACTTTAAAGAATCCAGACCTTCTTGTAGTGTTTCTGAGAAGAGGGATTTTTAAGAGACCTCCTAGTATTAATTTGTATTTCCTCTCCAGAGGAGCCCTGTGATTGAAGGAGTGACAAACTGAACAAGACTTCTGGAGGTGGACAGCTCCTAGGCAATACACACAAATAGTGTGTCTATCAGTTAGGGACATTTTCTGTCCACATATCACATTTTTTTTAAACCAGAGGGTTTTGAATCTTTAAAGAACATTGTAAATAAAAATAGTACCAGGAAAAAGGGGCTAGAACAGATTTTTTTTTAACAGCTACAACAACAGCAACCACAACATTAGTTAAACAACCAACTATAACTGTAAAAGAAAGAAAAAAGGAGATGGCACAGCTCTCTAACTTAAACAGGCTATGCCCAGAAGAGTGAAAGAAGGGGAAGCCCCCTAACTTAAACAGGTTAAAGGTAAAGCAGTTCTCTAACTTAAATGAACTGACTTTAAAATATTTTAGAGAAAAACAAAGGTAAGAAGAGCCCTCTAACTAAAATGGGCTATTAAAAGTGGAGGCCAGGATAGGGAAAAAATGGCCTAGTGGAAAATGACATCCAACAGCAGAAAAATCAGCAGAATAAAATGGAAATAACCACAACTAACATGAAACTAGCTCACTAGAGTAATAATAATTAAAATTTCCAACAATAGCAGTAATAATCGATAGTATACTTACCCAAAGCCAGTAGAACAAGCACCCAATCTTGTTTAGCGGCAAACAAGATCTGGGGATCTTTACTAGTGCATGCTGGGATAAGGTTTAGCCATGAGCTACTGAAGACCTCAAGCTTGTATATAAGGCCTAGTCAGATCCGAGGATCGGATCCGAACCTATCCTGGTAAGAATGAAGGCGAGACAGGACAACAAGACATCCTTCTCTAACCTTTAAAACCCACCTTTATAGGTACTGTTGTTACCTAACCAATTTCAACACTGAAACTTTTAACAAACGACTTTCTCTTGTCAATTGGTCTCACCTGTTTAACCTTCCTCTAAATGATGCTGTTCTTGAGTTTAACACTATATTCCTAAACATCCTAAACACCCTAGCACCCATCAGAAAAATTAGGATCAAATCCAATCCTGCACCCTGGCTCACTAAAGATACCCTTTCCACCATGAAACTTAGAGACACTACCTGGAAACAATGGACAAAGTCAAAATCTTCTTCTCTCCTCAAGTTCAAAGAATTAAGAAACTTTGCAAAAAAATACTCACTATCCAAGACAAGAAAAAAATCTACCAAGAAGCTTAATCTACTCACACCTGAAACCCTAAAAAAATGCTGGTGTACTATGAATAATATCCTTCATCCTGGGAAACCTTCCATCCCTAATGCCTTCCTCAGTAAATCACCTCTTGAAATTGGCACCCTTCTAAACTACTACTTCATAGATTCTATCCACAAACTACCTCTCCCCGACAGCAACCAATCACAACCCCCTACCCCCTCCTCCAATTGCCTCCACTCATCCTTCTCCCTGAAACCTGTTTCCACTGCCTATATAAAATCCATTTTACAGAAACTTAAACCATGCACTCCTTCCTTTGACAACCTACTCCCCAATTTTTCAAACTTGCAGCCAGTTCTATAGCATATCCCCTCTCAATCCTCATCACCGGTCCATTAAAGAATCCTCTGTCCCTGCTATTTGGAAATCCTTTTACACAATCCCACTTCACAAAGGAGGTAACTCCACACACCCTTCCACTTTTTGACCTATAGCCATTCTTTCCCCTCTCTCAAAAATTCTAGAGAAATGTGTTCACAGGCATCTTATTAAACATCTGCTCCAGGAAAATCTCCTCACCCCTTCCCAACATGGATTTAGGCCCACCACAGCACATCCACAGCCCTTCTGTCCTTCACCCAAACTATAGGAGAGGCAAGAGATAACAATAAACTGGTGTCATACCTATTCCTTGACCTGTTCAAGGCATTCAACACCATCTCCCACCCTAAACTTCTTACTAAACTAACTGAACTAAACCTCTCTGCATCAACTACTCTCTGGTTCTCTAGTTATTTTACCAACAGACAACAAACTGTTAGATGACAGACTGCCTGCTCTCCTTTCCAACATATTCAAACAGGTGTACCCCAATGATCAATCCTAGGTCCCCTTCTCTTTAATATCTTTACTAACAATCTCTGTTCTGCCTGCTGCTGCTGCTCTTCTCTGATCCAGTGCGCTGATGATTCTACTCTTATTACCCTCTCTGACAAACTTACTGACTTCTCTCCCTCACCCAAACTTCTTTTAACACCATTGAACACTGATTAATCAACAACAACTCATCTTTAATCCAAAGAAAACTAAGCTTCTTCTTTTTCTTCCAAAATCCATGTCCAGCCTTAAAACTTCCTTCAGTCTCTCTTCCCTAGATAACACTATCATTCATGCTGACTCCCATACCAAACTTCTAGGAATCACTATTGACAATCAACTTAAATTTGATCTTCATATCCAACAATCCATCAAAAAGACCAATCAAAAACTTGGTATACTGTATAGAAATAAAAAAAATTCTTATCCATCTCTTCTAGGACTTCACTAGCTCAAACTTACCTCCTCCCCTGCTTACTATGTGCTTCCCCTATATTTAACCACCTCCAAGTAACTCTATTAACCAAACTTCAACAAACCTATAACCAGATAGCAAGATGTGCCTGCAATTTCCCTTACAAATCCCACCATTGCCTCACCCTTAACCAAATACAATAGCATACGTTACCTCAACTACTCCTACTTTCCCAGCTACTGATGACACATTCTCTGCTGTACAAACCCACCAACTGTCCCTCCCTGTCTACCCTCCTATCCCTATACAATCCCTCCCAATCCCTTTGAAGTGCTGATTAACTACTACTTGACACCTATAGGCCTAACAAAACTACTGGCAGATTACGTTATAAATGATCTTTCCCAAGTCTGGAACAATCCCCCAACCAGCATACATTCTATTCAATCCTTATTTCTTTTTAAAAGAGAACTAAAGAACTACCTTGCTAATTCTCCCTCCTGTACCTGACACCACCCAACATAACACACACTCAACCAGTTGCCAGCTGTCAAAACATAACAATTTCTCCTCTCTTCATATAATACAACTTTCTCATACACTAGTACCATAGACCCTCAGCTCTCCCACTAAGCAATACCATACTTATATATCATCTTTCTCTTCCTTACTACTATACTCTCCTTCCCCCTCCCTCTTCTCATACTCTGCTCCCCTAACTCTCGTCACCACCCCTCTACTTCCTACCCTTCCTTCTTCTACTCCATTTTTTCTCCTTCTATACCAACTTTGGTTTAGAGATTAATAGGTTTATAGGTTCATAGGAAGGTACTAGGCTATCGGCCCTGGGGCCTATACAAGCCCAGCCAAAAAGGTACCCTGGCTTTTGCAACCCAAGAAAATTATTTTCCTGTGCCACTGTTGAGCAAAGACACTTAAGTGCTTTTTCTCTGATGCCCTAGCTATAAATCTTCTTGTCTACTACATGGCCCAACTTCTTTAACTTACTAGGTTTTTATGTATGCTGAATATTTTGCTTTGTTATTTTTTTTCTCCACTATCACATGATTGTATAATGACTTTATACCTATTCATAGTATTAATGTACAGTATTATGTAAACAGATTCACTTTACTTGTTATGTAAACTTTGTATCGTTATTGTTGTTATTGTGCTGGTATTTTTTTGTTGTTGTGGAGTTTTTCTCCTCGGGTCTCAACTGAAAATGGGCCACCAGCCCAGTGGACTAACCCAGTTAACAAAAGACAAATAAATAATACATAAATTGTGTCTTTTACTGCACTGAAACTGAAAGATAACATCCTTTCATTATGTGGCTATAAGATAATTTAATTTTAGCTATTTTTCTGAAGTTAACCTTCTTGTGTTCCACTTTCCATTGTTAAAATATATACATCTAAACAGTTACAATAGTGCAGGTATATTTCTGTTCTAATCCAGTAGGACATGCTGTGGTTACATATTTAAACAGCACTTTGTAAAATACCTCTTCAGCACATGTCTGTACAAACCATCTTATATGACATACAGTTCTAATCCATTTGTAACACAAGCATATGAATCATGTTGATATTCACAAATGACATATAATTATTTACAAAATTTCAATAGCTGGGCTGGCAGTATTTTCTTTCATGACAAGAGAATATAGTCTCAGTGAGGGATTTGGAAAGTTCCTTAATCAAATCCCTCTGAAGTGTTATAGAATGTGCCAAGTAGTTCAGCGACGTAACTGAAAGGGTCGCTGAAGCATCTACATACTTCTCAAATCTGTACAGCACCTCGACTCCCTGTAAGGGGGTGGACAGAGGAACTTTGTTCCGCTAGTTCCTTATTAATGGCCACCGCTACTATCGTGGCATCAACTGGTACTCCCTTGCTCCAATAAGTACTGTCCTTCAGCGGTGCCAGGATCCTATCTGGTCTCTTAGGGATAGACTCAGTGGTATCAGGCTCCTTCCAAGCTCATCAAGAGAACAAATCAATAAGTTCATCTACGGGTAGAGTCACCCAGGAAGTAGATGGGCCAATACCAAAGGCCTCCAGAAATACCAACTCCTCTTGGGAAGAGTTGCCGGGGGACCAAGCACCTCTTTGTTTTAGGAGTTCTAGGATATCTCCAAACATGATGTCATCGGATGGTGACTTCCCCTTCATCAAAGTCAGTATCTTCTGTAGACTCTTGCAGGGAGTTTAAGTGCCTTCTTTTACACTTCCTCTTTCTGGGAACTTCTTCGATGGGATGCTCCAAAGAAGTGTCAGAAGAGATTAATATACTCTGTTGGGTGATCTAGAGACTGGTTTGCATTGGCTGTCCCAATGGCATGGCTGATTGAGGCTCTGGACACAGAGCTGAATGGAGCTGGGTAGTCAGAACCAAGGAGAGAAGTGTGAACTCTGGAAACAAAGAAAGCTCTCTCAACTACCTTGAATGCAGAATGCCTAGGAGAAAAATAAATCATAAGGCATGCTTATGGACTGTTTCCCTCTACCATAAAGGCAAACTACTCAAGGAAGGAGTCAGAACTGAACTGTCTAGCGCCGAAGCTCTGAGGGCTAGAGATGGCTCTGACAACTTCAGAGTTAACTCCAACATAGTTGTTCAAACAACCCCTGCACGAATGGCATTTGCACGGCCAAACACCAAAATCAGTCCAAAAAAAAAAGCCAGCACCCGACTCCTGTAGCATTGGCGATACTAATTTATTCCATAATAGAGCATCAAAAATTATCATAGTACACCAACATGGTTGTACCGGTTTCGGCCAAAGCCTTCTTCAGCAACCAAACATGATGCAAAAATAATTAAACCTAACATGCTATCTCCTTTCTTATGTATATTCGTACTGCAGGCAAGGAGCGCCCTCTGGTGCATATAAAAATACAAAACTAACAATCCACATAAAAAATGTGACTGTATACATGAAAACGTAATTTAAATAGGGATGCTTCAAAAGTGATCATTCAGACCCAGAGAAAAAAGGGCCCCCAATTTTATGATCCACATTTTTTCTTTGTTAGTAAGAATTTCATGTAAAACATGAGATTGTTTATTCCGGACCTTAATGTAATCAATAACCATAAAACAAAAGATGCCCGTAGGATGTCTAGAAATATGCTTATACAAAGAACTGGAACCCTTTTTATTCTTAATATCACTCAAGTATTCCCCTATCCTTACCTTAAAAGGACAGGAAGTTTGTCCAACATAAAATGCTCGACAATTGCACTGGGCCAAATAAATCATCCAGGAAGTAATACAATTAGCAAAACATAAAACATTATAAACTTGTGGACAATTATGTGAAGAAAAAGTCTGGGATTTTAACACCCTAGGACAATAGGTACAATGACCACATGGGTAACAACCCAATATTGATTGACCAAATAAACTAATTTGAGTGGTTGAACATAAGTCCTTTTCATAAACCCTCTTATAGTGACTGAAAAGGGATCCCAAAGACCGCCCTCTATGAAATGAATAATGACACCGATCCCCTATATAACTGTTTAGAACTTCATCCGATTTTAATAAATGCCAATGATTATGAATGATGTTCATAAAACCAACTCTATTTCTCCCATAAGATGTAACCAATCTGAGTATATCTGATTTTTCAGAATCTCGAAATCAGTATGATAATAACTCAGTTCTGTCTTGCTGATTCGCAAATCGGTTGGCCCTGGTGATGTCACCCCCTTGATAGCCCCTACTCTTAAACCTGGATACAAGATCCCTTCTATAATAGCCATATGTGGAAGAACTGGAACAAATCCTTTTAACATGAAGGAATTGAGACTTTGGGATATTCTTGATGACATGTTGGGGGTGGAAACTGGTAGCATGTAATAAGGTATTGAATTGAGGACATTTTCTAAATATCTCACTCTCAAAAATGTCCAAGTCTGTTCTTTTAACTAGGACATCCAAGAATGTTATTTCAGATCTAGAATAAGTCAACTTAAATTAAATACCCCATATGTTACCATTAAGATATTCCAAAAATTCCATAAGGAATTCTGTATCTGCTCTCCACACCATCCAACAGTCATCAAGATATCTTCTCCATATGTCCATTTCATTGATGTAAATATTATGCCCGATATCATAAATAACCTGTTCTTCCACATATGCCATAATAAATCCGCATAAATGGGGGCAAAAGATGCCCTTATAGCAGTGACTCCAACATCCCAGAACTAGCACCATCTCTACAGTTATGAGAGTCATCCAGCCCCGAAGGGCTCAGAGCCGGGCCACTCACAGATACCACTGGAGTCAAAGATGCCAGCATTTTCAGACCCAAGGCAAACAACTCTGCAACTTTCAGATCTGATGACTCTGAAGCCAAAGGTCAGATTGGAGAAGGAGCCAACAACGGGAAGTAGTAATGAAAAGGGTCTCCGGACCCAATGGGGGTCAGAGCCAGAAGAACTCCCATTTGAATCTGCATCCTGGGGAATTTCCTCATCATCCTGTCCACATTGGCTTCTGTCAGATTCTTAGATGACCAAGCCAATGATGCTGTAGAAGATGGTCTAGTGTGTCATCTTGGTAAATGTTCCAAAAAAGGGGAGGGGAGCCAAGAGGAGATGCCTCAGATCCAAAGTGGTCAGATCTGATACCTTCACTAGCTTAATTTGAGGTTCAGATACCAGAGATGAAGTGGTAAAGGGATCCTGGGATCTCTTTCTTGCCTCTCTAGGAAGAAATTCTCCCTTCTTGTCAACTTTTTTGAGGGTTTCAGCCTTAAAGGCTGTTGAAGCAGGTTTAGAGGGTAGCAAACCTCTCATATAATCAGCTTGCCATTTTTGTCTATTAAGGCCCAGGAATTGAAGGCCTTACAGATGTCACAATCTGAATCAAGGTAAGATAGGCCTAAACAATATACACCTTTAGCATGTGTATCGAAATTCAGAATTTTATGGCCGCATGCCACACACTTTTTGAAACCAGATGGTTTCTCGGACAGAAATGAAAAAGTAAAAAATTACAAACAGAAAGTTTTTTTAATAACTCCTAGACAGAAGGCAGGAAAAATATCAGCAATGGTAATGTAGCAATACGTATGAGTACACAAGAAATACCAACAATGGTATTTAAGAAATATACAAAGACAAGTATATTTTCTATTTAGAAAATAAACCAAGAAGAAACTTTGCAGTGTGGAGGATGTGATGTTCACTTCCTAAATTATGTTCTGCATTAGTTCACTTAATAAAAATCGAACTGTAAAATATAATTATAAAATATGTGCTACAAAATAATCAAACAGAAAATACTACATAGTCCACAGCTGAGTTAAAAATGGAATATCCTTTATTGAAACACACAAACAAGTGATCCTAGTTGAGTATAATGAAAAGCATCAAAAACATTCCTTATATATAATCAGGTTGTTTGGAGCAAGGGAGTAGTTACAGAGAGTGGTTCTGTTAACAGGAAGAAAAGCATTAAAATCATGCCTTTAGCTAACACCATAGTGTAATCAGAGACTGTGCTAAGAGTCTAGAAAGCTAGAGACAAATTACAATCTAAGACCAGTCTATTAACACTTTGCATAGGCTAACCAACTAATCAAAACTTTATTAATTAAGAAACACACTAACTAAAAAAATGACTGACTGACTTGACTAACAAAAAGATCTACTAATAGACAACTACCAGAATAAATATTAATAAATATACAACTTTTAACAACAATCGTTTTTGTAGCAAATAAATACTTCATCAGGTTTGTGTATCAAAACCAAATCATAATATGAATGAACAGGTGTATAGATAAACAACTGAAAACCTAAGTAGTACGAAAAAAAACATAAAACTAATTGGTAAGCTGAAAATACAGTGATGAATGTTAAAAATAAGGCAGTAAGGTCATGGGGATCTATTAAAGTGTGGCATCTAACTAGGAAAACAATTAGTTTGAGAGTGTAAGACAGCAATCAAGAATAATTGCAGCCTTTAAAATGGAAAAAAAGAAGAAGAACAAAAAAGACTAGGCCCATGCACATTGTGTGCACTATCAGACTGAAAATAAAGATAGAGAATAAAGACAGAAATATTAGGGTAATAAAAGGGAGGAAGTGCAAGGAAAAACGATCATGTACAATAATATAGGATAATACATAATAACATTTTAACTCACAGGAAAAGGATGGTCTCACTCGAGAGTAAGCAGTGACCATGTCCGTATGCTAATGCACCAAATGAGATCTGAGGTATGTTAGGTGACTAAGGCACTATGGGCAAAGGGAGGAGCTCGAGAGTTTCAGTGTTCCACCAGCTGGAAGAAGCGGTTGAGTTGGATCCAAATCCAACAGTTGAGGAATGAATGAAAATAACATCAGATCTACAGATAGATTTAAGGGTCCTAACAATAACAGTATCAAAAAAAAAAACCTCTTCAAAAGTTTGATAAATGAGGCAAAGCACTTAGCTACATGAACACCGAGCCCATTTGCAAAGAAAGCAAATGGGATCTGAGGTACTGGACGACTGCTGTATTATGAAAGGGAAACTTGTTAAGGGGCATGAGGCTGGAGCACTAATGCTGTTGCGTGAGAGCCAACAAGTAACATGTGGACTCATATGTCAATAGGATATGGTAATTGTGCACTTACCAAAATGCTGGATCCATTTATCCTCATCCATCCTATATGAATTGCTGATCCTTAAGTCAAACTGACAAAACTAGCACTCCAGCTTCAAGCTCCTTTAAATTTTTCATATATGTAATGCATCCCCAGGTGAAGCTTTCTCATATCGAGTTTATTGCCCAGTCTTACAGAGAAACACCTTATAACCCCTCAAAAAGGAGGTTATGCCCATTGTGTCTTTTGTAGCCAGAAGCATGATGGTGGATGGAGGAATGGGTGCTACATTAAATGGATGAGGATGAAAGGGTCCAGCATTATAGTAAGTAATTACGATATCCTGTTCATCCCATCCATCCAATTCAACTTGGAGGTCAGAATCCCCAGGTACTTAAAACTTCGGTAGCATTGTAAAAGGACACCCCTGAGGACAGTGGCTCCAAAGGAAGCTCTTGATATTGAAATCACGTCCAGCTTATAATGTTTAGCAAAGGTACGTAAGGTAGACCATGTAGCAGCCACACATATTTTATCCACACAAGAATTTCTGAACAAGGTATCAAACGTAACCACCAACCTCGTAGAATAAGCTTTTGGTCTATAAAACAATGGATGACAGCTGGAAGAACACAGAAATGTTATGCTATAAGAAATCCTTCCAAAGTAATTTTAGGAACCTTGGAGCCAAACTTGTTTGGAACAAAGGAAACAAACAATTGTTGATCTTTTCTAGCAGCCTTAATTTATTGCAGGTTGAACTGTAACTGTCTGTGAACATCTAAGGGTGGAAAAATGAAGTTATGCACTCACCATAACATTCCATCTGTGTTTTCCATTTTCATTCTTCCTCAGCTGGTGAGTTCAGATCTGACCCCTCAGATCTGACTCAGCTGTTGCTAAAGCTCGTGGCAAACAAAAACTCTCGAGCGTCTCCCTTACCCTACTACTAACTTATGAACCTATGACCCTATTACTTACCCATAATACACCAACCTAAGATCTTGTTTGCTGATTTTACTAGAAAAGAAACATTTGCAGTCAAATAGAAAGAAGACTATATCTGGAGCTCAGTATAAAGGACAGTGATGTCCTCTAATCACTCATTTTTCCAGGAGTTTTCAAAGGATGGGGAGTGGCGGGTGGGGAGTTGAAGAAGAATGAAAATGGACAACATAAATGAAACGTTATGGTGAATGCATAACTTCTTTATCTGATGTCAGTTTTCATTCTATCCTCAACTGATGGGACAGAGTCCCCACATACCTAAGATCCCGGGTGGACTCAAGGAAGGATATTCTTGAACACCACTGAACTAAATGATGCTCCACCTCTGGAGACCAGATCCAATTTGTAATGAGTAACAAAAGTATGAGGAGTAGCCCGAGTTACTGCTGTGCATATATCATCCACGGACATTCTAGTCTGAAATACTGAAGAAGTTGCCATGGATCTAGTGGAATGTGCCCATCATGGTTTTAGTGAGGTAATGCCCAATTTGTTATAAGTAAATGAAATACAATCAGTCAGCCACTTGGCAAAAGTTACTTTGGCAACTGGCTTTCCCAATTTTACTTCTACAAATGATACAATCAATTGGTCAGTTTTTCTGGTGTGTTTTGTTCTATGTAGGTAAAAAGGTAATTGTCTGTGAACATCCAATAAATGTAACATATATTCACCCTTGTTAGCAAACTTAAGAAAAAATACTGGCAAATGAATGCACTGATTGATATTAGATTCTGACATCACATTAGGAAGAAAAGATGCATTAATTCGTATTGTTACTCTATCCTTGTGAAAAGCCAAGTATGGAGGTTTTGAGGACAAGGCTTAAATCTCAGAAATTTCATCTGGCAGAAGTAATAGCTGCCAGAAAAAAAATGTCCTCCAAGAAAGGTATTTAAGGTCACACTTAGCTGCTGGTTCAAAGGGGGAATGAGTAAGAGGTTGTAGTAACAGATTCAGATCCCATGCGGGAGTAGGGTCTTTAAAAGGAAATCTTAGAAGAAGAGTCCCTCTCAAAAAGAATTTGCAGAGCTTATGAGAATGTGAAAATTCGATATTGCTGCTAACTGAAACTTAACTGTAGAGGAACTAGGTCTGTCTTTAAAAAGTAGGACCAAAAATTCAAGGATGTTATGTATGGGAACTGAAAAAGGATCAGCATTACTTTGATGAGCCCAGTAAACAAATCTGTTTGATTTACTGGAGTAGAGTTTCTGTGTGGAGGGTTTATGGGAAAATAAAAGTATACATTGGACAGATGATGAGAGCATATGTTGTCTGGCTATTAATGGAATTGGAGAACCCAGGATGTCAGCCTGAGGTTTGATATGTTTGAATGAATCATGCCTGTTGGGTGAAACAGGATGTCTGGAGTTGGATTCAGAATGCAAGGTTGGTGAAGTAAGTGAGGCCAAAGGAAAAGGAATCAAATTTGTCGAGGCCAGCAAGGTTCAATGAGGGTGACTTTGCTCTTCAACATGACAGATTTCTGTAGGAATTTCAGAATCAGTGGAATTGGTGGGTATTTGTAAAGTAGGCAGGGTGTCCAATAGAGAACAACAGCATCCCTCAATGATTCTCCCTGTGGGGGGATTAGGGCAAACTAGTTGCTGCATTTCTTGTTTAGGGGAGAAGCAAAAAGATCTCAGCAATATGGGGTCAAGTGATGCAAAATAATAAGAAGTTATGTACCTACCATAACGTTCCATGTTAGTTGTCTTCTTCTCGCCTTCTTTCTTGCTGGATGGGTTCGGAGCCGATCCTCGACTCTGACTCAGCCTATACTATAGCTCGAGAGCTATTTTTACCGGCTTGAGGCATCCCTATATCCCACAATACCATGCGCTAACTCCCCAGATCTCGTTGATAGCTAACACATAGTATAGTTTTATTGTTACCAAAAATTAAGCCATTATATGAAAATACGGTCTCCCTGCTGGTAATACTCATGATACGGGTAACCCTGAATAACTATGTATCATGAAAGGGAAGGACTCAGAGACCTTCAAGTCTGTCCAGGCTAGGGGGCAGGAGGGAGGGACGCAAGAAAGAAGTCGAGAAGAAGACAACTAACATGGAACGTTATGGTAGGTACATAACTTCTTAATGTTAAGTTGTCATTCTCACCTTCATTCTTGCTGGATGGGACAGCGTCCCTAGCACCTTGGTCCTGGGTGGCTCAACAGAACAGACTCCTGAGTATGGAGTAACCAAAGTCAGCTCTATTTCTGGAAGCTATATCAAGTTTGTAATGGGTAATAAAAGTATGTTGAGAAGCCCATGTAGCTGCTGCACAAATGGCATCTAATGGTAACCTTGCTTGAAAGGCTGTTGAGGTTGATAGTGCCCTGGTTGAGTGAGCCTGTCTTATGAGACTTGATCCTGAGTCTTGAAGGAAGTTGTTTGTGTCTCACCTCGTAGACAAAGGTAATGATGGATGCTAGCCATCTGGAAAGAATTACCTTTGATACTGGAAGTCCTTTTTTCCTTCAGCATAAGAGAGGAAGAGCTGTTCTGACTTTCTGAATTGTTTTGTCCTGTCTGGATAATACCGCAGTTGATGATGAACATCCAAGGAATGTAGTTTCTGTTCAGCCCTGTTTGAATAATTGGGGAAGAAAACAGGCAAGTCAATAGTGTGGTTCAGATTTGATTCAGAAGAAACTTTTGGTAGAAAGGAAGGATTCGTTCTGAGTGCTACCCTGTCTTTATGAAAAACCAAATAAGGGGGACGGACAGACAAGGCCTGAAGTTCCGACACCCTTCTGGCAGATGTTATAGCCACCAAAAACAGAGTTTTCCAAGAGAGAAGCTTGAGGGAACAAGAAGCTGCAGGCTCAAAGGGAGGGGGAATTAATGAAGTTAACACTAAATTTAGATCCCATTGTGGAGGAGGATCCTTAATTGGAGGTCTGAGAAAGAAGATGCCCTTGAGGAAAGTTTACAGAGTTTATGGGACATAATATTGGTTTCCGAGAGCCCTACATGAAAATTGGCAATGGCCGCTAGTTGTACTCTGATAGTGGCCGACAACGACCCTGAATGAAAAAGCTCCGCCAGAAAATCTAGAACTTTATGAATTGGTGCATTAAAAGGATCTAAGGACCTAGCTTCTGCCCAGAATGAAAAACGCGTCCATTTACTCGCATAAGTCTTCCTAGTATTGGACTTATAGGGGGCAAGAATTATATCACGGACAGGAAGAGAAATAAAGGGAAGCCTGGCTATAGTTGGAAGTGGAGCAACCAAGCTGTGAGGTTGAGGGACTGAAGAGACTGGTGCAGCTTGCCCGTGAGATGGGTCAAAAGGTCTGGAAATGGTTCCAGATGCCAGGGCTGTTCCAGTAGATAACGGTGCAGCAACAGAAACCATACTTGTCGAGGCCAGTACGGAGCAATGAGGATCATTTTGGATCTCAATGCGGTTGCTTTCTGAATTAACTGCAGAATCAACAGAAAAGGGGGAAAAGCGTATAGAAGACCCCAAGGCCAATTGTGGACAAGAGCGTCTCTGGGGGGATGGCCTGGTAGAGGAAAGAGTGTGAAAAAGTCAAGGCACTTGCTGTTTTGAGGTGTTGGGAAAAAGATCGCAGCAAGGCTGGCCCCACTTCTGGAAAATTCGCTCTGCTACCGCTTGATTTAGAGACCACTCATGAGGCATGAGAATTGTTCTTCTCAGTCTGTCCGCTATGACATTGGACCTCCCTGGGATGTGCATTGCTATCTGAAACCGTTGAGAGGAGATCGCCCACTGCCAAAGTCTGAGTGCTTCTCGACATAGGGGGTAGGACTTTGTTCCGCCCTGCTTGTTTATGTACCACACTACAGACATATTGTCCATTTGAACTGCTATAGTCCCCATGGGAAGAGAGTCCTGAAGGGCTTGCAACGATAAAAGAACTGCTCTCATCTCCAGGACATTTATGTGCAGGTGGCATTCTATTTGTTGCCATGTGCCCCGGACAGTCCTGCCCTGATAGTGCCCCCCCACCCGATCAGGGAGGCATCCGTTGTCACCGTGGCAACTGGAGGGGGAAGAACAAAGGGTCTGCCTTGAAGAAGTTGAGGGGAGACCATCCACCAGGAGAGGTGTTTTTTGCAAGTTTGGGTTATCAAAATGTTGTGAGTCATTGGGAGCTGTTGATAGGACCACTGAGAAAAAAGCATCCACTGGAGAATTCTCATGTGGAAGCGGGCTAAGGGGAGAAGGAGAATCACCACTGCCATGAGGCCTAATGTTTTCAGTACTAACTTTGACTTGAATTCTGTTGGACTGAAACAGTAACTGAACATTCCGCCGTATGTCTGTCACTCTCTGAGGTGGTAATGTTGCAGACATTTCTGTGGTGTTTAACACGGCGCCTATGAAGTTTATACATTGACAAGGTGACAAGGAGGATTTTGCGAAATTTATGGAAATACCTAGTTTGTTGCAAATGCGAATGGTGTAATCCCTGGCTATGATAAGATGCTGCTTGGTGGTAGCGGTAATGAGCCAGTCGTCTAAGTATGGAAACACCTGGAATCCTTTTTGTCTCAGGTGAGCCATGACCACTGCCAAACATTTGGTGAACACCCGGGGGGCTGTGGTGAGACCAAAGGGCAGTGCTCTGAATTGGTAATGACTGGCTCCCAGCCGGAAGCGGAGAAACCTCCTGGAGCTCCTGTGTATCTTTACATGATAGTACGCGTCCTGAAGGTCTAACAAGCACATCCAGTTGTCTCTGCCCAAGAAGGGCAGAATGGACTGCAGCATTACTATCTGAAATGTTGTCTTCTGCACAGACTTGGTCAGTCTGCTGAGGTCCAAAATGGGTTTCCAGTATCCTGTCTTTTTTGGTACCAAAAAGAACCTGGAGTAGATTCTGGATCCTAGCTGGTCTGCTGGGACTGCCTGGATGACTCTTTTTTCCAACAGCTTTTTTATCTCTAGCTGTGCCTGACCCCTTTGTCTGGGTGGTACGTCTGGGAGGGGTCTTGGCGGTTGGATCAGAGGGGAAGGAAGGGAATTTTGTAACCCTCGGTTATGATCGACTGTACCCATTTGTCTTGAGAGAGGGATTGCCAGGCTTCCGGGTACAGAGATAATCTTCCCCCGACTGCCTCCGAAGGTGGACAGTCGGGCAGCTCCTCAGGGATGCTGAAAGGCTTGATCAGGGAAGGATTCCCTGGATACCTGGTTCTGTGGACCCCCTCTGCCCCTGGGGTGGCATCTATTATTATTCCCCCCTCTGCCTCTGGGGGGAAGTTCACCACGTGCGGCAGGTGCGACTCCCTGTGGTTTGCAGAACCACATCTTTCCACTCTTCTGACCTTTAGGGTATGGTCTAGATGGTGTGGAAAAGTGGACTCCCACGGCAGAGCGAGTCTTACCATCTTGCTCACACCTGGTGAGGGTATTCTTCACCTGAGGTCCAAACAACTCTGAACCATCGAAGGGGGTGTTGGTGAAGGATGCCTTGAAGGGATCAGCAAAATTACAGAGTCGCATCCAGGCATGACGTCTCAACGCAACACCTGTGCCTGCGGCCCTACTCGCTCCATCGGCTGCATAAGAGATAAGCCGCATGGAGGAGTTGGCAATGGAATTCAGGATAGCCAGCTGGGAGTTAATCTTGTCCTGATACCCCGCAGCAGAAGGATCCTGTATGGTTTCACCCAGTTCTTTGAGCAAATCTCTCTGAAGGCGGGTGAAATGACATAAATAGTTCAGTGACCGCATGGCAAAGTTCGCTGAAGCAAATGTCCGCTTACCGTACCTGTTCATAGTCCTGGACTCTTTATTAGGAGGATGAACAGGTACAGAAGGATCAGCTAATTCCTTCTTAGTGGCGGCTGCTACCACCATAGCATCTACCGAGACACCTTTGGTGAGAAATGGTGTGTCTACCAGTGCAGAAATAAATTTAGAAGGCCTCCTAGGGGTAGGTTCCACCGAGTCAGGAGCCGCCCATGCCTTTCTGGCCACTATGTCCATCAGAGGGCCGAAAGGAGGGGACACCCAGGAGGTGGAAGGGCAAGATCCAAAAGCGTCAAGGTAAACCGACTCGTCCTCAGAAGGTTTGAGGGTGGACCGATTTCCCATCTGTCTCAGGATTTCTAGGATGTCTGAAAATGAGACATCCTCAGAGGGGGATCTTGGGGAACCCTCCGACTCATCCAAGTCGATGTCAGAAGTGATAGACTCAGGGGAGTCTACGTGCTTCCTCTTGCACTTTCTTTTCCTAGGGGGTTCCCCTGAAGCATCAGGGGAGGTGTTGGACGAAGAAGAGACACCCAAAGTGGGTACCTGAAGCTTTGGATCTCTGGTATCGGTTGCAAAAGGATGGCTAGAGACTGTAACAGGCACTGTAGAGGGAGGAGCTGAAGGAACCAATCTTGGAGCAGACACCGGATCTAGCACGCTCCTCATCACCTCAAAGGCTCCCCTATGATGCACAGAAGAAAGTCCTGGTTCTGAGGATACCAGGACTGCTCCCGGCACCAACAGAGAAGGCTCCGAGGCTGATGTCGGGGCCAAACTAACCAGCGCTGATGCTCTGAGAGGGAGAACGGGGTCGGACAAGGGTCTGATGCCACTCGCCCCCTCGGAGCTGACGAGGGAGTCTCGGTGTCCGGATCCCTCCATGGACTGCGCCAGTGAAGAGATCGGAGCCGATGATGCCGGGGCCAAAGGTGGCAGTATCAGCTCCGACGTGGGCAAGGTCCCGGTTCCGACAAATGCCAGCTCTGAACTCAGTTGAAGAGTCGGAGAAGGAATCAAAATTGGTACCGATGGAGCCACAATCTGGTGAGATGGGCTTTGGAGCATTTTGGCCAGTGCCTGAGACTTGAGGAGTCTGCTAACCACCCTCTCAAGGTCATGGTCGGAAAGCCTGGAAGACCTGGAGGAATGCGTCCTATGGCTCCACTCTGATAGTAAGGGCGATCCTGGAGCCGAATGGACAGATTCTATGGAGGGTGACCTAGAGCGCTTGTGCACTGTTGTCAGCTCTGATAAGGGTTTTGGAGCGGAAGGAGTCTTGCTCGCATCGGCTCCGACTCGAGCCGATGTCGAAGCAGTATTGGTTCCACCAGCCGTCGACTCAGAAGCTGGAGCCGAAGGTTTGGCGGGCTTGGAGGGCTTCCCCAAGCCGGACTTAGCTGGGGAATCTTCAGGCTTTAATAAGCCCCTCAAGATCAATTTATTGCGGCGCTCCTGCAGGATTCTTGGACTAAAACCGTGGCAGATGGAACAAGAGTCCTGCAGGTGCAAGGGTCCTAAACAATAAACACAAGAAGTGTGACCGTCTGTCAGAGTCATTTTCTGACAGCACGAGTCACACTTCTTGAACCCTGAAACCTTTGTGTCCTTGGACATAATGATAGGGCACTAACAACTAGTAGTCAGCACTCACAGTCTCACTTAACCCTTTAAAGAAAAAGGCTGACTAACAAACACAACCACACACACTAAGAATCCATAGATAAACTAAGGCCTACAGGCACAAAGAGTTTGACTAAGAAAAGGGAAAGGGCTTACTAACAACTTTTCTAAGGGGTTTAGTGTGAAACTACAGTAGAAAGGTAAAAATAGGTGAAAAACTAAGAATTTCCACAAAAGAGTTCTTTACCGACCTGAGCCGGTAAAAACACAACCTCGCAGCGAAGCGGCAAACGTGATCTGGGGAGTTAGCACATGGTATTGTGGGATATAGGGCTGCCTCGAGCCGGTAAAAATAGCTCTCAAGCTATAGTATAGGCCGAGTCGGAGCCGAGGATCGGCTCCGAACCCATCCAGCAAGAATGAAGGTGAGAATGACAACTTAACATTTTCTGTTACATTCTTGTTGAGGGACCACTTCTGAGGTAGAAGAATGCACCTGTTCAGCTTGTCTGATATCACGTTGGGCTTCTCTGGAATCTGCATTGCTATCAAAGCTGCTGGATGAGATCACCCACTCCACACTCTGAGTGCTTCTCAGCACACGGGATATGATCTGGTTCTTCCTTGTTTGTTGATGTACCAAACTACTGACTTATTGTCCATTTGAATTGCAATCGTGCCCAAAGGGAGAGCATTCTGAAAGACCTACAATGCTAAAAGCACTCTTCTCATCTCTAGGACATTGATATGCAAGTAGGGCTCTTCAGGGGACCTAGTGCCTTGAACTGTTTCCCCAGAAAATGCCCACCCCACCTCATATGGGAAGCTTCAGTAGTCACTATGGCCTTGGGTTGATGGAGAATGAAGGGAAGGGCTTGTAGAACCTGGTCTAATTAAATCCACCACTTGAGATCCTTCTTGCATGTGTGGGTAATTCCTATTGGAGTAAACATGGGTTGGTAAAGTATCAACCATTGTGTTGCTAGTATCCACTGTAGAATCCTCATGTAAAATCTGGCTGAAGGTATGAGTGTTATTGCAGGCTGAAAATCTTGGTACTGCAGATTATTTTCCTGACTTGTGCTCTTATAGTCTGAGGCTCTCATTGAGTTTGTGTTGAATAGTGCTGTTATAAATTCCAAATTTTAACTTGGCTCCAATTAAGACTTTCCGTAGTTTATGGTTATCCCCAGATGAGAACATGTCCGGAGAACCTGATTTCTTGCTCTTATTAATTGATGCCTAGTCTGGGTGGTAATGAGCCAGTCTTCTAGATATGGAAACATACAGAATCCTTATAGTCTCAAGTGAGGTGGTACTGCTGCCATACATTTGGTAAACACCCTGGGGGGTGTGGTGAGACCAAAGGGCAGATCTCTGAACTGTAATGACTGGCTCCCAGTTGGAAGTGTAAAAACCATCTGGATCACCTGTTCATGTTTATGTGATAGTACGCATCCTGAGAGTCTATCGAGCACATCCAGTCATCCTTGACCAGAAAAGGGAGAATGGACTGAACAGTGACCATCCAGAACTTGGTGGAGCAAACTGACTTGTTCAGGACACTGAGATCCACAACTGGTTTCTCATCCCCTATTTTCTTTGGCACTAAAAAGAATCTTGAGTAAGTTCTGGATTCTAACTGGTCTGGTGGGACCCCTTGAATGATTCTTTTTTCTAGAAGCTTTTGTACCTGAATTGCTGCTTGTTCCAATTGCTGCTTGTTCCCTCTGACTAGGTGGAACATTGAGGATTTTTCTTGAAATTGGAGAAGGAAGGGAAAAGGGTATTATATAACCTCTGAAAATTATCCTCTGCACCCAAGTATCTGTTGTAATTTCTTGCCAGTCTCTCTTGTGCAGGGATAGTCGACCAGCAATTGCCTCCAGAGGAGGGCAATTGCACCTCACTTTAGGACTGCTGGAAGGGTCTGTCAGAGAAAGAAATTCTGGACCCCTGGTTTTATGGGCCATCTTTGCCACAGGGGCAGCATCTACCATTACAGTTGCCCCCTCTACCCCATGGGAGAACTTTCTCCATGTGTGTCCTGGGAATGTCCCTGGGATTTCTTAAACCACATCTTTTGACTGTCTCATTGACTCCTAGGAAAGGATCTCTGAGGGGTCGAAAAACATACGCCCATGGCAGACAGGGTTTTTCCATCCTTCTCACACATGGATAATGTGTCTTTCTCTTTGGGGCCCAACAAAGATGTGCTGTCAAAAGGAGCATTGATGAACACAGACTTGAAGGGCTCCGCAAAATCACATAAGATCATCCAGGCATGTCTCCTCTTAGAAATGCCTGAACCAGCTGCCCTTGAGGTTCCTTTGGTTACATGTGAAATGAGCCTCATGGAAGAATTGGAAACAGATGGCAGGGTAGCCAACTGAGAAGTCATGGATGATTGTACTTATTCAAAAATGGATACTGAGAGGGTATTTCAGAGGTCCTTAATCAAATCTCTCTGTAACCTTGTGAAATGTGCAAAAAAATTCAGTGATCTTAAGGCAAACATTGCTGAATCATAGACATGCTTCCCAAACCTGTCCATCGCCAGCTTCTCCCTATTCGAGGATGAACAGTGGAACTCTCCTCAGCAAGTTCTTTTTTAGTGACTGCCATCATGACCATGGCATCAATGGACATCCCTTTTCCCCAAAACGTGGTGCCATACTTTTGTCTGGTCTCTGAGGTACAGGTTTAATAGTGTCAGGATCCTTCCACTCCTGCCAAGTGTAGAATATGAACAGCCAAAGCATGTGTTTAAGGGAATTGAGTATGTGACAGTCTGCGTGCATTAAGATGTACTGTGTACTGTGAACTTTGAATGAACTATGAGCAATGGAAAAATACTGACAAAACAAGAGTCTGCTTGAAAACAGGAAATGTGCCTTTTCTTGGAAGTGTATCCGATTTTCTTTCTCTGCCTAGAGATATGATGATGTGAATTGCCTTATGTTTATGGGTAAACCTTTGACTGGTTAATTGCCTTGTATAATGATCTAATTGGTTCATTTTATATTTTTGTACTGTCAGCAATATCACCAGTATATAAGCTTGTGTATTCTTTTGTTCTGGGAGTCTCCCTGGTGCTTTCCATGAGGCTCCCACACGTGTGCACTGTAGTTAATAAATACCACTGAAAGAGAGAAAGAATTGTATTTGTCTTCATTTTCAAAGTAATGTGTAAACGTAACAATTGGTGCCGTTTACTCGGATCTGAATTAAGAACAAGCTGCAGCAGTCAAGAACTGAATGAAATACTGCTAACAAAAGGGCCCATAACAGACTTTACTGTTTCTGCAGTGTTTCTTTCATTTTTCTGCACCTGCCTGCTTTAAAGATTTGCAAATAATTTTTTTATGCAGAAAATGCTATAATTTCTCTTATTCAGTTGTTTTGAGGTAAGTGGCATGCATTTCTTTTCTGCTATTGAATGCGCAGTATGAGTGTGGGTTAATATGAAAATACTGGTGACATACGTGTGAAAGGAGGTATGATAGTGGGGTAACAAGACGTTTATATAATATATAAATAGAAGTTATGTTCTTACCATAACGTTCCATGTTAGTTGTCTTCTTCTCGCCTTCTTCTTGCTGGATAGGATGGGTTCGGAGCCGACCTCGGCTCCGACTCGGCCACTGTAAAAGCTCGAGAGTTGGTTCCACCGGCTCGAGGCTCCCCTTATATCCCACAATGCTAGGCGTGAGTTACCTCAGATCTCGTTTGTAAGCTAACCCCAGCTTATAATAGTAACAGAATAACTATAACAAAGTCCACCTCTAAACCAGGGAGAAAGAAGGGTGACCTACATCCTGATCCAGGAAATATGCACAACAGCATATACCTAAGAAAAGAGGTGGTAGAAAGAGAGGTCACAATCACAACTCCTCTAGGTCTGTCCAGGCCAGGGGAAGGAGGGTGGGGCAGAAGAAGCGAGAAGAAGACAACTAACATGGAACGTTATGGTAAGAACATAACTTCTATATGTTAAGTTGTCTATCTACTTCATTCTTGCTGGATGGGACAGCGTCCTAGCACCTTGTCCCGGGTGGCCTAACGGAACAGACTCCTGTGAACAGTGTAACCAAAGTTAGCTCTATGCCTAGAAGCTAAGTCCAACTTATAATGAGAAATGCAAGTGTGAGGAGTAGCCCAAGTAGCAGCTGCACAAATGGTGTCAATAGGCAGTCTGTCTTGGAAGGCTAAAGAAGTAGCCAAAGCTCTGGTGGAATGGGCCTTAGGTTTATTAGGCAGCTTTTGGTGTCTAATTTCATAAACAAGGCAAATCAGAGATGTTAGCCATCTAGATAATGATACCTTTGAAACTGAAAGTCCCTTTCTGCCTTCTGCATAGGAGACAAACAGCTGGTCAGATTTTCTGAATTGTTTTGTTCTATCCAAATAGTATCTCAACTGACGATGAACATCTAGCCAGTGTAATTTTTGTTCAGACCTATTGGAATATTCTGGAAAAAAGACAGGGAGGTCAATGCTTTGATTTAGGTTAGACGTCGAGACTACCTTAGGCAAAAAGGACGGGTTGGTTCGTAAGGATACCCTGTCCTTATGGAACAATAGATAAGGAGGTCGACAGCTGAGTGCATGAAGTTCTGAAACTCTTCTAGCTGAAGTAATAGCTACCAGAAAGAGAGTCTTCCATGATAGCAATTTTAAAGAACAGGAGGCTGCAGGTTCGAAGGGGAAGAATCAAAGAAGTAAGAACTAAATTTAGATCCCAAGGAGAAGGAGGATTTCTTATAGGAGGTCTGAGTGAAAAACTCCTTTCAAAGGCTTTGCAAAGCTTGTGGGACATTATGGCAGACTCTGAAATACCCACATGAAAGTTAGAAATAGCTGCCAATTGAACTTTAAGAGTAGAAGGAGATGAACCTGCATGGAAGAGTTCAGCTAGAAAATCAAGGACTATTTGGATGGAAGCAGTGAAAGGATCTATGTCCCTTCCTTGAGCCCAATATGTGAAGCGTTTCCACTTACTCAAATAAATCTTCGAGTGGAAGATTTATGGGAAGCTATCAAAATATCTCGAACAGAGTGAGATAATTGAGGAAGCCTGGCTAAGGTTGGAACTGGAGGAACCAAGCAGTGAGGTTCAGAGAGGGAGGGGCGATGAAACTGACCCGACTGATGGATCAAAAGATCTGGAACTAGGTCCAGATGCCAAGGTCGCTCCAATAGAAATTGATGTAGAAAGGGGAACCACACCTGTCGAGGCCAGTAAGGAGCAATGAGGATCAACGAGGCCTTCTGAGCGATAGCTTTCTGTATCACTTGAGAGATTAGTGGGAAGGGAGGAAATGCATACAGAAGTCCCCGGGGCCAAACTTGGACTAGAGCGTCTCTGCTGGGCTGGCCTGGTAAAGGGAATAGTGTGAAATAATCTCTGCACTTGCTGTTTTGGGGAGTAGCAAAAAGGTCGCAGCAAGGCTGACCCCACTTGAGAAAAATTTCTCTCACAACAGAGTCTTTCAGAGACCACTCGTGAGGCATGAGGATAGCTCTGCTCAACTTGTCCGCGATTTGATTGGACTTCCCGGGATGTCGTTGCTATCAGAAACGCTGAGAAGAAATTGCCCATTGCCACAGTCTGAGTGCTTCTCGACACAGGGGGTAGGACCTGGTTCCGCCTTGTTTGTTGATATACCACACTACAGACATGTTGTCTGTCTGGATTGCAATCGTTCCCAAGGGAAGAGAGTCTTGAAGGGCTTGCAACGCTAAAAGCACTGCTCTCATCTCCAGAACATTTATGTGCAGGTGGCATTCGTCTGGTTGCCATGTGCCTTGGACAGTCCTGCCCTGATAATGCCCCCCCACCCGATCAGGGAGGCGTCCGTTGTCAGAGTAGCAACGGAGGGAGGAACAAAGGGTCTTCCCAATAAGAGCTGAGGGGAAGACATCCACCACAGGAGATGATTTCTGCATGTCTGCGTAATCATAATGGTGTGGGACATTGGAAGTTGCTGGTATGACCATTGTGTAAAGAGCATCCATTGAAGGATTCTCATGTGGAATCTGGCTAATGGAAGCAGAGGTATGGCAGCCGCCATAATTCCCAACACTTTCAGAACTAACCTGGCTTTGATTCTGTTGTTGCTGAAGAGGAATGAGACCAGTTTGTGTATGTCTGTTATTCTCTGATCTGTTAGTCTCAAGAGACATGTAGAGCTGTGTCTAGATTTAGCCTATGAAGGTAATAGTACGACAAGGCTGACAAAACAGACTTTTCGCAATTTATTGAAATGCCTAACTTTTGACAAATGCGAAAGGTGTAATCCCTGGCCATTAGAAGAAGATGCTTGGTGGGAGCTGTGAGGAGCCAGTCGTCCAAATATGGAAACACCTGGAATCCTTGTCGTCTCAGGTGAGAAGCTACCACTGCCATGCATTTGGTAAACACCGGGGGCAGTGGTGAGACCAAAGGGCAGGGCCCTGAATTGAAAATGACTGGTTCCCAGCCTGAAGCGGAGGAATCTTCTGGAGCGTCTGTTCATTTTTATGTGATAGTACACATCCTGAAGGTCTATAGAGCACATCCAGTTTCCTTTTCCCAATAGGGGAAGGATGGACTGCAGCGTGACCATCCGAAATCTTGTTTTCTTGACTGATCTGTTCAAGATACTGAGATCCAAAATTGGTCTCCAGTCCCCTGTTTTCTTTGGAACTAAAAAGAACCTTGAGTAGATTCCGGATCCTTGCTGGTCTGCTGGAACTGGCAGAATTGCTCTTTTACAAGCAGCTTTGAAATTTCCAAAGCCGCTAGATCCCTTTGGCCAGGTGGAACATCTGGAGGGATTTTTTTGATTGGTTTGGAATGCTAAGAAGGGAATGGAATAGCCTTCGGAAATGATGGACTGTACCCATTTGTCTTGAGTCAGAGATAGCCAGGCTTCTGGGTACATTGACAATCTTCCCCCGACTGCCTCCGCAGGTGGGCCGTCGGGCAACACCTCAGGGATGCTGAAAAGGCTTATCAGAGAAGGCTTCTCGATTGCCCTGATTCTGGACCCCCTGCCTCTAGGGCGGCGTCTACCATTGTTATTCCATACCTCTGCCTCTGGCGAGGAATCGACTCTGTCGTCAGGTGAAGACCCTTGAGATTGTTTGAACCACATTTTCCACTTTTCTGACCTTTGGGGTAAGGCCTAGAAGGAGTAGAAAAACGGACTCCGGCGGCAGAAAGAGTCTTGCCATCAGTCTACGCACCTAGTCAAGGTTTCTTTCACTTGAGGACCAAAGAGAGATGATCCATGAATGGGAATTAGTGAAAGACGTTTTAAAAGGGTCCGCAAAGTTGCATAGCCGCATCCAGGCATGCCTACGTAAGGCCACACCTGTCCCTGCAGCCCTGCTCGCTCCATAAAAAAAAAAAAAATAAAAAAAAAGGGGTGGAAAAAAAGGGGGGGGCTTACTAACAACT
The DNA here is from genome assembly GCF_019279795.1 of Protopterus annectens. NCBI lineage: Eukaryota > Metazoa > Chordata > Ceratodontiformes > Protopteridae > Protopterus > Protopterus annectens. The sequence continues at coordinate 1,974,179,782 of NC_056728.1, forward strand.
TTTCTAAGGGGTTTAGTGTGAAACTACAGTAGAAAGGTAAAAATAGGTGAAAAACTAAGAATTTCCACAAAAGAGTTCTTTACGACCTGAGCGGTAAAAACACAACCATCGCAAGCGGAAGCGTGATCTGGGGGAGTTAGCACATGGTATTGTGGGATATAGGGCTGCCTCGAGCGGTGAAAATAGCTCTCAAGCTATAGTATAGGCAGTCGGGCCGAGGATCGGCTCGAACCCATCCAACAGAATGAAGGTGAGAATGACAACTTAACATTTTCTGTTACATTCTTGTTGAGGGACCACTTCTGAGGTAGAAGAATGCACCTGTTCAGCTTGTCTGATATCACGTTGGGCTTCTCTGGAATCTGCATTGCTATCAGAAAGCTGCTGGATGAGATCACCCACTCCACACTCTGAGTGCTTCTCAGCACACGGGATATGATCTGGTTCCTCCTTGTTTGTTGATGTACCAAACTACTGACTTATTGTCCATTTGGTGCAATCGTGCCCAAAGGAGAGCATTCTGAAAGACCTACAATGCTAAAAGCACACAACTCATCAGTAGGACATTGATATGTAAGTAGGGCTCTTCAGGGGACCTAGTGCCTTGAACTGTTTCCCCAGAAAATGCCCACCCCACCTCATATGGGAAGCTTCAGTGGTCACTATGGCCTTGGGTTGATGGAGAATGAAGGGAAGGGCTTGTAGAACCTGGTCTAATTAAATCCACCACTTGAGATCCTTCTTGCATGTGTGGGTAATTCCTATTGGAGTAAACATGGGTTGGTAAAGTATCAACCATTGTGTTGCTAGTATCCACTGTAGAATCCTCATGTAAAATCTGGCTGAATGTATGAGTGTTATTGCAGGCTGAAAATCTTGGTACTGCAGATTATTTTCCTGACTTGTGCTCTTATAGTCTGAGGCTCTCATTGAGTTTGTGTTGAATAGTGCTGTTATAAATTCCAAATTTTAACTTGGCTCCAATTAAGACTTTCCGTAGTTTATGTTATCCCCAGATGAGAACATGTCCGGAGAACCTGATTTCTTGCTCTTATTAATTGATGCCTAGTCTGGGTGGTAATGAGCCAGTCTTCTAGATATGGAAACATACAGAATCCTTATAGTCTCAAGTGAGGTGGTACTGCTGCCATACATTTGGTAAACACCCTGGGGGGTGTGGTGAGACCAAAGGGCAGATCTCTGAACTGTAATGACTGGCTCCCAGCCGGAAGTGTAAAAACCTTCTGGATCACCTGTTCATGTTTATGTGATAGTACGCATCCTGAGAGTCTATCGAGCACATCCAGTCATCCTTGACCAGAAAAGGGAGAATGGACTGAACAGTGACCATCCAGAACTTGGTGGAGCAAACTGACTTGTTCAGGATGCTGAGATCCACAACTGGTTTCTCATCCCCTATTTTATTTGGCACTAAAAAGAATCTTGAGTAAGTTCTGGATTCTAACTGGTCTGGTGGGACCCCTTGAATGATTCTTTTTTCTAGAAGCTTTTGTACCTGAATTGCTGCTTGTTCCAATTGCTGCTTGTTCCCTCTGACTAGGTGGAACATTGAGAATTTTTCTTGAAATTGGAGAAGGAAGGGAAAAGGGTATTATATAACCTCTGAAAATTATCCTCTGCACCCAAGTATCTGTTGTAATTTCTTGCCAGTCTCTCTTGTGCAGGGATAGTCGACCAGCAATTGCCTCCAGAGGAGGGCAATTGCACCTCACTTTAGGACTGCAGGAAGGTTCTGTCAGAGAAAGAAATTCTGGACCCCTGGTTTTATGGGCCATCTTTGCCACAGGGGCAGCATCTACCATTACAGTTGCCCCCTCTACCCCATGGGAGAACTTTCTCCATGTGTGTCCTGGGAATGTCCCTGGGATTTCTTAAACCACATCTTTTGACTGCCTCATTGACTCCTAGGAAAGGATCTCTGAGGGGTCGAAAAACATACGCCCATGGCAGACAGGGTTTTTCCATCCTTCTCACACATGAATAATGTGTCTTTCTCTTTGGGGCCCAACAAAGATGTGCTGTCAAAAGGAGCATTGATGAACACAGACTTGAAGGGCTCCGCAAAATCACATAAGATCATCCAGGCATGTCTCCTCATAGAAATGCCTGAACCAGCTGCCCTTGAGGTTCCTTTGGTTACATGTGAAATGAGCCTCATGGAAGAATTGGAAACAGATGGCAGGGTAGCCAACTGAGAAGTCATGGATGATTGTACTTATTCAAAAATGGATACTGAGAGGGTATTTCAGAGGTCCTTAATCAAATCTCTCTGTAACCTTGTGAAATGTGCAAAAAAATTCAGTGATCTTAAGGCAAACATTGCTGAATCATAGACATGCTTCCCAAACCTGTCCATCGCCCGCTTCTCCCTATTGCGAGGATGAACAGTGGAACTCTCCTCAGCAAGTTCTTTTTTAGTGACTGCCATCATGACCATGGCATCAATGGACATCTCTTTTCCCCAAAACGTGGTGCCATACTTTTGTCTGGTCTCTGAGGTACAGGTTTAATAGTGTCAGGATCCTTCCACTCCTGCCAAGTGTAGAATATGAACAGCCAAAGCATGTGTTTAAGGGAATTGAGTATGTGACAGTCTGCGTGCATTAAGATGTACTGTGTACTGTGAACTTTGAATGAACTATGAGCAATGGAAAAATACTGACAAAACAAGAGTCTGCTTGAAAACAGGAAATGTGCCTTTTCTTGGAAGTCTATCCGATTTTCTTTCTCTGCCTAGAGATATGATGATGTGAATTGCCTTATGTTTATGGGTAAACCTTTGACTGGTTAATTGCCTTGTATAATGATCTAATTGGTTCATTTTATATTTTTTGTACTGTCAGCAATATCACCAGTATATAAGCTTGTGTATTCTTTTGTTCTGGGAGTCTCCCTGGTGCTTTCCATGAGGCTCCCACACGTGTGCACTGTAGTTAATAAATACCACTGAAAGAGAGAAAGAATTGTATTTGTCTTCATTTTCAAAGTAATGTGTAAACGTAACAATTGGTGCCGTTTACTCGGATCTGAATTAAGAACAAGCTGCAGCAGTCAAGAACTGAATGAAATACTGCTAACAAAAGGGCCCATAACAGACTTTTCTGTTTCTGCAGTGTTTCTTTCATTTTTCTGCACCTGCCTACTTTAAAGATTTGCAAATAATTTTTTTTTATGCAGAAAATGCTATAATTTCTCTTATTCAGTTGTTTTGAGGTAAGTGGCATGCATTTCTTTTCTGCTATTGAATGCGCAGTATGAGTGTGGGTTAATATGAAAATACTGGCGACATACGTGTGAAAGGAGGTATGATAGTGGGCTAACAAGACGTTTATATAATATATAAAATATGCTTTATTACACAAGTATAGCTCTATTTGAGTGAAAATGGGAGCTAGTGCGGGAAAAATAAATGAGCCAGAAAGAGGTACACGAGCTGGTTATATGTTTTACCATGTGTCCCGGGACAGTTGCATGTTTATAAATCAGTGGATCGCCCTTACTAAAAATGACGGTGACCTTGCTTTTCCCGAAAATGGTAGTTTTAATAAAGATATCTTGACTAACTTGCGAAAGAAATTAAAAAAGGAAGGAAAAATACCAATTCCAAAAAGGGAATGAAATAGCTCCTGGATATGATGTTTAACATCCACTGATCAGAGGTTATATCTGTCCAGGCTAGTGGGTGAAGAGAAAGATGACCCTCGACTGCCTCCAGGACAGAGCTGTCAGGCAACACTTTAGGAGCGCTGTGTGGACTCCTTAGAGAAAGGCTCCCAGGAGTCCTGATTTTGCAGAGCCCCCCCCCCCTGCATCGGGGGCAGCATCATCCATTGAACCCTCTTCCCCTGCCTCTGGAAGAAGAATCGTCAGGAGCATCCTGAAAGGAGGACTGTGTCATGCAGAACCACATCTTCCTGGTTCCCCATTGGGTCTCACAGAAAGACCTCTGGGGGGGGCAGAAAGTTTGATTCCAACCACAAAGTCTTCCCTTCCTGCTCACTGAGGATCAAAGTATCCTTTACCAAAGGTCAAAACAAGATAGAACCATCAAAGGGGTTGTTAGTAAAGGATGCCTTGAAGGGCTCTGCAAACCTGCATAAGCATAACCAGGCATGATGCCTTACAGCAATGCCAGTACCTGCTGTCTGAGAGGTAGTATCTGCAGCATCAGAAATTAACTTCATCGAGGAGTTTGCCAGTGAAGTCAGAGTGGATAGCTTGGGAGACACTGTTTTAAAGGTCTCCGCTGGCAATAACTCTGTAAGGGAAGTGGTGAGTTATAAGATGAAATCCTTTTGGAGGCAGTTAAAATGTGACAAAGAGTTAACCGTCCTCAGACCAAAAGTTGCTGAGACATACACCCGCTTCCCAAAGTGGTCCCAGCACCCAAGACTCTCTGTTTGAGGATGGACCATGGAGTGCTGCTCGGACAGTTCCTTCTTAGTGGTGGCGGCCACCACGATGGCATCGACTGGGATAGCCTTGTTCCAGAAAACACGGTAGTATGGGGGATAAGAAGTTCATCTGCATGCTTTGGGACTGGCTCCACCATGTTGGATTCCTTCCACGCCCTACTAGCAATTAAATCCACCAACTTGCCAGGAGGGAGAGACACCCAGGAGGTGGGCCTATCCCAAAGGCCTTCAGAAACACGGACTCCTCCAATGATGGGAGTTGGGGAGACCAGCCACTCTTTTGCTTTAAAATTTCAAGGATGTGCCAAAGGAGACATCGTCAGGCAGAGATCTGGGGGACCCATCTCCTTCCTTGAGGTCCGTATCCTTAGTGAGGGACTCCAAGGAGGAGTCCAAGTGCCTCCTCTTGCACTTTCTCTTACAGTGCACCTCCTCAGTGGGAGGTTTTGGGGAGGACTCAGAACAGACAGGGATTCCAATAGTGCAGGAAACCCTCTGAAGGCTCGATCAGGATGGCTGATTCTAGACAGATTGAGAGATCTCACCAGCCATCGTAGAGAGAGGCAGGGAGGAACCAGGAGTGGTGGCCGAGGAAACTCCAGACCTTGAGAAGGTGCTCTCTACCACACTGAAGACCAGGGAGCTGGAAGCAGGTCTGTCCCCTACATCCAAAGTAGACATCCCCTGGAGAGGAGGAAGGATCCCAGAAACAGCACTATGACACCAGGATGATACCAGCCCAGAATTGTCGAAGGCCAAAGTGCCAAGGGGAAGCGATTGGTTCAAAAACATGGTACCAGATCCCCCCCTGCAGTGCAGATATTGACCACACTGGAATGGGGGTCACCTCGTGCTGACAGAAGGGGAGCAGAATAAGCCAGGGACCACAGTGGAGCTGAGAAGAAGGGGATGCTCATCCTCACCAGAACCTGGCTGCAGACATCCCAGTTTCTAGATTCCAAAGCCACTGTGGTCAGAAGAGGAGAGTAAGAGGTTGGAAGGGGCAAGGTGCCCCTAGCAGGATGGGCCAGAGAAGCCAAGAGCCCCAACTCTATTTGGGCCTTGAAGAAGCTCCTCATCATTCTGTCCATATCCAAAGGAAAATAGCTCCTCAAAGAACTGGAGGAGGCAGAAGAGTGGGTGGACGTGGTGGGAGATCTTCACGACCTACTATGACATTCCAGGGTGTGGCTCCAATGTCTTGGAGCTGATTGTAAAACTTGTTTGGAGACAGAAGGAGTAAATACCTTGTCAATAACAATGATTGGATCCGAAGATCCTGTCTGACTTGAAGGCCTGGCCAACGCAGCAGATGAACTGGTCGGATCTGAGGCTGGTCTGGCCTTTCTCAATATGGAGGTCTCTGATCCGAAGAGGCCCTGGATCCGAGGGATGGCTCTACGGCTCTCTGCTCTGAAGGCCTTGGATCTGAGGTAGATCGGGCTGGGATAGGATCTGTGTCCTGGGATCCAACAACCATGTTTTCTTGGCAGGAACAGGATGAAAGGAAGGGGACTTCCTCTTCAGATTGGAAGAAGAAGCCTACCCTGGGGAGACAAAAGGCTCCCCATGAGCTATCCCCTTAAGCAAAAGTTTTTTGCAGCAGTCCGCCAAGGTCTTAGGGTCGAATGTGACATAAATGTTGCATTCAACCTCCAGGTCCGGAGCACCCAAACAATGCAAGCACTTCTCATGCAAGTCAGTACTAGGCATCTTCTGACTGCATGAGGAGCATTTCTTAAAGCCATTGTTCTTATCCGACATACGGAACTCGCACACACAAATTAACCAAAAGGAAAAACCAGCCCTAATGGCCAAGAGAAAAATGGGTGCCAAAATGCCACACACTCAAAACTAGCACTAAACTAAATTAGGGGGCAGTTAAACAGCTAAAAAAAGAAGTTATGTACTCACCATAACGTTCCATCTGAGTAGATACTTCATTTGTCTGCAACCTGTGGGTAGTCGGATCCGACCTCGGATCTGAACCAGCAGCTTTCCAAGCTCCAAGATCCGAGCTCCTAGCTCCTCCCCCTACCCATAATCCCTTACTACCAACCACATTACCTCAGATCGGTTATTATGCCCTATAGGCTAAAGACGGAGAAAAATCTCCAAAGGAACAATACCTTACCGAGGTTCGGGGGATGGCAGGGGGGGGTCGGTTGCAGACAAATGAAGTATCTACTCAGATGGAACGTTATGGTGAGTACATAACTTCTTTATCTGATGTAGTTACTTCATTTGATCTGCAACCTGTGGGACAGAGTCCCCAGCTTACCTAAAGACCCTGGGTGGTCCCTACGGAAGGATATTCTGAAGCACAGCGGAGCCAAAGGAAGCCCTACTTCTGGAGATCATGTCCAGTTTGTAATGAGAAATGAACATATGGGAAGAGGACCAGGTAGCTGCTGAACAAATATTGTCTACTGGAACTCTAGACCAAAAACCCGTCGAGGTAGCCACAGATCTAGTAGAATGTGCACGCACGCCAACCGGAGCTGGCTTCCCAGATGAAGTGTATCCCTGTCTAATACACTGAGAGATCCAATTTGCCACTGTCACCTTAGAAATTGGTTTGCCCATGGCTGACTTAGCATAAGAAACAAACAACTGGTCTGACTTGCGAAAATCTTTAGTCCTATGCAAGTAAAAACGTAGTTGTCTGTGTACATCCAATTTGTGCAATGTGTATTCACACTTGTTTTGGAAATTCGGGAAGAAAACAGGAAGGTTAATTGACTGATTAATGTTAGCCTCTGTGGCTACCTTAGGCAGAAAGGAAGGATTAGTCCTGAGGGCCACTCTATCTTGTGAAAAATAAGATATGGATGCTTAATGCACAGTGCTTGCAATTCTGAGACTCATTTGGCTGAAGTAATAGCGACCAAAAAAGGCCGTTTTCCAAGATAAAAATTTTAATGGCACTGAGGCCGCCGGCTCAAAAGGTGGTCTTGTTAATGCTTGTAAGACCAAGGTAAGATCCCATGGAGGAACTGCCGGCTTAATAGGGGGCTTTAAGAGAAACACGCCTTTTAAGAAGGTCTTGCATATTTTTGCTGATGCCAAAGAATCTATGCCATCCCCTACGTGATAATGAGAGATGGCTGCTAGCTGGACCTTAACCGTGGATGCACTAGCTCCTTGTCTAAAAAGAAGGGACAGGAAGTCCAGGATAGTGGGAATAGGAACTGTAAAGGGATCCAATTCCTTATCCTTTGCCCAGATGGAAAAGCGTTTCCGTTTACTGTTGTAGAGCTTTCTGGTGGATGGCTTATGAGCTGCCACCAGAATGGCCTTAACAGGGGATGAGATACCGGGAGTCCTAGCCATTAACGGAACCGGATCAACCAAGCCGTGAGCCTGAGGTTGACCAGGTTCGGAGTGTGGCATCTCGTCGGATGCGAGATTAGGTTGGGTCTGGGGTCCAGAATCCATGGGGGAGCCACACTGTGAGACTGCAGAAAGTGGAACCAGATTTGTCGAGGCCAGAATGGGGCTATGAGAATCACTCTGCTCCCCAACCAACAGGCTTTCTGGATGAATTTCATCATCAGAGGAAGAGGGGGATACGCACAAAGGAGACCGGGCAACCAAGCATGAACCAGAGTGTCCCTGGGGGATTCCCCTCTGGGTGGAACTATCGCAAAGTAATCGCTTCATTTTGTGTTTAGGGGAGAAGCAAAAAGGTCGCAGCGAGGTTGACCCCACTTGAAAAATATCTGCTTCACGACAGATGGATTCAGAGACCACTCGTAAGGGCTGAGGAATACCCGACTCAACTTGTCCGCTAATATGTTGGACCGTCCCAGAATGTACATTGCTACCAGAATGCGGTTGGTGGAAATCGCCCATTCCCACACTATCATGGCTTCTTGACACAGGGGGTAAGATCTGGTCCCTCCCTGTTTGTTTATATACCAGACAACGGACATGTTGTCCGTCTGAATTGCAATAGTCCCTAGAGGAAGAAGGTGATGAAGAGCTTGCAACGCCAAAAGCACTGCCCTCATCTCTAGGATGTTGATATGCAATGCAGTCTCTAGAGGAGTCCATGTGCCTTGGACGGACTTGCCCGCATAATGCCCGCCCCACCCGAGGCAAGAAGCGTCTGTGGTCAACGTGGCTTTGACTGGGGGAATCACAAAGGGTCTCCCTTCTTTGAGCTCCTGCGCCTGTAACCACCAAAGAAGGGAGTCTCTGCATGCCCTGCTCAGGGGAATCGGCATGTCTAAGGGATGGACCGATAGCGACCATTGGACCTGGAGAGTCCACTGTAACACTCACATTCGCAGATGGGCATGAAGAGAAAGGCCGATCACTGCTGACATAGACCCTAGCACCCTCAGGACTAATTCTGCTGGAGGAGCGGGACACCGAAGAATGTCTAAGACTTGGAGAGACAAATTGTTCAGCCTGACCGATGTAAGAACCACTTTGGAGATCCGAGTATCCAGCCTGGCCCCTATGAATTCTAGGGCTTGAGAGGGGCACAGGCAGGATTTCTTTAGATTCACTGAAATGCCCAAACAATGGGCCAGAGAGAGGGCGTAATCTCTCGCCACACCCAGTAGATGCCTGTTGGGGGCGGTGAGGAGCCAGTCGTCTAGGTAAGGGAACACCTGAGTGCCCTGGAGTCTCAGGTGGGCTGCAACCACTGCCATGACTTTGGTAAACACTCTGGGGGCTGAGGTTAGGCCAAATGGAAGAACCCTGAACTGATAATGACTGGCTCCTAGCCGGAAGCGGAGGAACCTCCTGGATCGTCTGTCCATTAGTATATGGTAATACGCATCTTTGAGGTCTAACGAGCACATCCAGTCATTCTCCCGCAGAAGGGGGAGAATAGATTGGAGGGTGACCATCCGGAACTTTTCCTTGGGTATGAACAGGTTCAGGGCGAGAGGTCTAGGATGGGTCTGAGGTCCCCCATTTTCTTTGGCACCAAGAAGAACCTGGAGTAATAACCCAACCCGGACTGATCTGGGGGGATGGGCTGGATGGCTCTTTTTCTTACAACTCTGAAATTTCCAGAGCTGCGGACTCCCTCTGATGGGGTGGAACATCGGGGAGACCTTTGGGTTTGGGGGGGGATGTGTGAACGGTATAGTGTAACCTCTGGATATAATCCGGAGCACCCATCGATCCATTGTAATGGACTCCCAGTTTGACAGGTGCTCCGATAATCGCCCCCCGACTGCCTCCAGAGAGGGACAGTCGGGCAAGCCCTCAGGGCTGTTGCACGGGTCTGTCCAAGAAAGGTTCTCTAGACCCGAAGTTACGCGGCCCCCCTCTGCCTTTGGGCCGGCATCCACCTTGTCCTCCTCTGCCTCTAGAGGACGAGTTGTCCACAGCAGGATGGGATTGCTGAGATTTATGGAACCACAGCTTCTTTTGCCCCCTCTGATTCCTGGAGAAGGATCTTTGGGGGCTAGAGAAGCGGACTCCGACGGCTGACAGCATCTTCCCATCCTTCTCGCTTTGGACCAGCGTGTCGTGAACTGTTGAGCCAAATAAGGCCGAATCGTCATAAGGGGCGTTCGCGAAGGACGCCTTAAAGGGTTCCTTGAAGTCGCAAAGGCGGAGCCAGGAGTGACGTCGTAAGACCACTCCAGCTCCGCTAGCTCTAACGGCTCCTTCCATGGCATGGGAAAGAAGCCGCATAGATGTGTTTGATATGGACTTTAGAGTGGCCATTCGAGTCTCAAAAACCTTTTTGTCTGGGACCGACATGGACTCCGGAGAAGCTGCAGCGTATTCTTTAATTAAGTCACGCTGTAGCTTAATGGTGTGTTCCATGTAGTTCAGCGACCTTATGGCAAAGGTCACTGAAGCAAACATCCGCTTCCCAATACGGTCCAATGCCTGGGACTCCTTGTCCGGCGGGTGGACAGAAAAACTTTCCTGGGCAAGTTCTTTTCTAGTGGCCACCGCCACCAACATATCATCAACCGGCGCGCCTTTGGACCAAGAAGGTCTATCAGAGGGAGAGCTGAGGACCTTTTCCGGGTGTCTAGGGATAGGCTCCATGGTGTCGGGGTCTTTCCAAGACCTGGTGGTAATTAGATCCACCAAGAGGTCGGCTGGGGGGGACACCCAGGAGGTAGATGGGCCTGCCTCAAAGGCCTCCAGAAATACAGACTCGTCCAGGGAGGGCTTTTGGGCAGACCACCCCCCTCTTATACGCAACATTTCCATGATGTCTCCGAAGGAGACATCTTCAGGGGGTGACCTTGAGGAGCCCTCCGTATCATCCAAATCCGTATCCGTGGTAATGGTCTCGGGGGAGTCCAGGTGCCTCCTTTTGCACTGATGCTTCCGAGGCGCCTCTTTGGCGGGTCTGTCCAAAGAGGGCTCATCTGCAAGGTGGTGTTCCTCCATAGGAACCAACTGGAGGGCTTGGGCAGGCTATCCAGATGGACGAATGATCAAAGACAGACCCTGATACAGTGGGGGCACAGGTGGATCCGAAGGCCCGGTCGGGGACCTGGATGACCTCGACAGTACCCTCTCCACTACCTCAAAAGCCGAAGGAGATTCACTGTCACCAGCCTGAGAAAGTAATCTCCCTGGCTCCGAGGATGGGATCGGGGTCGGAGCCGAAGCAGTCGGACCTGAGGTAGTGGTGTGCTCCAACCCAATCAGCGCCGAAGACACAACCACCCCCTCGGATCCGATGCTCAACCCTCGGCCCCGAGAGCTCAGATCCGACAAGCTCGAAGGTATAGTTGGCGTCAAAGACACAATCGCTATCGGCACCGACGTATCCCCGGGTCCGAAAGGGCCTGGATCCGACAACTCCGAGACCCGAAAACGTGTCAGAGAAGGAGCGATCGGGGCAAAAATGGGGGCTGCACTCCCTCCCAAAGGGGGGGGGGGAGGCAAGAGCATCCCCATCTGCATCTGGGTCTGCAGAAATCTTCGCATCATCCGATCCATGTCTGCTTCGAAGATGCTGCGTGTAGACCACGAAGAGGCAGTTGAGGCAGGCTGGGAGGGCTGCCTCGAAGACCTCGAGGGAGACCTATCCTCCTCCTCCGGCTCCAGAGAAAAAGAAGGTGAATAGAGCCGAGAGGACGAGGATCCGGAGACCCTCACTGGGGACTTCAGAATTTTCTCAGGCGGAGCCAAGGGATGAGACTCGGCCCGCCTTTTTGATCTGTGACCCTCTCTGTCTTTGTGCTTCTTCTCCCTGTGGGAAGAAGCACTAGACTCCACAGAGCTGGTACCTGATAAGGGAGGTTGAGTCCCGGGTACAGCTAAGGGAGTAGCCGGCGCCGAAGCTACACGAGTAGCTTGAACCCGGCTGGGACAGGAAGAAGAAGCCGATTCCTGGGGGAGTTTTCCCACCAGGATCAGCTTGTTCTTCCTGTCCCTGAGTGCCCGGGGGTTGAAGGTCGAACATATCTGGCAGGCCTCCAATAGATGGGCTGCCCCCAGGCACAAAATGCACTGAGTGTGGCCATCAGCTGGGGAAAGATTGTGGCCACACTCAGTACATTTTGAAAATATGGCCTTAGATACTTCAGCCATAAGGCCCTCTCACACACACACCCAAACACTAGTGGGGGAGGGGGAGAGATAAAGTTAAACTAAGGGAAGATTAGTTTTTTTTTTTTTTTTTTTGAAAGGGTTTTTAAGGGTTTGATTTTAAAACACACACACACAAGATTAACCAACAAAAAAAAAGTCTATAATTAGAACAATCTCACCAGGCCAGGAGCTCTTCACTATGAAGCAACTGTCTTTAGACGCGGCAAAAAACGATCTGAGGTAATGTGGTTGGTAGAAAGGGATTATGGGTAGGGGGAGGAGCTAGGAGCTCAGATCTTGGAGCTTGAAAAGCTGCCGGTTCGGATCCCAGGTCGGATCCGACTACCCACAGGTTGCAGATCAAATGAAGTAACTACTTCAGATCTACTATAAACACCTACACTAGACAAACTACTACTAAGCTAACACCACACTAACTACACTAGAAAAAACTTAGAAAGAAAGCACTTATCTGCTACAGACAAAGGAACACATCCACAGTGAAAGCACAGCAAATGAGGTCTGGGGAATACAGTGCAGCAGGGTATTATGGGAGAGGGAGGAGCTAGATGCCTTGGATCCGTCTGTGCTATGTTGCTGGCGCAGATCCGAGGTCGGATCCTAGACCCTATCATGATGAATGATGACAGGGATAACATCACATAGGGGTACCACATTTGCCAAGACCAGTAAGGTGCAATGAAGATGACATTGCTCCTCAACCGGTGAGCTTTCTGCAGAAATTTAGGAATTAGGGAGTTGGAGGATAGGCAGAGAGGAGACCAAGGGGCCAATCATGGAGCAGAGTGTCCCTTGGTGAGTCCCCCAGTGGAAGGATCAGGGCAAAGAAGCTGCTGCACTTGCTGTTTACGGGAGAGGGAAAAAGATCGCACCGAGGCTGGCTTATTTCTGCCACTTTCATACTGACAGACCACTCGTGAGGTAGTCGGATGGACGTACTCAATTTATCTGCTATCATGCTGGACTTCATCAAAATGTGCATTGCTGTAAGAAAGCGGTTGGAAGAGATTGTCTATTGCCACACTCTGAGGGCTTTTTGACACAAAAGGTAAGTCCTGGTTCCTTCTTGTTTGCTGATGTACCAACCTACTGACATGTTGTTTATCTGAGTCACAAGTGTTTTGAAAGGAAGAACGTCTTGGAAAGCCTGCAATGCTAAGAGTACTGCTCTCATTTTCAGGACACTGATATGCATATTGGCCTCTTCAGGGGACCAAGTGACTTGGACCATTTTCTCCAGGAAGTGCCCCCCCACCTAATCTGGGATGTGTCCATGGTCGCTATGGCCTTGTGCTGAGGGAGAATGAAAGGACGACCTTGTAGAACCTGATCTGATAGAATCCACAACCAAAAGCACATTTTGCATGCCTGAGTTATTCTTATTTGGGCTGATGTGTTGATATAAAGAATTTATCATTGTGTTGATAGTATCTACTGAAGAATTCTCATATGAAATCTTGCTAGAGGAGCTAAAATTATGGCCGCTGACATTGATCTTAAGGCTTGAAAAATCAATCGGGCTGAGAATGTGATACTGTGAATCATTTTCCTGACCTGGAGTCTGATATCTGCACTCTTGACAGAGGAAAAGAAGCTGACACTGATATTGTGTTCAAAACTGCTCCTATAAATTCCAATGTCTGAGACGGTTCTAATGGAGACTTGTTGTAATTTATGGTTAGCCCTAGATTGGAACAAGTTGGGAGTACCTTATCTCTTGCTCTTATTAGTAGATGCCTGATCGGGGCGGTAATGTGCCAGTCGTCTAACTACAGAAACAATCAGAATCCCTGCAGTCTCAAATGAGCTACTACTACTGACATGTATTTATTGAACACACTGGAGGCTGTGGTGAGACCAAAGAACAGTGCTCTGAACTGGTAATGACTGGCTCCCAACCAGAAGTGTAAATACTTTCTGTATTGTCTGTTCATTTTTATGTGATAGTATGCATCCTGAAGGTTTATACAGGGCATCCAGTCATGTTTGCACAAAAAGGGCAGGATGAACTGAACTCTGACCATCCAAAACTTTCTGTTTCAAAGTGACTTGTTCAAATTGCTGAGATCCATAATTGGTCTCCAGTCCCCTGATTTCTTTGACACTAAAAAGAATCTTGAGTAAGTTCCGGATTCTATCCAATCTGGTAGGACCTCTTGGATGACTCTTTTTCTAGCAGCTTTTGTATTTTTAGTTCTGCTGCTTTCCTCTTACTGGGTGAAACATCAGGAAACTTGCATGAAGATGGAGGTGGAAGGGAAAAGGGAGTCATATAACTTCTGGAAATAATCCTCTGCAAACACGAATCTTCTGTGATGTTTAGCCAGGTTCTCTGGTGCAGGGATAAATGACCTCCGAATCCCTCCAGAAGGAGACAATCAGGCCTCCTTTCAGGAGTGCTGGTAGGGTCTGTCAGAGAAAGAATCTCTAGACCCTTGGTTCTGCAGGCCTCCTCTGCTGCATGTACAGCATCTTCCATTTGAGTTTCCCTCTCTGCCTCTGGGGGAACTATCTCCACATGGATCTTGGAAAGGACCCTGAGATTTCTTGAACCACATTTTTGTCCTCCTCATTGGTTCCTAGAGAAGGTCCTTTTATGGTTTGAAAATGTACTCCCACAGCAGAGAGGGTCTTTCCATCTTTTTTGCACCTAAAGAGTGTGCTCTTCACTTTTGTGTCAAATAAGGAGGCTCTGTCAAAGGAAACATTGATGAAAGAGGATTTAAAGGGCTCTGCAAAGTCTCACAAGCACATCCAAGCATGCCTCCTAATGGAAATGCCTGAACTCACTGCCCTTGAAGTACCCTCAGCCATGTGAGAGATAGCCTCATGGACGAATTATAAATGGATTGTAGGGTCGCCAACTGTGAAGCCTCATAAGCTTGAATCTCAGCAGTTCTGGTAACAGAAAGGGATTTTGACAGTTCCTTTATCAAGTCCCTTTGCACTCTGGTAAAATGTGCCAGGTAGTTCAGTGATCTAAGGACAAAGGTCGCTGAAGCAAACACATGCTTTCCAAACCTGTCCAAAGCCCTAGACTCCCTGTTAGGGGTATGGACAGACAAACTTTGCTTTGCAAGTTCCTTCCTGATGGCTGCCACCATGATAACAGCATCTATAGGCACTCCCTTGCTCTAAAACTCCCTTCCTACAGGTTGTGCCAGAATCTGATCTGGTCTTTTGGGGATTGGCTATACTATGTCAGGCTCCTTCCACACCTGACTAGAGGTCAAGTCAATGAGCTCATCAATGGGTAGAGTTACCCAGGAAGTAGACAGGCCAGACCCAAATGCCTCCATGAATATCGATTCCTTTGGAGAGCCATTGTCAGAGGACCACCCACCCTTTTGCGTAAGGATCTCCAGGATGTCTCCGAATGAGATGTCTTCAGGTGGTGATCTTGGCGATCCCTCCCCTTCATCAAATTCAGTATCTTCAGTGACAGATTCCTGTGGGGAATTCAAGTGCCTCCTTTTGCACATCCTCTTTCAAGGAACTCCTTCAGTGGGATGTTCTGGAGAAGTATCAGAAGAGGTGGTGATGCCTTGACAGGTAGCCTGGAGACTTTGGGCTGGCTGTCCCTGTGGCGTAGAATGCTGAGGCTCAAGGTGCAGAGACACATGGGATCCAGAGGGAAGATCAGAGGGGGTGGACTGTCCATCCTGCCAAACCAGAGAAAACACTCTCCACCACCTCAAAAGCAGAACGCTCCAGGCAGAAAACAGTTGATAGAGCCAAGAAGCTATACTTCCACCCCATCATATCCATCTGCCCTAAAGGCATTCTACCCAAGAAGCACATCCCAGCCAAGCTGTCCAGTGCCGAGGCTCCAAGGGACAGAGATGACTCTAACAACTTCGTAGTCAATTCTAACACCTCAGATCTGACAGGGATGCTACAGCTCCGAGAGTCATCTGTCTCTGAAACCATCAAAGCTGGAGCACTCAGAGACATCCTCAGAGCCAAAATGCAAATATCTTCTGATCCAATACAGATAGTCCCAGCAGACTTGGATCCAGGGGCTCTGAAATGGATAGATGGATAGGAGAAGGAGCAGAGTGTAGTGTAGTAGTAGTACAAACTAGCACTTTCTGACCCAATGGGGTAGGAGCCGGGAGAATTCCCATCTCTGTCTGCAGCGAGAGAAATCTCCTCATCATTCTGTTTCATCAGCTTTGGTCAGACTTCTGGAAGAAGAAGAGGAAGCTAGGGATGGGACTTAGAGTGTGGGCAGGTACCACATCTATACTAGGTGAATATCTTGTTCTGGTTAAAGGCTGTGGATCTGAAGAACTTGGATCTGATGAGACCTTTGTCAGATTTGACAATGGTAGAACAGTTGCAACTTTTGAATCTGATTTATGTTTCTTTTTTGGTGGCTCCGTCGATGAGGGAGCCAAGGATCCTGAAGGTCTAGGGGACGTAGTGGCAGACTCCTTTGATTTGAATTTGGGGGATTGAGCCCCAGCAATAGCCTCAGACAACGATGTAGGAACTAACCCTTTCAAAATATTTTCCTGTCTGCAAGAGCACATGGATTAAAGTTTTTTTTACAGATAGAACAGTCTACCTGGAGATCTTCTGGGCCAAAACAATAAAAACATAAAGAATGAGAGTCACACAAGTGTAACTTGCGCCTGCACTTTTGGCACTTAAAAGGGCCTTTTTCTGACATCTTAACATGATAGTTTAAACAAAAAAAAAAAAGATAAGAAACAATGTCCTTTTTTTTCCTTTTTTTTAAATAGTCTGAAAAAAGGAAGAGAAATACCAACGATGGTACAGGGAATTACACTACAAAGTATACAGGGTAAAGAAGTAGAAACAATAACAAATACTAACAATGGTAAAAAAAGACTACACAGAGTGTTAGAATAGGGAGGATTTATAGTAGACAAAAATATTAAACTATTGTAGAATTGTACAAGACTGAAAATTAGAAGTTATGTACCTACCATAACGTTCCATGTTAGTTGTCTTCTCTCGCCTTCTTTCTTGCTGGATGGGTTCGGAGCCGATCCTCGGCTCTGACTCGGCACTTGCTTTAGCTTAGGAACTCCTTTTACCAGCTCGAGGCAACCCTATATCCCATGATGCAAGGCGGAACTACCTCAGATCTCGTTTGGTAGCTAACCTACCCTGCTAGAGACTATCCTAACATAATTAGGAACACAAGTTCCTAATAGAAGTCCTCATATGAAGGCTCAGGAGGAAACAACCTAATAGGAACTCTTCAAGATCTGTCCAGGCCAGGGGGAAGGAGGGAGGGACGCAAGAAAGAAGGTGAGAGAAGACAACTAACATGGAACGTTATGGTAGGTACATAACTTCTAAATCTTAAGTTGTCACTCTCGCCTTCATTCTTGCTGGATGGGACCGCGTCCCTAGCACCTGTATCCCGGGTGGCTCAATGGAACAGACTCTTGAGAACTGTGGAACCAAAACTGGCCCTATCTCTGGAGGCCAAGTCCAACTTGTAATGAGAGACAAAGGTATGAGGCGTAGCCCAAGTAGCTGCTGCACAAATGGTATCAATGGGTAGTCTATCCTGAAAAGCTGCAGAAGTGGATAGACTCCTGGTTGAGTGTGCTTTTGGCTTAGAAGATAGCTGCTTGCCTCTGAGAGAGTACACATAGGAAATAGTGGAAGTTAACCATCTGGATAAGGTCACTTTAGAGACTGGAAGACCTATCCTGTTTTCTGCATAGGAGACAAATAACTGGTCCGATTTTCTGAAGTGTTTAGTTCTATGCCAATAGTACCTGAGCTGACGATGGACATCCAAAAAATGCAGTTTCTGTTCAGCTCTGTCGGAATAGTTTGGGAAAAAGACTGGTAGGTCTATAGATTGGTTAATGTTGGTTTGAGATACGACTTTGGGGAGAAAGGAAGGGTTAGTTCTTAATGATACCCTGTCCTTATGAAAAACCAAATAAGGGGAACGAATGCAGAGAGCTTGAATCTCGGAAACCCTTCTTGCAGAAGTGACAGCCAGTAAAAATATAGTTTTCCAGGTCAATAACTTCAAAGAACATGAAGCAGACGGTTCAAAGGGAGGTAGTATCAAGGATGCCAACATTAAGTTTAGATCCCATTGCGGAGGAGGATGCTTTATAGGTGGTTTTAAGAGAAAAACTCCTCTCAGAAAGGCCTTGCATAATCTATGAGACATAATGTTATTGTCATGCAAGCCAACATGATACTTGGAAATAGCAGCCAGTTGTACTTTGACTGTAGATGACGAGGATCCTGAATGAAAAACCTCCGCTAGGAAATCTAAAACCGAATGTACAGGAGCAGTAAAGGGATCAATATTTCTGGAATTTGCCCAAATAGAAAAACGTCGCCACTTGCTAGCATAAACAGTCCTAGTGGACGACTTCAAAGAAGACACTAAAATGTCTCTGACTGAGTCCAAAATCATCGGTAGCCTGGCTAGGGTAGGAAGTGGAGCAACCAAGCAGTGAGGTTGAGAGAATGAATGGCCCGGTGCTGCTGACCCGACTGGTGGATCAAGAGATCCGGAACTGGGTCCAGATGCCAGGGCTGCACCAGAAGGTGATGATGCAGAGACTGAAACCAAATTTGTCGAGGCCAATATGGGGCAATGAGGATCAACTTGGCTCTCAAAACGGTGGCTTTCTGAATGACTTGTGGAATCAAGGGAAAGGGAGGAAAAGCGTACAGAAGTCCCCGGGGCCAATCCTGGGTTAGAGAGTCTCTCAGGGGTTGGCCTGGAAGGGTAAAGAGAGTGAAAAAATCGGGGCACTTGTTGTTTTGAGGAGTAGCAAAAAGATCGCAACAAGGAGTGCCCCACTTCAGAAAAATCTGATCCACTACAGATTGATTGAGAGACCACTCGTGAGGCATCAGAATGGATCTGCTCAGCCTGTCCCCTAATAGGTTGGACCTGCCGGGGATGTGCGTTGCTATCAGAAACCGCTGAGAAGAGATTGCCCATTGCCAAAGTTTGAGAGCTTCTCGACATAACGGATAGGACCTGGTCCCACCCTGTTTGTTGATGTACCAGACCACGGACATGTTGTCCGTTTGTACTGCAATAGTCCCCGTGGGAAGAAAGTCGTTGAGGGCTTGCAACGTTAAAAGCACTGCTCTCATCTCCAGGACATTTATGTGCAGATGGTATTCTATGGGTTGCCACGTCCCGTGGACCATCCTACCCTGATAATGCCCCCACCCGATCAGAGAGGCATCCGTAGTGACTGTGGCAACTGGAGGAGGGAATAAAGGGTCGGCCCTGATGAAGAAGAGGGAAGATATCCACCAGTTCAGATGAGCTCTGCACGACTGTGTGACCAAGATTTCGTGCCTCATCGGGAGACTGTGGTACGACCACTGCGTGAATAGCATCCACTGCAGAAGACGCATGTGGAAGCGAGCCAGTGGTAGAAGAACAATGGCCGCAGCCATAAGACCTAGAACCTTCAGTATAAATCTGGCTTTGATCTTGTTGCTTTGCAATAGAAGCCGAATGAATTTTGGATGTCCAGAATTCTTTGATCTGTTAGTCTGGCTAACATTTTGACGGTGTTTAATTCTGCCTATAAAGGTGATAGATTGGCAAGGCAGCAGAGAAGATTTTTTGAAATTTACTGAAATTCCCAAACTCCTGCAAAGCTGTAGAGTGTAGTCTCTGGACTGAAGAAGCTGACACTTGGTGGTGGCGGAGAGGAGCCAGTCGTCCAAATAGGGAAACACCTGGAATCCTTGACGTCTCAGATGAGCTGTGACCACTGCCATGCATTTGGTAAACACTCTGGGGGCTGAAGTGAGGCCAAAGGGCAGTGCTCTGAATTGGTAATGACTGGTCCCTAGCCGAAGCGGAGAAACCTTCTGGAGCGTCTGTGAATCTTTATGTGATAGTACGCATCCTGAAGGTCTATAGAGCACATCCAGTTGTCCTTGCCCAGAAAGGGCAGAATGGACTGAAGCGTGACCATCCGGAATCTTGCCTTCTTGACAAATCTGTTTAGATTGCTCAGGTCTAATATTGGTCTCCAATCTCCCGTCCTTTTGGGGACCAAAAGAATCTCGAGTAGATGCCGGATCCTACCTGGTCTGCCGGCACAGTCTGGACGGCTCTTTTTTCTAGGAGCTTTGAAACCTCCTGTTCTGCCAAATCCCTTTGACCGGGTGAGATGTCTGGAAGGGATTGTAGAGGTACGGGAAACCTTTGAAGGGATTTTGTAACCCTTGGATATGATCGACTGTACCCACATCTCTTGAGATAGGGATTGCCAGGCTACTGGGTACAGCGAAATCCTTCCCCCGACTGCCTCCAAGGGTGGACAGTCGGGCAACACCTCAGGGATGCTGAAAGGGCTTCTCAGGAAGAGACTCCCTGTTGCCCTGGTTCTGAGGACCCCTGCCTCTAGGGCGGCGTCTATTATTGTTACCCCCTCTGCCTCTGGGGGTAAACTGACCACGTGCGTCCGGTGTAGCTCCTTGGACTTTACGGAATCACATCTTCCCCCCCTTCTGACCCTTGGGATATGGTCTAGAAGGAGTGGAAAACTGGACTCCAACGGCAGAAATAGTTTTACCGTCCTGCTCACACCTGGTCAAGGTATCCTTCACCTGAGGTCCAAACAAAGCCGAACCATCAAAGGGGGTATTAGTGAAGGATGCCTTAAAGGGGTCCGCAAAATTACAAAGCCGCATCCAGGCTTGGCGTCTAAGAGCAACTCCTGTGCCTGTGGCCCTGCTCGCTCCATCGGCCGCATAGGATATGAGCCGCATGGAGGAGTTAGATATGGAATTCAGGATTGCAAGCTGCGAGGCAATCTTTTCCTGAGCCCCAGCAGCAGAAGGATCCTGGACTACTTCACCCAGTTCTTTGAGAATATCTCGTTGAAGCCTGGTGAAGTGACAAAGATAATTCAGTGAACGCATAGCAAAAGTCGCTGAAGAAAACATCCGCTTTCCATACCTGTCCATGGTCCTAGAATCCTTGTTAGGAGGATGGACAGGTACTGAAGGATCCACCAGTTCCTTCTTAGTGGCCGCCACCACCATAGCATCCACAGAGACACCCTTGGAAAGGAACTGTTTGTCAGAAGGGGCCGTGATGAATTTGGATGGTCTCCTGGGGACAGGTTCCACAGAATCTGGAGCCGCCCACGCCTTCCGAGCCACTACCTGCATCAGTGGGTCAAAAGGCGGAGACACCCAGGAGGTGGAGGGTCGGGATCCAAAAGCCTCCAGGTATACCGACTCATCCTCTGAGGGGTCAATGGAGGCCAATTCCCCTCTGTTTGAGGAGCTCAAGGATGTCTGAAAAGGAGACATCCTCAGAGGGGACCGTGGGGAACCCTCCGACTCATCTAAGTCGGTATCAGATGTAGTAGACTCAGGGAGTCTGTGTGTTTCCTCTTACGTCCTCTTCCGAGGGGTTCCCCTGCAGGACCAGGAGAAACCTCGGAAGAGGAGGAAATTCCCAATGGGGAAACCTGGGGCGATGGATCCCTGGGCCTGAGAGCAAGAGGCTGGCAAGAGGCGTCTGCAGGCACTGATGAGGGAGGAGCTAGAGGGATGGACCGTTGACCAGGCTCAGAGGCCAGGACACTCCTCATCACCTCAAAGGCTCCCTCCCGGGAGGCCGGAATATCCCGCTCCGAGGAAATAGGAATGCCCGGCTCCACTGAGAGGGAAGGCTTCGAGGCCGATGTCGGCACCGAGCTTACCAAAGCCGAAGCTCCGAGAGGGAGAGCGGGGTCAGACAAGGGTCCGATGCCACTAGCCCCCTCGGAGCCGACAAGGGAAACCCGACGACCGGATCCCTCCAAGGAAGGTCTCAAGGAGGAGATCAGAGCCGAGGATGACGGAGCCGAAGGATGTATTGGCTCCGGCACCAAAACAGTCGCTGTCCCGAGAAGCTCCGGCTCCGAACTCTGATGTGGAGTCGGAGGAGGAAGTTCAAGGGGTGAGGCTATAACCGAAGTCTGTTGAGACGGGCTATGGAGCATTTGGGCCAGTGCCTGAGACTTCAACTGCCTGCTTACCACCCTCTCCAAGTCGTGGTCAGACAGCCTGGAAGATCTCGAAGATCGGCTCCGATGGCTCCGCTCCGACAAAAGAGGAGACCCCGGAGCCGAGTGGATACTCAGTAACGAAGGGGACCAAGATCTCTTTCGGGACGGAGCCATCGGAGCCGAAGTCCCCTGAACTCCAGATGGAGCCGAAGGTTTCTTGGCTCCGATGCTGGATAAAGTGTCGGCTCCAGCCGGAGCCGACAAGGCTACAGTAGATAAGGTATCGGAACCAGCCGGTACCGAACCCACTACTTTCGAGGCAGAAACATCGGTTCCAGCCGGAGCCACCGGAGGAGGCTTGGAAACTGAAGCCTGAGCCTTCGGTGGCTTAGAAGGTTTCCCAGACCCTGCTTTAGAGGGAGAACCTTCTGGCTTAAGTAAGCCACGGAGGATAAGTTTATTCCCCCTTTCCTGCAGGACTCTCTGGCTAAAGGAGTGACACAAGGCACAGGAGTCCTGCAGGTGCAAAGGCCCCAGGCAATAAACACAAGAAGTGTGACTGTCTGTCAGAGACATTTTCTGACAGCACGAGTCACACTTCTTGAAGCCTGAGACCTTGCCTTCCCTAGACATATCCTAGGAGGAAGAAACACACACAAACCCCAACAAACACACAAAATTAATCCCCTACACACAACACACAGGAAGGGATTAACAACTGGGGTTTTAGGCCTAACTAAAACTTTACACTAAAGGTTTAAAAAGGTTATAAAAGTTTGAAAAACAAGGGAATAGGGTGGGCTGTAATACACTACAGACTATACTATGACTAAAAGGGGAAAATAAAACCCTAACTAAGCTTCTCTTTCTTTGACAAGAAATTCACTTACCTCTGCTGGTAAAGGAGACCTCTTTCGCTAAGCAGCAAACGAGATCTGAGGTAGTTCCGCCTTGCATCATGGGATATAGGGTTGCCTCGAGCTGGTAAAAGGAGTTCCTAAGCTAAAGCAAGTGCCGAGTCCATCCAGCAAGAATGAAGGCGAGAGTGACAACTTAACATCACTTATTATAATAACCAAATGCTCGAGATCTCAAGGCAATCATCCCCAGGATTCATGAAGCTCAGCGCAAGGCCGGCATTAGGCTTGCACCGACTGTGTGGTGTGCAGATGGCACAGTAGCACCATATGCATATTAATGAAGGTGCGCTGCCGCCACATCCACGTTCATAGGAAACGTGCGCGAGTGCATGGGGCATGTTGAAGCGCCACACGGAGGTGTGGACATGGCTGTTTACGTGCAACCTAAAATGCTGAATATTACAGCCTGCCTGCAATAGTAATCACACCTGTCAGTGTCCGTGGATACTGAAACGTATGCAAAGCATGCAAGACAGTTCTTGCGAACACAAAAATAAAAAGCAAACACAAATGCACGTAGCTGAATATTGAGTCCATATCCCTCGAACAAATGACATTTAAAACCCCGTGCCCGTATTCTAATGCAGTGTTGATAGTTATACCAAGTGGAAGTGAAACGCATCATGTTAGCGCTCCGCCAATAGTTAAGTCTAGTCCAATGGTCAGGGTTACCACCTGTCCCACGTTGTGAGGGACAGTACCCATCTGGGCAGTTGTGTCCATGCCAAAACCATTATAAATGTAAAATATCCTGTGACCGTAGGACATAATTATGTCCCACATCTCATGTAATAGTTACATACAATAGTTATTTCCGTATGTAACATACCTACATGTTACAAGAAATAGAATAAGCAAGTAAACGAAACAGAAGAAGCATCTAAACTGCTACAACAATAATCTTACATTTAGGCATAAAACATTTTGGGATCAGCTTTTTGAAACAACATAACTACATGAAATAATTAATTCATACTATATTTGTTGTAAAAATATTTAAACACGTATTTATTCAAGGGTATTTTACAAAGTTTTTAAGTTTCATTTAAACAGAATACAGTGTTTAAAAGTAAATACACAATTTATTTCATATTTCAAAGTTTTTAGTTTTCAGATTATATACAGAACAGAAGTATTCCAGTTTATGTTATTCACAGGAATTAGATTCATATACCTTTAATTTATATTCAAGGAATGAATAGATGACATCATTCATCAGTTTAGTTTTAATTGTATTGGTACTAATTGTATTTGTTATAAAAAGGGTTGTCTTGTCTTTGTTAATAGTTTCTGATGAAGTCTCAGTCAGAGATGAAAGCGCTAAAACTTGTTTCATTTTTGTGAATAAAGTGGAGTTTTTCTATATTATTTACTAGCCTTGGAGTTCCTGTCATACCTGAAGTTTTTTTTGGATTTCCTATTTGCTTCCTTGTGATTTATAATATTTAGGCATAAAACAAAAGTACTATCCGTTGTACTGACCGTGGGTATGTGTTGGCCTGTAAAATCTGATGTGTGTCCGGAATATATCCCATCCTGGCCATATGAAAAGGTGACAACCCTACCAATGGTCAGCGCATTCAGTCAAAATCTGCCCATTTGCTGTCCAAGCTGTCCTTGTCAGGATGGGTCAAAGATGAACGGGTATTACCCGGGTCTACCTACCATGTCATGAAAGATAAGTATTTGCGTGTACCTATGTGCGTGATGTACAGCATGTGGAAGGTGAAAAATGGTAGAGTAATCCTCACAACCATACAGGTACCAGAGATATGTAGTGTATGCAATGTGTTCCCTTGACTGTGCCATGGGCCATCAACCAGAGAAGGGATGGATGGAGTGTGTGGAATATGGGTGTGGGGGGGGGTGGGTAATGTAATAATCTGCAAAGGGGAGACTGTGTTGGATGCACAATAGGTGGACTGGAGGTGTATGAGGGAGCAGTGGGTGAATCAGAAAGAAACAAAAAGAACAAACATACACATCTGCAATACAACCTGACAGGCCATACTGTAGAACACAATCACACAAACATATGAATATTAAAATGTGTGATACACATGTACAAAAACGTCACCAGCACATACCCACATAATGGTATGGACGGAACTGAGCTATCCAATTACAACACACCTGGATGCATAATTGAATACCCATCATCCC
The DNA here is from genome assembly GCF_019279795.1 of Protopterus annectens. Classification (NCBI taxonomy): domain Eukaryota; kingdom Metazoa; phylum Chordata; order Ceratodontiformes; family Protopteridae; genus Protopterus; species Protopterus annectens. Next base: position 1,974,204,847 of record NC_056728.1, read on the forward strand.
ATCTACAGCACACAACCCCCCCATTCCTGAACGTACACCAAATCCAGCCATACTCGGGCTGCTAGCTTGGCGCAGCCATATCTGCACATAGTGACCATTACTCATATCTAGTAGGCAGTGTCACCCTAGGCAGTGTCAGGATTGCAGCCTATGTATCCCTTGCATGTAAAACCCTATCACATTTTTGTAAATCCAAAAAAATCGAAGGTTATTGGCTTGTTCAATTTTTGGATATCCCTCATGGGATAAGTATCCTGTGTAAACATCAGACTTGGTATCACGACATGATGTCCAGTCCTGTAGACATCTGGACACAAGTTGTATGTGCAGTAGTGGTTCACGAGACTGCTCAGCCTCCAGACGGTCATGCAGAACCTACTACCCGGGATTAAACACCTGACCGTGATGCACTGCTCCCCACATGAATTATCGAGAAAATATACTTTACACATTCGCATAGTGGCAGTTGGATATAGGGTGATTAAGGTGCTGACTTAAGCAGGGAACCTCCTACCCCACTTTGTGAGGGACAGTCCCTGTTTGGGTAGGTGCGTCCTGACCAAGAATGATACAATGGAAAATGTCCTGTGATTGTAGGAAATAACTATGTACCATATTTAATGTAATAGTTGCCTAAAACAGTTATTTCTATATGTAAAATAGGTAAATCTTACAAGAAACAGAATAAGCAACTAAACTGCTACAAGAATAAGCTCTCATCTAGGAAAATAATTAAAGTTCTAAACCCTGTACTGACCGTGGGTATGTGTTGGCCTGAAAAATCTGGTGTGTCCCAAATATATCCCATACTGGACATATGAAAATGTGGCAACCCTACCAATGGTCAGAGCATTCGCACAATAACTGGCCAGCCTCTTAATCCACCCTAAAAACAGTGACCTTCGGAGGAAAGGCGTTGAATGACACTTGAATGAATAATGACAATAATTAAGAGTAATAGACGGTTTTAACGTCAGAAAATAAGAAGTTATGTACCTAACATAACGGTCCATGTTAGTTGTCTTCTTCTCGCCTTCTTTCTTGCTGGATGGGTTCGGAGCCGATCCTCGGCTCTGACTTGGCCAATACTAAAGCTCGAGAGCTAATTCCACCGGCTCGAGGCTCCCCTATATCCCACAATGCTAGGCGGTAACTACTCAGATCTCGTTTGATAGCTAGACCAACCAATACTAGTCTCCATAGCATGGAGAAGGGTAACCCACCTCTATATAAACCAGAGTGTAAGGTATTCCAGACCTAACAAAGGGGAAATAGAGGTGGTAGAACATGTGGGAATGAAACTCTTCCCGAGGAAGGTCACAAAATGAATTCCTATCGGTCTGTCCAGGCTAGGGGGAAGGAGGGTGGGACGCAAGAAAGAAGGTGAGAAGAAGACAACTAACATGGAACGTTATGGTAGGTACATAACTTCTTAATGTTAAGTTGTCTATCTCGCCTTCATTCTTGCTGGATGGGACCACGTCCCTAGCACCTTATCCCAGGTGGCCTATCGGAACAGACTCTTGAGAACAGTGGAACCAAAGTTGGCATGGTTTCTGGAGACCATGTCCAGATTGTAATGTGAAATGAAGGTATGAGGAGAAGCCCAAGTGGCTGCTGCACAAATGGAATCTATTGGCAGCCTGTCCTGAAAAGCTATGGATGTAGCTAATGCCCTAGTTGAATGAGCTCTAGGTCTTGAAGGCAGTTTTTGATGTCTGATTTCGTAGATGAAGGTAATTATAGAGGTAAGCCATCTCGAAAGGGACACTTTAGTAACTGGAAGGCCCAATTTCCCTTCCGCATAAGACAGGAAAAGCTGATCAGATTTCCTGAACTGTTTAGTCCTGTCTAAATAATATCTAAGTTGGTGGTGAACATCCAGAAAATGTAACTTTTGTTTGGATCTGTTGGAATAGTTAGGGAAAAAGACGGGGAGATCAATAGTTTGATTTAGGTTTGTTTGAGAGGAAACCTTAGGTAAAAAGGATGGATTAGTACGGAGGGACACCCTATCTTTGTGAAACACTAAGTAAGGAGGTCGACTGCACAGAGCATGGAGTTCAGATACCCTTCTCGCTGAAGTTATGGCTACTAGAAAAAGTGTCTTCCATGAAAGCAACTTCAGAGAACATGAAGCCGCTGGTTCGAAAGGGGGAAGGATTAAGGATGTCAGAACCGAATTCAAGTCCCATTGAGGCGGAGGATCTTTGATTGGAGGTTTGAGAAGAAAAATGCCCCTTAAAAAGGCTCTGCAGAGTTTGTGAGCCATGATGCTAGACTCCGAGACACCTACATGATAATTAGATATAGCAGCCAACTGAACTTTAATGGTAGATGAAGAAGATCCTAAGTGAAAGAGTTCTGTAGGAAGTCTAGAATAGACTGTATAGGTGCAGTGAAGGGATCTATATTTTTTTGATGTTGCCCAAAAGGAGAAGCATTTCCATTTGCTATTATAAATCTTCCGGGTAGAAGATTTATGAGAGGCTATCAAGATATCTCGGACCGAGCGAGATATTGAGGGAAGCCTGGCTAAGGTCGGAATCGGAGAAACCATGCTGTGAGGTTGAGAGAATGAAGAGATTGGTGCAGCTGGCCTGATTGGTGGGTCAACAGATCTGGCACTGGGTCCAGATGCCAAGGCTGCTCCAAAAGGTAACGATGAAGGAACGGAAACCATATCTGTCGAGGCCAGTAAGGGGCAATGAGGATCATTGTCACTCTCAAGGCGATGGCTTTCTGGATTAGTTGAGTTATCAGTGGAAAAGGGGGAAAAGCATACAGAAGTTCCCGGGGCCACTCGTGGATTAGAGCGTCTCTGGTGGGATGGCCTGGTAACGGGAAAAGAGTGAAGAAGTCGTGACACTTGCTGTTTTCGGGAGTAGCAAAGAGATCGCAGCAAGGCTGGCCCCATCATTGGAACACTTCTTCCAGTACTGATTTCTTCAGAGACCACTCGTGGGGCATGAGAATTGCCCTGCTCAACTTGTCTGCAATCACGTTGGACTTCCCGGGAATTAGAAGTTATGTACCTACCATAACGTTCCATGTTAGTTGTCTTCTCTCGCCTTCTTTCTTGCTGGATGGGTTCGGAGCCGATCCTCGGCTCCGACTCGGCACTTGCTTTAGCTTAGGAACTCCTTTTACCAGCTCGAGGCAACCCTATATCCCATGATGCAAGGCGGAACTACCTCAGATCTCGTTTGGTAGCTAACCTACCCTGCTAAAGACTATCCTAACATAATTAGGAACACAAGTTCCTAATAGAAGTCCTCATATGAAGGCTCCGGAGGAAACAACCTAATAGGAACTCTTCAAGATCTGTCCAGGCCAGGGGGAAGGAGGGAGGGACGCAAGAAAGAAGGCGAGAGAAGACAACTAACATGGAACGTTATGGTAGGTACATAACTTCTAAATGTTAAGTTGTCAATCTCGCTTTCATTCTTGCTGGATGGGACGCGTCCTAGCACCTGTATCCCGGTGGCTCAATGGAACAGACTCTTGAGAACTGTGGAACCAAAACTGGCCCTATCTCTGGAGGCCAAGTCCAACTTGTAATGAGAGACAAAGGTATGAGGCGTAGCCCAAGTAGCTGCTGCACAAATGGTATCAATGGGTAGTCTATCCTGAAAAGCTGCAGAAGTGGATAGACTCCTGGTTGAGTGTGCTTTTGGCTTAGAAGATAGCTGCTTGCCTCTGAGAGAGTACACATAGGAAATAGTGGAAGTCAACCATCTGGATAAGGTCACTTTAGAGACTGGAAGACCTATCCTGTTTTCTGCATAGGAGACAAATAATTGGTCCGATTTTCTGAATTGTTTAGTTCTATGCAAATAGTACCTGAGCTGACGATGGACAGTCAAAAAATGCAGTTTCTGTTCAGCTCTGTCGGAATAGTTTGGGAAAAAGACTGGTAGGTCTATAGATTGGTTAATGTTGGTTTGAGATACGACTTTGGGGAGAAAGGAAGGGTTAGTTCTTAATGATACCCTGTCCTTATGAAAACCAAATAAGGGGAACGAATGCAGAGAGCTTGAATCTCGGAAACCCTTCTTGCAGAAGTGGCAGCCAGTAAAAATATAGTTTTCCAGGTCAATAACTTCAAAGAACATGAAGCAGACGGTTCGAAGGGAGGTAGTATCAAGGATGCCAACATTAAGTTTAGATCCCATTGCGGAGGAGGATGCTTTATAGGTGGTTTTAGGAGAAAAACTCCTCTCAGAAAGGCCTTGCATAATCTATGAGACATAATGTTATTGTCATGCAAGCCAACATGATACTTGGAAATAGCAGCCAGTTGTACTTTGACTGTAGATGACGAGGATCCTGAATGAAAAACCTCCGCCAGGAAATCTAAAACCCAATGTACAGGAGCAGTAAAGGGATCAATATTTCTGGAATTTGCCCAAATAAAAAAACGTCGCCACTTGCTAGCATAAACAGTCCTAGTGGACGACTTCAAGGAAGACACTAAAATGTCTCTGACTGAGTCCGAAATCATCGGTAGCCTGGCTAGGGTAGGAAGTGGAGCAACCAAGCAGTGAGGTTGAGAAAATGAATGGCCCGGTGCTGCTGACCCGACTGGTGGATCAAGAGATCCGAAACTGGGTCCAGATGCCAGGGCTGCACCAGAAGGTGACGATGCAGAGAAGGAAACCAAATTTGTCGAGGCCAATATGGGGCAATGAGGATCAACTTGGCTCTCAAAACGGTGGCTTTCTGAATGACTTGTGGAATCAAGGGAAATGGAGGAAAAGCATACAGAAGTCCCCGGGGCCAATCCTGGGTTAGAGAGTCTCTCAGGGGTTGGCCTGGAAGGGGAAAGAGAGTGAAAAAATCGGGGCACTTGTTGTTTTGAGGAGTAGCAAAAAGATCGCAACAAGGAGTGCCCCACTTCAGAAAAATCTAATCCACTACAGATTGATTGAGAGACCACTCGTAAGGCATCAGAATGGATCTGCTCAGCCTGTCCGCTAATAGGTTGGACCTGCCGGGGATGTGCGTTGCTATCAGAAACCGCTGAGAAAAGATCGCCCATTGCCAAAGTCTGAGAGCTTCTCGACATAACGGATAGGACCTGGTCCCGCCCTGTTTGTTGATGTACCAGACCACGGACATGTTGTCCGTTTGTACTGCAATAGTCCCCGTGGGAAGAAAGTCGTTGAGGGCTTGCAACGTTAAAAGCACTGCTCTCATCTCCAGGACATTTATGTGCAGATGGTATTCTATGGGTTGCCACGTCCCGTGGACCATCCTGCCCTGATAATGCCCCCCCACCCGATCAGAGAGGCATCCGTAGTGACTGTGGCAACTGGAGGAGGGGGACAAAAGGGTCGGCCCTGATGAAGAAGAGGGGAAGATATCCACCAGTTCAGATGAGCTCTGCACGACTGTGTGACCAAGATTTCGTGCCTCATCGGGAGACTGTGGTACGACCACTGCGTGAATAGCATCTACTGCAGAAGACGCATGTGGAAGCGAGCCAGTGGTAGAAGAACAATGGCCGCAGCCATAAGACCTAGAACCTTCAGTATAAATCTGGCTTTGATCTTGTTGCTTTGCAATAGAAGCCGAACGAATTTTTGGATGTCCAGAATTCTTTGATCTGTTAGTCTGGCTAACATTTTGACTGTGTTTAATTCTGCGCCTATAAAGGTGATAGATTGGCAAGGCAGCAGAGAAGATTTTTCGAAATTTACTGAAATTCCCAAACTCTTGCAAAGCTGTAGAGTGTAGTCTCTGGACTGAAGAAGCTGACACTTGGTGGTGGCGGAGAGGAGCCAGTCATCCAAATAGGGAAACACCTGGAATCCTTGACGTCTCAGATGAGCTGTGACCACTGCCATGCATTTGGTAAACACTCTGGGGGCTGAAGTGAGGCCAAAGGGCAGTGCTCTGAATTGGTAATGACTGGTCCCTAGCCGAAAGCGGAGAAACCTTCTGGAGCGTCTGTGAATCTTTATGTGATAGTACGCATCCTGAAGGTCTATAGAGCACATCCAGTTGTCCTTGCCCAGAAAGGGCAGAATGGACTGAAGCGTGACCATCCGAATCTTGCCTTCTTGACAAATCTGTTTAGATTGCACAGGTCTAATATTGGTCTCCAATCTCCCGTCCTTTGGGGACCAAAAAGAATCTCGAGTAGACGCCGGATCCTACCTGGTCTGCCGGCACAGTCTGGACGGCTCTTTTTTCTAGGAGCTTTGAAACCTCCTGTTCTGCCAAATCCCTTTGACCGGGTGAGATGTCTGGAAGGGATTGTAGAGGTACGGGAAACCTTTCGAAGGGATTTTGTAACCCTCGGATATGATCGACTGTACCCACATCTCTTGAGATAGGGATTGCCAGGCTACTGGGTACAGCAAAATCCTTCCCCCGACTGCCTCCAAGGGTGGACAGTCGGGCAACACCTCAGGGATGCTGAAAGGGCTTCTCAGGAAGAGACTCCCTGTTGCCCTGGTTCTGAGGACCCCCCCCTGCCTCTAGGGCGGCGTCTATTATTGTTACCCCCTCTGCCTCTGGGGGTAAACTGACCATGTGTGTCCGGTGTAGCTCCTTGGGCTTTACGGAACCACATCTCTCCCCCTTCTGACCCTTGGGGTATGGTCTAGAAGGAGTGGAAAACTGGACTCCAACGGCAGAAAGAGTTTTACCGTCCTGCTCACACCTGGTCAAGGTATCCTTCACCTGAGGTCCAACAAAGCCGAACCATCAAAGGGGGTATTAGTGAAGGATGCCTTAAAGGGGTCCGCAAAATTACAAAGCCGCATCCAGGCTTGGCGTCTAAGAGCAACTCCTGTGCCTGCGGTCCTGCTCGCTCCATCGTCCGCATAGGATATGAGCCGCATGGAGGAGTTAGATATAGAATTCAGGATTGCAAGCTGCGAGGCAATCTTTTCCTGAGCCCCAGCAGCAGAAGGATCCTGGACTACTTCACCCAATTCCTTGAGAATATCTCGTTGAAGCCTGGTGAAGTGACAAAGATAATTCAGCGAACGCATAGCAAAAGTCGCTGAAGAAAACATCCGCTTTCCATACCTGTCCATGGTCCTAGAATCCTTGTTAGGAGGATGGACAGGTACTGAAGGATCCGCCAGTTCCTTCTTAGTGGCCGCCGCCACCACCATAGCATCCACAGAGACACCCCTGGAAAGGAACTGTTTGTCCGAAGGGGCCGTGATGAATTTGGATGGTCTCCTGGGGACAGGTTCCACAGAATCTGGAGCCCACGCCTTCCGAGCCACTACCTGCATCAGTGGGTCGAAAGGCGGAGACACCCAGGAGGTGGAGGGTCGGGATCCAAAGGCCTCCAGGTATACCGACTCATCCTCGGAGGGGTCAATGGAGGGCCAATTCCCCTCTGTTTGAGGAGCTCAAGGATGTCTGAAAAGGAGACATCCTCAGAGGGGACCGTGGGAACCCTCCGACTCATCTAAGTCGGTATCAGATGTAGTAGACTCAGGGGAGTCTGTGTGTTTCCTCTTACACGTCCTCTTCCGAGGGCGGTACCCTGCAGGATCAGGAGAAACCCCGGAAGAGGAGGAAATTCCCAATGGGGAAACCTGGGGCGATGAATCCCTGGGCCTGAGAGCAAGAGGCTGGCAAGAGGCGCCTGCAGGAACTGATGAGGGAGGAGCTAGAGGGATGGACCGTTGACCAGGCTCAGAGGCCAGGACACTCCTCATCACCTCAAAGGCTCCTCCCGGGAGGCCGGAATATCCCGCCCGAGGAAACAGGAATGCCCTGCTCCACTGAGAGGGAAGGCTCGAGGCCGATGTCGGCGCCGAGCTTACAAAGCCGAAGCCCGAGAGGGAGAGCGGGTCGGACAAGGGTCCGATGCCACTAGCCCCTCGGAGCCGACAAGGAAACCCGACGACCGGATCCCTCCAAGGAAGGTCTCAAGGAGGAGATCGGAGCCGAGGATGACAGAGCCGAAGGATGTATCGGCTCCGCACCAAACAGTCGCTGTCCCGAAGCTCCGCCCGAACTCTGATGTGGAGTCGGAGGAGGAAGTTCAAGGGGTGAGGCTATAGCCAAGTCTGTTGAGACGGGCTATGGAGCATTTGGGCCAGTGCCTGAGACTTCAACAGCCTGCTTACCACCCTCTCCAAGTCGTGGTCAGACAGCCTGGAAGATCTCAAGATCGGCTCCGATGGCTCCGGCCCGACAAAAGAGGAGACCCCGGAGCCGAGTGGATACTCAGTAGCGAAGGGGACCGAGATCTCTTTCGACGGAGCCATCGGAGCCGAAGTCCCCTGAACTCCAGATGGAGCCGAAGGTTTCTCGGCTCCGATGCTGGATAAAGTGTCAGCTCCAGCCGGAGCCGACAAGGCTACAGTAGATAAGGTATCGGAACCAGCCGGCACCGAACCCACTACTTTCGAGGCAGATACATCGGTTCCAGCCGGAGCCAACGGAGGAGGCTTGGAAACTGAAGCCTGAGCCTTCGGTGGCTTAGAAGGTTTCCCAGACCCTGCCTTAGAGGGAGAACCTTCTGGCTTAAGTAAGCCACGGAGGATAAGTTTATTCCTCCTTTCCTGCAGGACTCTCTGGCTAAAGGAGTGACACAAAGCACAGGAGTCCTGCAGGTGCAAAGGCCCCAGGCAATAAACACAAGAAGTGTGACCGTCTGTCAGAGACATTTTCTGACAGCACGAGTCACACTTCTTGAAGCCTGAGACCTTGCCTTCCCTAGACATATCCTAGGTGGAAGAAACACAGACAAACCCCAACAAACACACAAAATTAATCCCCTACACACAACACACAGGAAGGGATTAACAACTGGGGTTTAAGGCCTAACTAAAACTTTTACACTAAGGTTTAAAAAGGAGTTATAAAAGTTTGAAAAACAAGGGAATAGGGTGGGCTGTATTCACTACAGACTATACTATGACTAAAAAGGGGAAAATAAAACCCTAACTAAGCTTCTCTTTCTTTGACAAGAAATTCGCTTACCTCTGCTGGTAAAGGAGACCTCTTTCGCTAAGCGGCAAACGAGATCTGAGGTAGTTCCGCCTTGCATCATGGGATATAGGGTTGCCTCGAGCTGGTAAAAGGAGTTCCTAAGCTAAAGCAAGTGCTGAGTCGGAGCCGAGGATCGGCTCCGAACCCATCCAGCAAGAATGAAGGCGAGATTGACAACTTAACATCGTGCGTTGCTACCAGAAAATGCTGAGAAGAGATCGCCCATTGCCAAAGTCTGAGTGCCTCTCGACATAAGGGGTATGATCTGGTTCCGCTTTGTTTGTTGATGTACCACACTACGGACATGTTGTCCGTCTGAATTGCAATAGTCCCTGTGGGAAGAGAGTCGTGAAGGGCTTGCAATGCTAAAAGCACTGCTCTCATCTCTAAGACATTTATGTGCAAGTGGCACTCGAAAGGTTGCCACATGCCCTGGACTGTCCTGCCCTGATAATGCACCCCCACCCGATCAGGGAGGTGTCTGTTGTCAACGTGGTGACTGGGGGGGGTGAGTGAAGGGTCTTCCTTGGAGAACCTGAGGTGATGTGATCCACCAAGATAGTTGATTCTTGCATGATTGAGTTATCAATATGGTGTGGGACACCGGGAGCTGTTGGAAGGACCATTGAGTAAACAGCATCCATTGGAGGATCCTCATGTGGAAGTGACCTAAGGGGAGAAGGGGGGATAGCTGCTGCCATGAGTCCTAATACCTTCAAAACTAGTCTGGCTTTGACTTTGTTGCATTGTAAGAGAAGGTAAACTTGTTTGTGGATGTCTGACACTCTCTGCTCTGTAAGTCTGGCTGAAAGATTGAGTGTGTCTAATGTGGCGCCTATAAAGATAATAGATTGAGAAGGCGACAAGGCAGATTTTTCGAAATTTATTGAAATGCCTAGAGCTTGGCAAGTTTGGATAGTGAAGTCTCTGGATAGAAGAAGTTGATGTCTGGTGGTGGCAGTAAGGAGCCTTTCATCTAAATATGGAAACACCTGGAATCCTTGACGTCTCAAGTGAGCCGCGACCACTGCCATGCATTTGGTAAACACTCGGGGGGCTGTAGTGAGACCAAAGGGCAGGGCTCTGAACTGGTAGTGACTGGCTCCTAGCCTGAAGCGGAGAAATCTCCTGGAGCGTCTGTTCATCTTGATACAGTAGTATGCGTCCTGAAGATCTATCGAGCACATCCAATTGTCCTGACCCAAGAAGGGTAGAATGGACTGTAGCATGACCATCCGGAATTTTGTTTTTCTGACATACTTGTTTAAGTTGCTGAGATCCAGTATGGGTCTCCAGTCCCCTGTTTTTTTTTTGGTACCAAAAAGAATTTGGAGTAGATTCCGGATCCTTGTTGTTCTGCTGGGACTGATTGGATAGCTCTTTTTGATAGCAGCTTTGAAATTTCTAGTGCTGCTTGTTCCCTTAGACTGGGTGGAACGTCTGGAAGGGATCCTCTGGGTTGGGATGGAATGTGAATAAAGGGAATTTTGTAACCCTCAGATATGATCAACTGTACCCATTTGTCTTGTGTAAGGGAAAGCCAGGCTTTTGGGTACAGGGATAATCTTCCCCCAACTGCCTCCGAAGGTGGACAGCCGGGCAGCTCCTCAGGGATGCTGAAAGGGTTTATCAGAGAAAACTTCTCTGCTACCCTGGTTTTGCGGACCTCCTCTGCCTCTAGGGCGGCATCTATTGTTATTCCCCCCTCTGCCTCTAGAGGGGAATCGACCTTGTGCCAGATGAGACCCCCTGGGTTTGTTTGCGGAACCACATTTTTCCTCCCTTCTGACCTTTGGGATAAGGCTTAGAAGGGGTAGAAAAACGGACTCCCACGGCAGAGAGAGTCTTACCTTCCACCTCGCACCTAGTCAATGTATCCTTCACCTGAGGGCCAAACAAGGATGATCCATCAAAGGGGGAATTGGTGAAGGACGCCTTATAAGGGTCCGCAAAGTTGCACAGCTGCATCCAGGCATGATGTCGTAAGGCAACACCTGTGCCTGCGGCTCTACTCGCCCCATCCATGGCATATGAGATAAGCCGCATGGAGGAGTTAACGATGGAGTTCAGGGTTGCCAACTGGGAGTTTATTCTGTCCTGGAACCCCTCAGCTGTTGGATCCTTTACCTCTTCACTCATATCCTTGAGTAGATCCCTCTGGAGACAAGTGAAGTGACATAAATAGTTCAGCGACAGCATTGAGAAGGTCGCTGATGGGAACATCCACTTACCATACCTGTCCATGGTCCTAGATTCCTTATTAGGAGGATGGACAGGTACCGAAGGATCGGCTAACTCCTTCTTAGTGGCTGCAGCCACCACCATGGCATCGACGGGGACACCTTTAGATAAAAAATCTTTATCTCTAGGGGCAGTAATAAACTTAGATGGCCTCCTCGGGGTGGGTTCCACTGAATCAGGAGCCGTCCAGGCCTTCCTTGCCACCACTTCCATAAGGGGATCAAAGGGATGGGACACCCAGGAGGTAGAAGCGCGAGAGCCGAATGCCTCAAGGTACACTGACTCATCCTCTGAAGGGTTAAGGGCTGGCCAGTTCCCCCTCTGTTTCAGGATTTCAAGGATGTCAGCAAAGGAGACATCCTCAGAGGGGGATCGAGGGGAACCTTCAGATTCCTCTAAGTCAGTGTCAGAGGTGATAGACTCAGGGGAGTCAATGTGCTTCCTCTTGCACTGCCTCTTCCTAGGGGGTTCTCCTAGCGGGTCAAGAGAGGCCTCGGAAGAGGAGGAAATTCCCAATGGGGAAACTTGAGGAGTTGTCTCTCTGTGGTCTGAAGCAAGGATGTGGGTAGAAATCACTGCAGGCACTGATGATGGAGGGGCTGACAGAGCCGACTGTGGGGCAGACTCTGGTTCTAGCATGCTCCGCATGACCTCGAAGGCACCCCTATCGGGCAAGGCCAGAGGCCCCCGCTCCGAAGAGACCAGGACCTCCCCCAGCACTGACAGGGACGGCTCTGAGGCCGATGTCGGAGCCGAACTCATCAGCGCTGAAGCACTGAGAGGGAGAGCGGGGTCGGACAAGGGTCCGATGCCACTCGCCCCCTCGGAGCCGATGATGGAAGCTCGGTGCTGAGATCCCTCCAAAGACGAGATCGGGGCAGACGACGGAGCCGAAAGGGAAGGTATCGGATCTGACGCACCGACAGTCATGGCTCTGATGAGCCCCGGCTCCGAGCTCAAAGGAGGAACACATTGAGGGACAGAAATAGTCACTGACTGATGAGTCGGGCTATGAAACATTTGGGCCAGTGCCTCAGACTTGAGAAGTCTACTCACTACCCTTTGCAAATCATGGTCAGATAGCCTGGAAGACCGTGAGGAATGCGATTTATGGCTCCGCTCCGAAAGAAGAGGGGACCCTGGCGCCGAGTGAACGAAGCCGATGGAGGGAGACCTAGACCTTTTTCTTAAAGGTTGCTCCGATAAAGGTATTGGAGCCGAGTGAGTCTTATCAGCCTCGGCTCCGGCCGGAGCCGAGGTAATAGTATGAGGCTTAGAAACATCGGCTCCAGCCGGGGCCGTTGTCGAAGCAGTTTTGATGCTTCCAGAGGACGGCTCTGAAGCTGGAGCCAACTGTCTAGAAGTCTTAGAAGGCTTCACCAACACAGACTGGGTTGGGGAGCCTTCAGGCTTTAATAAGCCACACAAAATTAATTTATTTTTGTGTTCCTGCAGGACTCTAGGGCTGAAACCATGACAGACAGCACAAGAGTCCTGCAGGTGCAAAGGTCCCAGGCAATACACACAAGAAGTGTGACTGTCTGTCAGAGACATTTTCTGACAGCACGAATCACACTTCTTGAAGCCCGAGACCTTTGAGTCTTTAGACATTGTAGGATGTTTAATAAAAAACACACAAACACACAAGCACACCTTAAAACAAAGGTATAAAAGCAGTCACACAGAAGGACCAGGAAGGGAAAGAGGCCTAAGGCCTAACTTGTAAAAGAGTAATAAAAGGGTCAATTAAACACCAAGAGGGACCCGATTAACTCTAGGATACTATTTAAATTAAATTTTATATTAAAGGGGAGAAAAATAGTTCTAAAAGGATTATTTTACTAATAACTCTACTAACCTGTCATAGCCGGTAGAAAAGCACCTCGTCAGCTAAGCGGCAAACGAGATCTGGGTAGTTACCGCCTAGCATTGTGGGATATAGGGGAGCCTCGAGCCGGTGGAATTAGCTCTCGAGCTTTACTATTGGCAGAGTCGGAGCCGAGGATCGGCTCCGAACCCATCCAGCAAGAATGAAGGCGAGATAGACAACTTAACATTAAGTATTAATACATATACACTGAATCTGTCAACACGGTTCAAGTTAATAGCACTAATATTGTAAATGTGTCCGTGATTGTCCCTGATTTGTCCTTGCCTTGTCCCTGTCACTGTTGAAATTAGTCCCTGAGTGGTTGAGAGGTCTGTACACATATGTACATCAACCAACTGTCACATTTGTTGCGAGTACTGTTGAATACCTGTAGTGAAGTTATATATCCTAACTGCCATCCATGCAGAATGTACCACGGATGGTGTAGTGGTTAAACCGGTGACTTCTGGGTCCAAGCCATGTAAGGGCCGCTAATTTTATGTGATGGCCAGAATAATATCCTTCGGCTATAGGGAGGTAAAGACAGCAGGGATGCACGGCAGATATTCAACTGTATGGGAAATGTAAATAGGTATGTAGGTGTGTGTATGTACAGACTTGTAATGAATGTGAAGGGAAACACCAACAGAACCCACCCATCCCGTTTTATGTAGTGCCAACATAATAATCTGGTCAGAGGTGTCCAAACCCCTGCGTCTGTACTCATATGTAGAATGTTAACATTGGGACTAACTCTGTCCACGTACTAATTCTGATTTTTAAACGGGTACAGGGCAGCTCCAGTCTCCAGTCGGACAAGCCTAAATCCAAATGAACACCCTGACAATCAAACACATGTATGTGCCAGGACTATAAGCTTTGGAGTTCTGAATATCCTTGGAGTGAGTAAACATGCAGCACGGGTCCGGAGCAGTAGGGAATAGGGAATGTTGCATGTGTAGTACTGCGGTTTTCCCAGCAGGAGAATGGATGCCTGCTGTGCAAGTGAAGCGTTGAGGCATATGTTAAGGTAGCTATGAACCATGGGTATACATATAAATGAAGCAGACCCACCCCAGGCATTCAACAACTTTCTCACCTGTTTTCTTCTTTTTACCTCCTCTGTAGATGAAATGTAAATCCCTTCCTCCTCCACTAGAGAGCAGCAGAACTCTAAGCAAGTAAAGCTGCTTCTTACCTGCCTGGCAAACTTCTGTAACCCTGTGGAGCAGCCTTCCTCTGTCTACCCTGCAAATACCCTTACTGGAAGCACCCCCCACAGTCGGAAGGATAAACCACCTACCTTTATGTACTGTTAGTATCATAACTGAACCTCTGGAAAGAATAGGAAAGAGGGACCTTTCTCTGTGCTTATTATACCTACACCCAAACCCTTATTTGTCTATCTTTAATACGCCTGTCCTACACTTCCTTATTTCACTTGAAATCCAGTTACCTTAATTTACTTATATCTGTTACCTTTCCTTCCCCTTTTACATCCTTTCTTTAAGCATACCACTCTATTGCCTTTTACTACATAACCCTAGAAAATATTCTTACCTTCCCTAAGCTTGTAGAACATAGTTGTGCTGTATGACTGATTGCCTCCAGCCTCTAGCTGTAACACTTTCATCATGCCCCTGTGGTTTCTCGCTGTAACTGCAACTGATTTCTCACCTCCCACGTAATAGGCTCCCCCCCACCTTCTTCCAACGTTCTCTTTCTCTTTGTCCCGCCCACCCCTCTCCCCACTCTTTTACTTTCGCTAAACCTATAAATATAGGCTAGCATCTTGGTGCCATTTTTAAATCCCCTAACCCTAAGCAGCAGTTCCTTGTCCTCCTGGTGGTGTGCGGTCCGTAAGTGTTTTTTTCCTTGTATGTAATGTATACACTCTGTAGCTGCACATTTCACAGTATAATATTTTGATAGATGATAAAGCATATATGTTGTTTAGAGTATGATGCAATTACTGTTGTTTTAGACTGTGATACTATATATAACCTAGCTCTGAATATTGCACGCTGTTTCCACGTGGAGCACATACTAGTTTGAAAGTTCTCTATGACCTTATCCAGGTACTGAATTGCTACGTACTACTAGCTTGCTTAGTTTTTCTAATTAGTTAGGATAGCTTTATGTTGTTTAATCTGAGATACTCTGTTTAGCCATGCTCCATGTGCGTACGCTTATATGTGTATGCTTTCTCCGAGTTATGCTCACACTGCTCCGTAGATATCCTCTGCAGCCTATTTAATCCCCTCGAAGGCTATCAACTTCTATGAGGATTCCGGTAGACTTTATTGCAATAGTCGATTGATGATCGACAATCCCTAACGCTTCTCATAGCGTTGTACACTATATGCGCCTTATGAGCTCTGGTGCGTAGAATATGCAGACCAGGCTAACTAAGCCAGAGTAGCATTTGGCCTCCTTGTCGCTACACTACCAGAACCATTTAAACGAGTTACTTTATTACTTTTGCATTCTGGGTTACAATCCCAAATGCTTCTCACAGCGTTGTATACTACATGCGCCATATGAGCTCTGGTGCGTAGAATATGTAGAACACGCTAACCAGAGTAGCATTTTGGACTCCTTGTCGCTACACTACCAGTACCTTTAGATGACAATTTGTTAAGTTTGCACTTTTTAAATCAGCCAAGAGAATCTAATAAACCGGAAACAAGTTACAGATATATGGATACCTTCTATGTATTAGCTGAAATACATGTTATTCCGGTAAGTGTGCATACATTTTAATACTTATGGTACACTATACTGTAATCCTCACCTAGTCTTACCCTCAGCTATTCTATATTATTAAGTGATATTTGCTGCACTCAGTTAGCGGTCCTAAAACCTATAACTTTTAATTGAATGTAGCTCCAAAACAATTACTTATCTAATAGGCTGTGCTAACTTCATGTCCCACATATTTTTGTCTCTCACAAGTCTTTTCAAACTAAAGCCTTACTTTGAAAGTGATTACAAATTAAGGGAATTATTTGAAACCAAAACCTTATTTTAAAAATGATTATAAATTAAGGAAACTGCATTGTATTAGTGTATGTCATGGCTGACTACTGGATATGTATTAGTGCATTACCTTGAACTGTTGGAGGTTACTGAATACCTATTTCTGCTTTTACAGTATCTAACGAACAGCTACCACATATGTGTTTTACTGTTCTAGATTAACATAGTTACTTTGTTATAGTCTGCTTGACCAGCTGTGTATCAACTCCATTGTATGAAATGCTTGATTTATCTAGAAACTTGTACTTGTCCTCACCAGTTCTTACTCACTTTTGCATGTAACTTTCAGCCTTGCTTTCATCTTAGGTTTTTACTCTTCTCTATCTCTTTTTTAGCTTTTAGGCTTGTGCCTGTGATACATTCTGTTCACCATACCCCAACATTACAAGGCAGAAGAAAACCTTTCAGGAACGTAAGGGCTTACCCTATAAGAATCCCTACGTATTTTTAAGGCTCAGCTCACCCAGCCTTATAATATAAGAATAAGCTACTGCTCCAATAGGTATTAAACTAAACTTTGTGATTGTTACATTAGAACTTATTGTAAGGGCCAGCACACCCGAGGACCCACCCCAGGCATTCAACAACTTTCTCACCTGTTTTCTTCTTTTTACCTCCTCTGTAGATGAAATGTAACTCCCTTCCTCCTCCACTAGAGGGCAGCAGAACTCTAAGCAAGTAAAGCTGCTTCTTACCTGCCTGACAAACTTCTGTAACCCTGTGGAGCAGCCTTCCACTGTCTACCCTGCAAATACCCTTACTGGAAGTACCCCCCACAGTCGGAAGGATAAACCACCTACCTTTATGTACTGTTAGTATCATAACTGAACCTCTGGAAAGAATAGGAAAGAGGGACCTTTCTCTGTGCTTATTATACCTGCACCCAAACCCTTATTTGTCTATCTTTAATACGCCTGTCCTACACTTCCTTATTTCACCTGAAATCCAGTTACCTTAATTTACTTATATCTGTTACCTTTCCTTCCCCTTTTACATCCTTTCTTTAAGCATACCACTCTATTGCCTTTTACTACATAACTCTAGAAAATATTCTTACCTTCCCTAAGCTTGTAGAACATAGTTGTGCTGTATGACTGATTGCCTCCAGCCTCTAGCTGTAACCCGCTCCGTTCGCCCTGCGGGCTCACTCCGCTTCCCTACCCTATCCCCAATTCCCACCCACCCCCAGTGCCTTTAACCTTATACCTCACTTACCACACCCCCTCCCTCATCCCACAAATCACACTCAGCAATCAATTTACTAATACTTCCACACCCATCCTGTTATTCCACTACCTCCATAAACTGTCTCTATAGTAACTCACCACACCCTTCTTCCTTAACCACTATCTTTGTCACCTTCCCCTTTACTCTGTTCTCTTTTCTTATTACCCTTGCTTGTTACATTCCACTCAATTTCCTAGAACCTCTTACATTAAATCTCCAAAAATGACTCTAACTGTAAAATCAAAATTTACTAAAATCCTACTCCTAAGCATAATTTCAACTATCCTGACCTATGCCTACATACTTACCTCATTTGAAAAAAAACATACTATAACCACTTTAACTACTCCCATAAACAGACAACAATTCACAATTCTGTCTTCCCTAAAAGTAAACTTAACATTACCTCAACTTCCAGCTACCTACTACCTAAATACCATAGACACTCCCACATTAAATACCATACAGCTACTATAATAAGAGTGAAATATCTAACAATCATTATTAATAACCCCACATCAAGACTTTGTAAGCCCACCTTAAAAGATGGTGACATACACCCCAACCCTGGCCCTACAAATCCACCTACCCTGATTACCCAGCCCAAACTCCCCAACTCTTTGCTAATAGGACATCTAAATATCCGTAGTGTTAATAACAAAGTAACCCAACTTCATGCCCTTCTAGATACCCATAGCTTTGACATCCTCTGTCTAACAGAATTAGAAGTTATGTACCTACCATAACGTTCCATGTTAGTTGTCTTCTCTCGCCTTCTTTCTTGCTGGATGGGTTCGGAGCCGATCCTTGGCTCCAACTCGGCACTTGCTTTAGCTTGAGAACTCCTTTTACCAGCTCGAGGCAACCCTATATCCCATGATGCAAGGCGGAACTACCTCAGATCTCGTTTGGTAGCTAACCTACCCTGCTAAGGACTAACCTAACATATTTAGGAAAAACCAAGGTCATAATAAAGAGTCCTCTAATGAAGGCTCAGGAGGAAACAACCTGATAGGAACTCTTCAAGATCTGTCCAGGCCAGGGGAAGGAGGAGGGACGCAAGAAAGAAGGCGAGAAGACAACTAACATGGAACGTTATGGTAGGTACATAACTTCTAAATGTTACATTGTCAATCGCCTTCATTCTTGCTGGATGGGACAGCCCCTAGCACCTGTATCCCGGGTGGCTCAATGGAACAGACTCTTGAGAACTGTGGAACCAAAACTGGCCCTGTCTCTGGAGGCCAAATCTAACTTGTAATGAGAGACAAAGGTATGAGGAGTGGCCCAAGTAGCTGCTGCACAAATGGTATCAATGGGTAGTCTATCCTGAAAGGCTGCAGAAGTGGATAGACTCCTGGTTGAGTGTGCTTTCGGTTTAGAAGGTAGTTGCTTGCCTCTGAGAGAGTACACATGAGAAATGGTGGAAGACAACCATCTGGATAAGATCACTTTAGACACTGGGAGACCTTTCCTGTTTTCTGCATAGGAGACAAATAATTGGTCCAATTTCCTGAATTGTTTCGTTCTATGCAAATAGTACCTGAGCTGACGATGGACATCCAAAAAATGAAGCTTTTGTTCAGCTCTGTCAGAATAGTTTGGGAAAAAAACTGGTAGATCTATGGATTGATTAATATTGGTTTGAGACACAACTTTGGGGAGAAAGGACGGGTTCGTTCTTAAGGATACCCTGTCCTTATGAAAAACCAAGGGGAACGGATGCAGAGAGCTTGAATCTCGGAAACCCTTCTTGCTGAAGTGACAGCCAGTAAAAATATAGTTTTCCAGGTCAATAACTTCAAAGAACATGAAGCAGACGGTTCGAAGGGAGGTAACATCAAGGATGCCAACATTAAATTTAGATCCCATTGCGGAGGAGGATGCTTTATCGGCGGCTTTAGGAGAAAAACTCCTCTCAGAAAGGCCTTGCATAATCTATGAGACATAATGTTATTATCATGCAAGCCAACATGATACTTGGAAAATAGAAGTTATGTTCTTACCATAACGTTCCATGTTAGTTGTCTTCTTCTTGCCTTCTTTCTTGCTGGATGGGTTCAGAGCCGACCTCGGCTCTGACTCGGCCACTCTAAAAGCTCGAGAGTTGGTTCCACCGGCTCGAGGCTGCCCCTATATCCCACAATGCTAGGCGTGAATTACCTCAGATCTCATTTGTGAGCTAGGCCCAGCTAATAATACAACCAGGAAAAACTGGAAAAGAGTCCACCTCTATAAACAAAGGGAAAGAGAAGAGGGTGACCTAAGCCTGATCTAGGAAATATGCACAGCAGAGCATATACCTATCGCAAAGAGGTGGTAGAAAGAGAGGTCACAATCAAACTCCTCTAGGTCTGTCCAGGCCAGGGGGAAGGAGGGTGGGACGCAAGAAAGAAGGCGAGAAGAAGACAACTAACATGGAACGTTATGGTAAGAGCATAACTTCTATATGTTAAGTTGTCTATCTCGCCTTCATTCTTGCTGGATGGGACCGCGTCCCTAGCACCTTGTCCCGGATGGCCTAACGGAACAGACTCTTGAGAACAGTGGAACCAAAGTTAGCTCTATGCCTAGAAGCTAAATCCAACTTATAATGAGAAATGAAAGTGTGAGGAGTAGCCCAAGTAGCCGCTGCACAAATGGTGTCAATAGGCAGTCTGTCTTGGAAGGCTATAGAAGTAGCCAAAGCTCTGGTGGAATGGGCTTTAGGTTTGTTAGGCAGCTTTTGGTGTCTAATTTCATAAACAAGGGAAATCAGAGATGTTAGCCATCTAGATAATGATACCTTTGAAGCTGAAAGTCCCTTTCTGCCTTCTGCATAAGAGACAAACAGCTGGTCAGATTTTCTGAATTGTTTGGTTCTATCCAAATAGTACCTTAACTGACGATGAACATCTAGCCAATGCAATTTTTGTTCAGACCTATTAGAATATTCTGGAAAAACACAGGGAGGTCAATGCTTTGATTTAGGTTAGACGAGGCTATCTTAGGTAAAAAGGACAGGTTGGTTCAGAAGATACCCTGTCCTTATGGAACAACAGATAAGGAGGTCGACAGCTGAGTGCATGAAGTTCTGAAACTCTTCTAGCTGAAGTAATAGCTACCAGAAAGAGAGTCTTCCATGATAGCAATTTTAAAGAACAGGAGGCTGCAGGTTCGAAAGGGGGAAGAATCAAAGAACTAAGAACTAAATTTAGGTCCCAAGGAGGAGGAGGATTTCTTATAGGAGGTCTGAGTAGAAAAACTCCTTTCAAAAAAGCTTTGCAAAGCTTGTGGGACATTATGGCAGACTCTGAAATGCCCACATGAAAGTTAGAAATAGCTGCCAATTGAACTTTAAGAGTAGAAGGAGATGAACCTGCATGGAAGAGTTCAGCTAGAAAATCAAGGACCATTTGGATGGAAGCAGTGAAAGGATCTATGTCCCTTCCTTGAGCCCAATAGGCGAAACTTTTCCACTTACTCAAATAAATCTTTCGAGTGGAAGATTTATGGGAAGCTATCAAAATATCTCGAACAGAGTGAGATATTTGAGGAAGCCTGGCTAAAGTTGGAATTAGAGGAACCAAGCAGTGAGGTTCAGAGAGGGAAGGGAGCGATGAAACTGACCCGACTGATGGATCAAAAGATCTGGAACTAGGTCCAGATGCCAAGGTCGCTCCAACAGAAAATGATGTAGAAAGGGGAACCAAACCTGTCGAGGCCAGTAAGGAGCAATGAGGATCAACGAGGCCTTCTGAGTGATAGCTTTCTGTATCACTTGAGAGATTAGTGGGAAGGGAGGAAATGCATACAGAAGTCCCCGGGGCCAAACTTGGACTAGAGCGTCTCTGCTGGGCTGGCCTGGTAAAGGGAATAGGGTGAAAAAATCTCTGCACTTGCTGTTTTGGGGAGTAGCAAAAAGGTTGCAGCAAGGCTGACCCCACTTGAGAAAAATTTCTCTCACAACAGAGTCTTTCAGAGACCACTCGTGAGGCATGAGGATAGCTCTGCTCAACTTGTCCGCGATTTGATTGGACTTCCCGGGGATGTGCATTGCTATCAGAAACCGCTGAGAAGAAATCGCCCATTGCCACAGTCTGAGTGCTTCTCACACAGGGGTAGGACCTGGTTCCGCCTTGTTTGTTGATATACCACACTACAGACATATTGTCCGTCTGGATTGCTATCGCTCCCAAGGGAAGAGAGTCTTGAAGGGCTTGCAACGCTAAAAGCACTGCTCTCATCTCTAGAACATTTATGTGCAAGTGGCATTCGCCTGGTTGCCATGTGCCCTGGACAGTTCTGCCCTGATAATGCCCCCACCCGATCAGGGAGGCCCGTTGTCAGAGTAGCAACAGGAGGAAGGAACAAAGAGTCTTCCCAATAAGAGCTGAGGGAAGACATCCACCACAGAAGATGATTTCTGCATGTTTGCGTAATCATAATGGTGTGGGACATCGGAAGTTGCTGGTATGACCATTGCGTGAAGAGCATCCATTGAAGGATTCTCATGTGGAATCTGGCTAATGGAAGCAGAGGTATGGCAGCCGCCATAATCCCCAACACTTTCAGAACTAACCTGGCTTTGATTCTGTTGCTGCTGAAGAGGAGCGAGACCAGTTTGTGTATGTCTGTTATTCTCTGATCTGTTAGTCTCGCAGACATGTTGACTGTGTCTAGATTTGCCTATGAAGGTAATAGTACGACAAGGCGACAAAACAGACTTTTCGCAATTTATTGAAATGCCTAAATTTTGACAAATGCGAAAGGTGTAGTCCCTGGCCATTAGAAGAAGATGCTTGGTGGGAGCTGTGAGGAGCCAGTCGTCCAAATATGGAAACACCTGGAATCCTTGACGTCTCAGGTGAGAAGCTACCACTGCCATGCATTTGGTAAACACCCGGGGGGGCAGTGGTGAGACCAAAGGGCAGGGCCCTGAATTGAAAATGACTGGTTCCCAGCCTGAAGCGGAGGAATCTTCTGGAGCGTCTGTTCATTTTTATGTGATAGTACGCATCCTGAAGGTCTATAGAGCACATCCAGTTTCCCTGTCCCAATAGGGGAAGGATGGATTGCAGCGTGACCATCCGAAATCTTGTTTTCTTGACTGACTTGTTCAAGATACTGAGATCCAAAATTGGTCTCCAGTCCGCTGTTTTCTTTGGAACTAAAAAGAACCTGGAGTAGATTCCGGATCCTTGCTGGTCTGCTGGAACTGGCTGAATTGCTCTTTTTGCAAGCAGCTTTGAAATTTCCAAAGCTGCAAGATCCCTTTGAGCGGGTGGAACATCTGGAAGGGATTTTTGATTGGTTTGGAATGCGAAGGGAATGGAATAGCCTTCGAAATGATGGACTGTACCCACTTGTCTTGAGTCAGGGATAGCCAGGCTTCTGGGTACAGTGACAATCTTCCCCCGACTGCCTCCGAAGGTGGACAGTCGGGCAACACCTCAGGGATGCTGAAAGGGCTTATCGGAAAAGGTTTCTCAATTGCCCTGGTTCTGCGGACCCCCTCTGCCTCTGGGGTGACGTCTACCATTATTGTTCCCTCCTCTGCCTCTGGATGGGAACCGACTCTGTGCGTCAGGCAAATTCCCTTGTGATTGTTTGCAGAACCACATTTTTCCACTTTTCTGGCCTTTGAGGTAAGGTCTAGAAGGAGTAGAAAAACGGACTCCGACGGCAGAGAGAGTTTTGCCATCTGTCTCGCACCTAGTCAAGGTTTCTTTCACTTGAGGACCAAAGAGAGATGATCCATCAAACGGGGAATTAGTGAAAGACGTTTTAAAGGGGTCCGCAAAATTGCATAGACGCATCCAGGCATGCCGGCGTAAGGCAACACCTGTCCCTGCGGCACTATTTGCTCCATCAGCCGCATATGAGAGGAGGCGCATGGAGGAGTTAGCTATCGAATTCAGGGTAGTCAGCTGGGTGTTCATTTTGTCCTGAAAATCTGCAGCTGAAGGATCCTTCAACATCTCACTCGCTTCCTTGATCAAGTCTCTCTGGAGACGGGTGAAATGGCATAGGTAGTTCAGCTTAACGATTGCAAAGGTCGCTGAGAAAACATCCGCTTCCCATACCTGTCCATAGACCTAGATTCTTTGTTAGGGGATGAACAGGCCCTGAAGGATCAGCTAGTTCCTTCTTGGTGGCAGCAGCTACCACCATAGCATCCACAGAAACACCTTTGGTTAGAAATTGTTTGTCAGTTGGTGCTGTTATAAATTTAGAAGGTCTCCTGGGGTAGGGTCCACTGAGTCAGGAGCCGTCCAGGCTTTCTTTGCCACCACCTGCATGAGGGGATCAAGGGGGACACCCAGGAGGTGGAAGGGCGAGAGCCAAACGCCTCAAGATACACAGATTCATCCTCCGAAGGGTTAAGGGCTGGCCAATTTCCCTCTGTTTCAGGATCTCTAGAATGTCCGCAAAGGAGACATCTTCAGAAGGGGAACGGGGAACCCTCGAATCCTCTAAATCCGTGTCAGAGGTGACAGACTCAGGTGAGTCTATGTGCTTCCTCTTACACTTTCTCTTCCTAGGGGCTCCCTGCCAATTCAGGGAGGCCTCGAAGAAGATGAGATCCCCACAGGGGATTCTTGAGGAGCTGGCTCTCTGCGGTCTGGGATGAGGGAGTGAGTCGACATAACCAGAGGCAACGAAGAGGGAGGGGCGGACGGAGCCGACTGTGGAGTCGAACAAGGTTCCAACACACTCTGCATGACCTCGAACGCACCCCTGTCTGGCAGAGCCAGAGGTCCCCGCTCCGAGAAGCTGAAAACCTCCCTCGGCACCGACAGAGATGGCTCCGAGGCCGATGTCGGAGCCGAACTCACCAGCGCCGAAGCACCGAGAGGGAGAGGGGGGGTCGGACAAGGGTCTGATGCCACTCACCCCCTCGGAGCCGACAAGGGAAGTCCGGCGCTGAGATTCTTCAAAAGAAGAAATCGGAGCCGACGACGGAGCCGAAGACAAATGTATCTGCTCCGACGCTACCACAGTCTCGGTTCCGAGATGCCCCGGCTCCGAGCTCAAAGGAGTCGGAGGAGGAATATTTATAGGAATAAGTTGAGGCATCGACTGATGAGTCGGGCTCTGAAGCATTTGGGCCAGTGCCTCGGACTTTAAAAGTCGACTCACTACCCTCTGGAGGTCATGATCCGAGCCTCGATGACCTGGAGGAGTAAGATCTGTGGCTCCGTTCAGACAGCAAGGGAGACGCTGGAGCCAAATGAACGGAGCCAAGGGATGGTGACCTCGACCTCTTTCTAGATGTCGGCTCCGATGGTCTGATCGGAGCCGACCCAGGAATCTCTAATGCCTCGGCTCCGGCCGGAGCCGAGGGAACCACAGACACGGTAGCCAAAGACTCATCGGCTCCAGCCGGAGCCGATGTAGCAGCAGGCTTCGAAGCCTTAGGCCTCGACTCAGAAGCTGGAGCCGAGGTCTTAGAAGCCTTAGAAGGTTTTCCCGAGGTAGCAGATAGGGAACCTTCAGGCTTAAGCAAACCCCTTAATATGAGTTTGTTTTTTCTTTCCTGCAGGACTCTAGGGCTGAAGCCATGGCATACAGCACAAGAGTCCTGCAGGTGTAAAGGTCCCAGGCAGTACACACAAGAAGTGTGACCGTCTGTCAGAGACATTTTCTGACAGCACGAGTCACACTTCTTGAAGCCTGAGACCTTTGAATCCTTGGACATTTTCAAGGAACCGAAGTGTAACCACACACAATAACACACACACAGATTACACTGTCAGAAAAATCTAAGTAAGATTATTTTAAAACAAAACTTCTGAAAAGTAAGTTAAGTTAAGGATATAAATTCTTATCAAAAACACATACACACACTGAGGGAAGGAAGGGCCCGAAGGCCTAAGGAAAGAACTTATTAGTTCTTGAAAAAAGGGGCTGGATAAGATGGTAGAAGGGATAAATATCCACTACACTAAAGGTAAGAAAAGGGGATAAACTAAGCTAGAGTAAGTTTAAAGGTTATTAGACTAATCTAATTTAAACTAACCTGGAGCCGGTAGAAAACACCTCGATCGCTGTAGCGGCAAACGAGATCAGAGGTAATTCACGCCTAGCATTGTGGGATATAGGGGCAGCCTCGAGCCGGTGGAACCAACTCTCAAGCTTTTAGAGTGGCCGAGTCGGAGCCGAGGTCGGCTCCGAACCCATCCAGCAAGAATGAAGGCGAGATAGACAACTTAACATTAGCAGCCAGTTGAACTTTTACTGTAGATGAAGAAGATCCTGACTGAAAAACCTCAGCCAGGAAATCTAAAACAGAATGCACAGGAGCAGTAAAGGGATCAATATTCCTGGAATTTGCCCAAATAGAAAAACGTCGCCACTTGCTAGCATAAACGGTTCTGGTGGACGACTTTAAAGAAGCCACTAAGATGTCTCTGACTGAATCAGAGATCATCGGAAGCCTGGCTAGGGAAGGAAGTGGAGCAACCAAGCAGTGAGGTTGAGAGAATGAATGGCCCGGTGCTGTTGACCCGACTGGTGGATCAAGAGATCCGGAACTGGGTCCAGATGCCAGGGCTGCACCAAGAGGTGACGATGCAGAGACGGAAACCAAATTTGTCGAGGCCAGTAAGGGGCAATGAGAATCAACTTGGCCCTCAAAATGGTGGCTTTCTGAATGACTTGTGGAATCAAGGGAAAGGGAGGAAAAGCGTACAGAAGTCCCCGGGGCCAATCCTGGGTTAGAGAGTCTCTCAGGGGTTGGCCTGGTAGGGGAAAAAGGGTGAAAAAATCGGGGCACTTGTTGTTTTGGGGTGTAGCAAAAAGATCGCAACAAGGTGTGCCCCACTTCAGAAAAATCTGATCCACTACAGATTGTTTGAGAGACCACTCGTGAGGCATTAGAATGGATCTGCTCAGCCTGTCCGCCAAGAGGTTGGACCTGCTGGGGATGTGCATTGCTATCAGAAACCAATGAGAGGAGATTGCCCATTGCCAAAGTCTGAGAGCTTCTCGACACAACGGATAGGATCTGGTCCCGCCCTGCTTGTTGATGTACCAGACCATGGACATGTTGTCCGTTTGTACTGCAATAGTCCCCGTGGGAAGAAAGTCGTTGAGGGCTTGCAACGTTAAAAGCACCGCTCTCATCTCCAGGACATTTATGTGCAGATGGTATTCTATGGGTTGCCATGTCCCGTGGACCATCCTGCCCTGATAATGCCCCCCCCACCCGATCAGAGAGGCATCCATAGTAACTGTGGCAACCGGAGGAGGGGGAACAAAAGGTCAGCCCTGATGAAAAAGAGGGGAAGATATCCACCAATTCAGATGAGTCCTGCACGATTGTGTGACTAAGATTTCGTGCCTCATCGGAAGACTGTGGAACGACCACTGAGTGAATAACATCCACTGCAGAAGACGCATGTGGAAGCGAGCTAGTGGTAGAAGAACAATGGCCGCAGCCATAAGACCTAGAACCTTTAGTATCAACCTGGCTTTGACTTTGCTGCCCTGCAATAAAATCCGAACGTATTTTTGGATGTCCAGAATTCTTTGATCTGTTAGTCTGGCTAACATTTTGACGGTGTTTAATTCTGCGCCTATAAAGGTGATAGATTGGCAAGGCCGCAGAGAAGATTTTTCGAAATTCACTGAAATTCCCAAACTCCTGCATAGCTGCAGAGTGTAGTCTCTGGTCTGAAGAAGCTGACACCTGGTGGTGGTGGAGAGGAGCCAGTCGTCTAAATAAGGAAACACCTGGAATCCTTGACGTCTCAGATGAGCTGTGACCACTGCCATACATTTGGTAAACACTCTGGGGCTGAAGTGAGGCCAAAGGGCAGGGCTCTGAATTGGTAATGACTGGTCCCTAGCCGAAGCGGAGAAACCTTCTGGAGCGCCTGTGAATCTTTATGTGATAGTACGTCCTGAAGGTCTATAGAGCACATCCAGTTGTCCTTGCCCAGAAAGGGCAGAATGGACTGAAGCGTGACCATCCGAATCTTGCCTTCTTGACAAATCTGTTTAGACTGCTCAGGTCTAATATTGGTCTCCAATCTCCCGTCCTTTTGGGGACCAAAAGAATCTCAGTAGACGCCGGATCCTACTTGGTCTGCCGGAACAGTCTGGACGGCTCTTTTCTAGGAGCTTTGAAACCTCCTGTTCTGCCAAATCCCTTTGACCGGGTGAGATGTCTGGAAGGGATTGTTGAGGTATGGGATACCTTTCAAGGGATTTTGTAACCCTCGGATATGATCGACTGTACCCACATATCTTGTGAAAGGGAATGCCAGGCTACTGGGTACAGCGAAATCCTTCCCCAACTGCCTCCAAGGGTGGACAGTCGGGCAACACCTCAGGGGTGCTGAAAGGGCTTCTCAGGAAGAGACTCCCTGTTGCCCTGGTTCTGAGGACCCCTGCCCCTAGGGCGGCGTCTATTATTGTTACCCCTCTGCCTCTGGGGTAAACTGACCACGTGTGTCCAGTGTAGCTCCTTGGGCTTTGCGGAACCACATCTTCCTCCCTTCTGACCCTTGGGATATGGTCTAGAAGGGGTGGAAAATGGACTCCAACAGCAGAAAGAGTTTTACCGTCCTGCTCACACCTGGTCAAGGTATCCTTCACCTGAGGTCCAACAAAGCCGAACCATCAAAGGGGTATTGGTGAAGGATGCCTTAAAGGGGTCCAAAATTACAAAGCCGCATCCAGGCTTGATATCTAAGAGCCACTCCTGTGCCTGCGTGCTCGCTCCATCGGCCACATAGGATATGAGCCGCATGGAGGAGTTGGATAAGGAATTCAGGATTGCTAGCTGTGAGGCAAACTTTTCTTGAGCCCCAGCAGCAGAAGGATCCTGGACCACTTCACCTAGTTCCTTGAGAATATCTCTTTGAAGCCTGGTGAAGTGACAAAGGTAGTTCAGCTTAACGATAGCAAAGGTCGCTGAAGAAAACATCCGCTTTCCATACCTGTCCATGGTCCTAGAATCCTTGTTAGGAGGATGGACAGGTACTGAAGGATCCGCAAGTTCCTTCTTAGTGGCCGCCACCACCATAACATCCACAGAGACGCCCTTGGAAAGAAACTGTTTGTCCGTAGGGGCCGTAATAAACTTGGATGGTCTCCTGGGGACAGGTTCCACAGAATCTGGGGCTGCCCACGCCTTTCGAGCCACTACCTGCATAAGTGGGTCAAAAGGCGGAGACACCCAGGAGGTGGAGGGTCGGGATCCAAAGGCCTCCAGGTATACCGACTCATCCTCGGAGGGGTCAATGGATGGCCAATTCCCCCTCTGTTTGAGGAGCTCAAGGATGTCTGAAAAGGAGACATCCTCAGAGGGGATCGTGGGAACCCTCCGACTCATCTAAGTCGGTATCAGATGTAGTAGACTCAGGGGAGTCTGTGTGTTTCCTCTTACACGTCCTCTTCCGAGGGGGTTCACCTGCAGGATCAGGAGAAACTTCGGAAGAGGAAGATATTCCCATTGGGGAAACCTGGGGCGATGGATCCCTGGGCCTGAGAGCAAGAGGCTGGCAAGAGGTGTCTACAGGCACCAAAGAGGGAGGAGCTAGAGGGATGGACCGTTGACCTGGCTCAGGAGCCAGGACACTCCTCATCACCTCAAAGGCTCCCCTCCCCGGGAGACCGGAAAATTCCCGTTCCGAGGAAATAGGAATTCCTGGCTCCACTGAGAGGGAAGGCTCCGAGGCCGATGTCGGTGCCGAGCTTACCAAAGCCGAAGCCCCGAGAGGGAGAGCGGGGTCGGACAAGGGTCTGATGCCACTAGCCCCCTCGGAGCCAACTAGGGAAACCCGACAACCGGATCCCTCCAAGGAAGGTCTCAAGGAGGAGATCGGAGCCGAAGACGACGGAGCCGAAACAGTCGCTGTCCCGAGAAGCTCCGGCTCCGAACTCTGGTGGGGAGTCGGAGGAGGAAGTTCAAGGGGTGAAGCAATAGCCGAAGTCTGCTGAGACGGGCTATGGAGCATTTGGGCCAGTGCCTGCGACTTTAACAGCCTGCTTACCACCCTCTCTAAATCGTGGTCAGACAGCCTGGAAGATCTCGAAGATCGTCTCCGATGACTCCGCTCTGACAAAAGAGGAGACCCCGGAGCCGAGTGGATCGATTCCAAAGACGGGGACCGAGATCTCTTCTTGGAGGAAGCCATCGGAGCCGACGTCCTATGGTTCAGATGGAGCCGAAGGCTTCGCCCGATACTGGATACTGCGTCGGCCCCAGCCGGAGCCGACAAGGCAACAGCAGATTGGGTGTCGGAACCGATCGGAACCGACCCTAGCTTAGAAGGAGAAAGATCGGCTCTGGCCAGAGCCGATCTCGACTCCGAGGAGTCGGAGCCACCGGGAGGCTTGGAAGCTGTAGCCTGACCCTGGATGGCTTGGAAGGCTTATTGGACCCAGGTTTAGTGGGTGAACCTTCCGGCTTTAGCAAGCCATGGAGGATTAACTTGTTCCTCCTTTCCTGCAGGACTCGCTGGCTAAAAGAGTGACACAAAGCACAGGAGTCCTGCAGGTGTAAAGGCCCCAGGTAAACACAAGAAGTGTGACCGTCTGTCAGAGACATTTTCTGACAGCACGAGTCACACTTCTTGAAGCCCGAGACCTTTACCTCTTTAGACATAGTCTAAGGAAAAAGAGTAATAAAATACTCACACAGACACACACACACCAAAAACAGTCACACAAATTAATCCCCAAACACAGACACACAGATAGGGATTAATAAGGAAGGCCTAGGCCTAACTGAAAATTTTAAAACTTTTTATAAAGTATAAAATTTTTCTATAAGGGGAATAGGGTGGTTAAATGTGACACTAAACACTAAAAAATAGGAAAAAAGGGGAAGATAACCCTGACTAAAGCTGTTTGAAACTCACTTACCTCAGCTGGCAAAAAAGGAGACCTCTTCGCAAAGCGGCAAACGAGATTTGAGGTAGTTCCGCCTTGCATCATGGGATATAGGGTTGCCTCGAGCTGGTAAAAGGAGTTCTCAAGCTAAAGCAAGTGCTGAGTCGGAGCCGAGGATCGGCTCCGAACCCATCCAGCAAGAATGAAGGCGAGATTGACAACTTAACATACATGGTTAAAGCCAAAGACCAAAGACAATGAAATCATTCCCCAAGGATACAATATACTAAGACTAGACCGTATAAAAAGTAAGGGTGGTGGAGTTGCAGTCTTATTCAAAGAAGGACTTCAAATCTCCACCTTACCATTTGACCCACCACAAGATAGTAAAGCTGAAGTACTTGTCACTAAATTTCAAATAAACCATAATTAGAAGTTATGTACCTACCATAACGTTCCATGTTAGTTGTCTTCTATCGCCTTCTTTCTTGCAGGATGGGTTTGGAGCCAATCCTCGGCTCCGACACGGCACTTGCTAAGCTCGAGAGCTAATTTTACCAGCTCGAGGCAACCCTATATCCCATGATGCAAGGCGGAGACTACCCAGATCTCGTTTGGTAGCTAAAGAAATAGTAATATTTTCTTCCAACTGAAGAGGAGGATGAAAAATAACAATACTAAATAACATCATAACCCTCTAGAAAGGATCAACGTAATCTAGTGACACTAGAAGTTGAACAGCTAGAAAAAGGGAATAACCTCTTAATAGAAGATGCATAATCTTCCCGGTCTGACCAGGTTAGGGGGATGGAGGGCGGGACGTAAGAAAGAAGGCGAGAGAAGACAACTAACATGGAACGTTATGGTAGGTACATAACTTCTAAATGTTAAGTTGTCAATCTTGCCTTCATTCTTGCTGGATGGGACCGCGTCCCTAGCACCTCTATCCTGGGTGGCTCAATGGAACAGACTCTTGAGAACGGTGGAACCAAAATTCGCTCTGTCTCTGGAGACCAAATCTAATTTGTAATGTCAAACAAAGGTATGAGGAGGGGCCCATGAGGCTGCTGCACAAATAGTGTCTATTGGAAGTCTAGCTTGAAAAGCTGTAGATGTAGCTAGAGCTCTGGTAGAATGGGCTTTTGGGTTAGAAATCAACTCTTTGCCTCTGAGCTGATAAATGTAAGTGATCACAGAAGACAGCCATCTAGATAAAGTTACCTTAGAAACTGGAAGGCCTTTTCTGTTCTCTGCATAGGATAGAAACAGTTGATCAGATTTCCTAAAAATTTTAGTCTTGTCCAGATAATATCTGAGCTGGCGGTGAACATCAAGACAATGTAACTTTTGTTCCGCTCTATCAGAATAATTCGGGAAAAATGCTGGAAGATCAATGGATTGATTTAGGTTCATCTGCA
Source organism: Protopterus annectens (assembly GCF_019279795.1). Classification (NCBI taxonomy): domain Eukaryota; kingdom Metazoa; phylum Chordata; order Ceratodontiformes; family Protopteridae; genus Protopterus; species Protopterus annectens. The sequence continues at coordinate 1,974,236,437 of NC_056728.1, forward strand.
ATCCCACTTTTGGTAAGAAAGACGGATTAGTCCTTAGAGATACCCTATCTTTGTGGAATATTAAATATGGAGGGCGAATGCAGAGAGCATGAAGCTCAGACACTCTCCTGGCAGAAGTAATGGCAACTAGAAAAAGTGTCTTCCAAGAAAGCAATTTCAAAGAAGAGGCAGCTGCAGGTTCGAACAGGGGAAGAATCAAGGATGTTAAAATTAAATTTAGATCCCACTGCGGTGGGGGGTCTCTAATCGGAGGTTTCAATAAAAAGATACCTCGAAGGAATGCCTTGCAAAGTTTATGTGACATAATGTTGTGGCCCAAAAAGCCTATATGAAAATTTGAAATGGCTGCCATTTGAACTTTCACTGTGGAAGAAGAGGATCCTGAATGAAAAATGTCAGCTAGGAAGTCCAATATCGAATGAATTGGAGCAGTATAGGGGTCTATGTTCCTAGCTTTTGCCCAGAAAGAGAAACGTCGCCATTTACTAGTGTAAATCTTTCTGGTAGAAGATTTTAGGGAAGCTACTATGATATCCCGTACAGGATTAGAAATCATAGGAAGCCTGGCTAAGGATGGAAGTGGAGCAACCAAGCAGTGAGGTTGAGAGAAGGTATGGATTGGTGCAGTTGACCCAACTGGTGGGTCAGAAGATCTGGAACCGGGTCCAGATGCCATGGCTGTACCAAGAGGTAATGATGTAGGAACGGAAACCATATCTGTCGAGGCCAATAAGGGGCAATGAGAATCAACTTGGCTCTCAAGGCGGTTGCTTTCTGAATTAGCTGAGGTATCAGCGGAAAAGGGGGAAAGGCATAAAGAAGTCTCCGGGGCCAATCTTGGGTTAGAGCGTCTCTAGGGGGATGGCCTGGAAGGGGGAAGAGAGAGAAGAAGTCTGGGCATTTGCTATTTTGAGGTGTAGCGAAAAGGTTGCAGCAAGGAAGGCCCCACTTCTGAAAAATCTCTTCCGTCACTGACTGTTTGAGAGACCACTCGTGAGGCATGAAAATAGCTCTGCTCAATCTGTCCGATATGATGTTGGATTTCCCGGGGATGTGCATTGCTATCAGTAACCGGTGAGAGGAGATTACCCATTGCCAAAGTCTGAGAGCCTCTCGACACAGTGGATAGGACTTGGTTCCGCCCTGTTTGTTTATATACCACACTACGGACATATTGTCCGTTTGGACTGCAATAGTTCCCAGGGGAAGAGAGTCATTGAGGGCTTGCAACGTTAAAAGCACTGCTCTCATCTCCAGAACATTTATGTGCAGATGGTACTCGAAAGGTTGCCAAGTGCCATGGACCATTTTGCCCTGATAATGCCCCCCCCCCACCCGATCAGGGAGGCGTCCGATGTAACCGTGGCAACCGGGGCAAGAGGAACAAAAGATCTGCCTTGATGGATTTGAGGGGACGATATCCACCAAGTCAGATGCCTTTTGCAAGTTGGAGTTACTATGATCTTGTGATGCATGGGAAGTTGTTGAAAAGACCATTGGGTGAATAGCATCCATTGTAGAAGACGCATGTAAAAGCGGGCAAGGGGAAGAAGTGTTATGGCGGCCGCCATAAGACCCAATACCTTCAGAGCAAATCTGGCCTGAATTTTGTTGCTGAGAAGAATCACCTGGACGTGTCTTTGAATGTCCAAAATCCTTTGGTCTGTTAACTTTGTTGAAAGTTGTACAGTGTCCAATCTTGCGCCTATAAAAGTAATAGATTGACAAGGCGACAAGGCAGATTTTTTGAAATTTATAGAAATTCCTAGCCCTCTGCAAGTGTGAATGGTGTAATTTCTGGCTTGGAGAAGCTGATGCCTGGTGGTAGCAGTGAGGAGCCAGTCGTCTAGATATGGAAACACCTGGAAACCTTGACATCTCAGGTGAGCCGTAACCACTGCCATACATTTGGTGAACACTCTGGGGGCTGTAGTGAGTCCAAAGGGCAGGGCTCTGAACTGGAAGTGACTGATCCCCAGCCGAAAGCGGAGAAATCTTCTGGAGCGTCTGTGAATTTTTATGTGATAGTACGCATCCTGAAGATCTATCGAGCACATCCAATTATCCTTGCCCAGAAAGGGCAGAATGGACTGAAGCGTGACCATCCGGAATCTTGATTTCTTTACAAACTTGTTGAGTTTGCTCAGATCTAATATTGGTCTCCAATCCCCTGTCTTTTTTGGAACTAAAAATAACCTTGAGTAGATTCCGGATCCTATTTGGTCCGCTGGGACTGGCTGGATGGCTCTTTTTACTAGCAGTTTTGATATTTCTAGTACTGTTAGTTCCCTTAGACCGGGTGGAACATCTGGAAGGGTTCCCTTTTGTTGAATTGGGGTTTGAATAAAGGGAATTTTGTAACCCTCGGATATAATTGACTGTACCCATTTGTCTTGAAAAAGGGAAAGCCAGGCTATTGGGTACAGCGATAATTTTCCGACTGCCTCCGAAGGCGGACAATCGGGCAACATCTCAGGGATGCTGGAAAGGTTTGTCAGAAAGAGGCTCTCTGCTACCCTGATTCTGCGGACCACCTCTGCCCCTAGGGCGTCGTCTATTATTGTTACCCCCTCTGCCTCTGGGGGTAAACTGACTTTGTGTGTCAGGCATGACTCCTTGAGATTTGCGGAACCACATTTTCCCTCCCTTCTGTCCTTTGGGGTAAGGTCTTGAAGGGGTGGAGAAACGGACTCCTATGGCAGAAAGAGTCTTGCCATCTTGTTCGCATCTAGTCAAAGTGTCTTTCACTTGAGATCCGAACAAGGTCGACTCATCAAAGGGGGAGTTTGTGAAGGATGCCTTGAAGGGGTCTGCAAAATTACAAAGCCGCATCCAGGACTGACGCCTTAAAGCCACTCCTGTGCCTGCGGCCCTACTCGCTCCATCAGCTGCATAAGAAATGAGCCGCATGGAGGAGTTAGCAATGGAGTTAAGGATTCCTAGCTGTGAGCTAATCTTATCCTGAGACCCAACAGCTGACGGATCCTATAAAACTTCTCCCAACTCTTTAAGAACATCTCTTTGAAGGCGGGTGAAGTGGCATAAGTAGTTCAGCAATCTCATGGCAAAAGTCGTTGAAGAAAAAATCAGCTTACCGTACCTGTCCATAGTCCTAGAGTCCTTGTTAGGAGGATGGACAGGTACTGAAGGATCAGCTAATTCCTTCTTGGTGGCAGCAGCCACCACCATGGCGTCAACTGGGACACCCTTTGTTAAATATTGTCTATCTTGTGGGGCCGTAATAAATTTTGAAGGCCTCCTAGGGATAGGTTCTACCGAATCCGTAGCCATCCATGCCTTCCGAGCCACTACCTCCATGAGAGGGTCGAAAGGCGGAGACACCCAGGAGGTGGAGGGTCGACATCTGAATGCCTCCAGGTATACTGACTCATCCTCGGAAGGATTAAGGGAGGGCCAGTTCCCCCTCCGCTTAAGGAGTTCAAGGATGTCTGAAAATGAGACATCCTCAGAGGAGGACCTTGGGGATCCCTCCGACTCATCCAGGTCAGTATCTGATGTAGTAGACTCAGGGGAGTCTAGATGTTTCCTCTTACATGTCCTCTTATGTGGGGGTTCCCCTGACGGATCAGGAGAAGCCTCGGAAGAGGAAGATATTCCCAATGGGGAACCTGAGGCGTTGGATCTCTGGGTCTGGGAGCAAGAGAGTGGGAAGAGACGTCAGCAGGCACTGTAGTGGGAGGAGCTGATGGAACTGTCCGTTGACTAAGCCCAGGAGCTAGTACACTCCTCATCACCTCGAAGGCTCCCCCGTCAGAGAGACCAGAAAGTTCCCGCTCTGAAGAGATAGGAACCCCAGGCCTCACCAAGAGGGAAGGCTCAGAGGCAGATGTCGGGGCCGAGCTCACCAACGCCGAAGCTCCGAGAGGGAGAATGAGGTCGGACAAGGGTCTGATGCCACTCGCCCCCTCGGAGCCGACGAGAGAGACCAGATGCCCGGATCCCTCCAATGAAGGTCTCAAGGAGGAAATCGGAGCAGAGGACGACGGAGCCGAAAGGGGTGGCATTGGCTCTGAAGCCACAACGGTGCCGGTTCTGAGGAGCTCCAGCTCCGAGCTCTGTAAGAGAGTCGAAGGAGGAATGTTTGGTGGATGTGAAATAGCTACCATCTGTTGAGATGGGCTATGGAGTATTTGGGCCAATGCCTGAGACTTTAATAGTCTACTCACCATTCTCTCGAGGTCGTGATCAGACAGCCTGGACGACCGACTCCGATGGCTCCACTCCGAGAGCAAGGGTGATCTCGGAGCCGAATGTATGGATTCCACTGAAGGGGATCGAGATCTCTTTTTTGAGATCGATGGAGCCAATGGAGCCGAAGATACGTCGGCTCCAGCCGGAGCCGACACTGAATGTCTGGATTTGACAGTATCGGCGCCGGATGGAGCCGATACTGAGACTGGCAAGGTGGAAGGATCGGCTCCGGCCGGAGCCGATCTCGACCCTGGTGAGGATGAACCTGAAGCTGACAGCTTGGAAGTCTGAGCCGAAGGCTTAACAGGTTCCGAGGGCTTCACCGGCGCCGACTTAGTCGGGGAGCTCTCGGGCTTTAATAAGCCCCTTAATATCAGCTTATTTTTTCGCTCCTGCAGGACTCTTGGGCTGAAAGCATGACAGATAGCACAAGAGTCCTGCAGGTGCAAAGGTCCCAGGCAATAAACACAAGAAGTGTGACCGTCTGTCAGAGACATCTTCTGACAGCACGTGTCACACTTCTTGAAGCCTGAGACCTTAGTGTCCTTCGACATAACTGTGTCGAGGAAACACAATATAGTAACACACACACAAAAACACTCAATCCAACAATTTAAAATAAACAGGGATAACACACAGTCATACACAAACAATCCCTGACAGGAAAAAATTTAGGGAGGGGAAGGCCTAAGGCCTAAGTTAGGGAAAGGAAATAAATTACTCGAAAAAAAGGGAACACTGATGGGAATAGGGCTAAAGTAAGTCGTTAAGTTTAACAAAACACAAATATATATATAAATTTAAAGGGGGGTAGATGAAAAGTCTCAAAAACTATTCACTTACCTAGAGTTGGTAAAAGAAGGCACCTCGTTAGCGAAGCGGCAAACGAGATCTGGGTAGTCTCCGCCTTGCATCATGGGATATAGGGTTGCCTCGAACTGGTAAAATTAGCTCTCGAGCTTAGCAAGTGCCGAGTCGGAGCTGAGGATCAGCTCCGAACCCATCCAGCAAGAATGAAGGCGAGATTGACAACTTAACATCAAATTTTTATATATTATCTGCATCTACTTTCCACCTGGGAATAATATTAGCACCATAGAAAACATCCTAAGCTGGGTGTCCTCTACATAACCCCAAGAAACTATTATGCTTGGTGATTTTAATACTGATTGGAAAACTGTCAAAGCTGATAATCCCTCCTCCCATATCAACCTTCATGGTTTCAGTCAAACTATCATAACCTCTACCAGAATCAACAAACCAAATAAAAAAGAGAGCATCCTAGACTGGATTCTTATAAATAGACAAAAACAAGCTTACAACACAGGAACTCTACCAGATGATGTTAGTGATCATACTTTAACCTATATCCTTAGGCATAAAAATGATATCTCTAATCCCCCCATCTATAGAAACATACATACCAACAAATACTTCAACCCAACATTATTCCAAAATGAACTAAGTGCTTGTAACTGGAACCCTCTAAAAACTCTACCACTTCAAGAAGCTGTTGACTATCTAAACTCCAATTTCCTATCTATCCTTGACAGGCATGCACCCAAAAGGACCATTAGAATGAAAGCCAAACCAGCCCCCTGGCTTACTAATGAAACCAAACAAAAGATCTTACTTAGAAATAAAATCTGAGCAAAGTGGAGAGCTAACAAAAATATTTCTGATCAACAACTTTTTAAGCAACTAAGAAATACTACAAAAAAGGCAATACTCACAGACAAAAAGAACTACTACTGTAAAATACAGCAAAATCACCAAAATAACCCCCAGAAGTTTTGGTCTAGTGTATATAAACTCCTTTCCCCAGGGCACTCCCATACACCTATCCCGTTTCAGGCAGACCCTAACACCCCCCACCAAACAGCCAATGCCTTCAACTCCTTCTTTACAGAAACCATACAAACACTAGCTAGCCAACTTAGTCCAGACAGCTCAAACCTTGCCACGTCCATACCTAGTACTCAACCAGTATTCTCTATTCAACCAATATCTACCACTTTCATCTGCAAACTCATCCAAAAACTTAGGCCTTGTACCCCTTCTGCTGACCAGTTACCTTCTGAATACCTCCAAAAAGCAGCCAAAGTAATTTCCTATCCTATATCCATCCTCATAAACAGAACCATTAAGGAAGGTTACATTCCAAACATCTGGAAAATCTCCCATATCATTCCCCTTCACAAAGGTGGCAACTCAAATGACTACTCAAACTATCGACCAATAGCACTCTTATCACCCTTAGCAAAAATCATGGAAAAATGCGTTCATCATCAACTTTTAAACCATTTAACACAAAATAACATAATAGCTAAATGTCAGCATGGTTTTAGGCCATCTCATAGTACCACAACCGCTCTGTTATCCTTTACAGATGTTATAAATAGAAATTGTAATAACAACAACTTCTCATCTGCACTCTTTATTGACCTCTCCAAAGCTTTCGACATGGTTAACCATGCACTTCTGATCAACATTCTTGAATCCTTCTCTCTTGACTCTTTAGCTATTAAATGGTCCTACCTAACCAATAGACAACAAGCAGTTCTCTGGGCAAATAATATATCATCCCTTCTACCTGTTACACTGGGAATCCCTCAGGGCTACATTCTAGGCCCACTTCTTTTTTCTCTTTTTATTAACGACCTGCATGTAGCAATCCCACAGGCCACCTGCATTCAATATGCAGATGATTCAACATTAATTTGCTCAGCAACCTCACCATCTGCACTACATTCCCAGACTCAGAATGTATTTAACACAGTAGAAACATGGTTCACAAAACGTTGTCTCCTTCTTAATGCAAAAAAAAACAAGCTCCTTCTCTTTACACCCTCTAATAAGTCTACCCCAATTGATTTCTCTGTCATTTTCAATAATAGCACAATCATACACCCTGACTCTACAACTAAACTGTTAGGAATTACCATTGATAACAACCTTACATTTGATAGTCACATAAATAACACCATTAAAAATGTGAACAGGAAAATTGGCTCCTTATATCGAATCAAAACTTTCTTAACTCCAACAGCTAAAACCAAAATTGCTCATTCCAATTTAATTTCCACTCTTCTTTATGCCTCTCCCATATACACCAACCTCAAAAAGAATAACCTTGTCAAACTACAGCATGCCTATAACAGCATCGCCAGATTTGCCACTGGTAACTCCTTTCGAACTCACCACTGTCTAAATCTAAAGCAGCTTGGCTGGCTAGAACTTCAAAACCTTCTGAAAATCTCCCAACTAACCATGACCCACAAGATATTTTATCAACCTACTAGCACTCCCATACTATCCAATCTCATAATCCCTTATAAAAACCTAAACTCACTGCGCTCTTCTAACAAGCTTCTAGATAGTATAACCAAAACTAATAACTTGGCTGGAGATTCCTGTTTTCTAACACAGTGGAAAGACTGGAACCTCCTTCCAAATGAACTAACAACACTTTCTTCTTTGCCTCTTTAAACAAAGACTAAAAACATACTTTAAAACTCACTGGTTATGTCCATGTTGTAAACCTGACTAACCTTTTCCTCTACTAATGTTACTTCTACACCCTACCAATTTTTCACATATTTCTTAATTTCTATGATGAAGAACTGAACTGCTGACCACAATGAAGCAATTTCGTAGTTTCATCCTGCTTATTGTTAGTACAACCTAGTACATAACAACACTATGTCACTTTTATTGTGTAACAGAATTCATCTCACCATTCTTAATGATTTCTATACTAGTGTAAATATCTTTTTTGATCACTTTTTTATTATTATTACTGATTTTTGTATACTTATGTGAACTACTTTCATTTACGATGTTTCAACTATGTTTACCATCCTGTTGCTGTATTTTAAGTAATGATCTAACTATTAATGTTTGGAGCTTTTCTCCCCGGGCCTCTACTGAAAATAGAAATATATCCAGCTAGACTAGCCCCGTCAACAAATGTAAAATAAATAAATAAATAAATAAAATAAATAAATAAATAGAACACCAATAGTGTAGTGGTTAGAGCATCCGCCTAACGTAAAGGCATTCCCAGTTCAGGTACGACTATAGCACATATAATTTTCTTGTGGAATGAATGTCTCTGAGCTGTAAAGCCAACATTTAAACATGTAAAGGTGAACATGTGTTTCGCATGGGGCCATTAACCGGATTCCTTCAATCAAAGTCGTACTGCCAAAATGAATATGGCACACGTAAGCACAAAGAAGTGGCAGTAAACATATGTAACTCACAGTAAGCATATGCGAGTGCGCCTGCACGGGTGTAAGCAGCTTCCAGCATAGCAAATGTATGTTTTTTATGTACAGATGTAACATATATACATATATACATATACAGAGCCGCTTCATCAGACAAACAACAATGCTCTGTAAGAGCTCCAATTCGTAAGAAGTTTTAATCTAAGTGTGATCTGTATAACACGTTGGCTTCGTAACAATGGTGTTATGTGTTGTTAAAATGAAGTTTCTTTGAGTCCTATTTGTATTTATAACATTGCTATTATGAATTATTTGATTTTATATTATCATTTGATTTTATTATTGCACTGTCACTTTAAATGCTTTAGCACAGCATACCAGGAAGTTAGTAGGAGTGACTTCCTCTAATGTATTTTTTAAAAATTGGAGCTCTTACAGAGCATTGTTGTTTGTCTGATGAAGCGGCTCTGTATTGTGAAAGCTCACACATGAATAAAGAAGGTTGAACCAATGGTTTTCTTTTACTGATGCTGGATTTGTACAAGGAAGCAGTCTGCTAACAGTTTATATGGTATAACAGAGTTTAAGGAACCGAATGGTGTTTGTCTCTTATGGAGATTGGATGTGTATAAGGAAGCAGCTCGCCTAGAAGTATTCATGGTTTGATAGTGGACTACAGCCTAAACACAAGGTACACTGAGGTTGGTCTAA